>NC_133331.1:264883430-265256231 GCF_042186555.1 Aquarana catesbeiana
TGGTCATTTCTGACCCATTTTGGGCTGAACGGTCCGGGGGTGCGATTTTGGTCATTTTTGACCCATTTTGGGCTGAAAGGGCCGGGGGTGCGATTTTAGTCATTTTTGACCCATTTTGGGCTAAAAGGGCCGGGGGTGCGATTTTGGTCATTTTTGACCCATTTTGGGCTAAAAGGGCCGGGGGTGCGATTTTGGTCATTTTTGACACATTTTGGGCTAAAAGGGCCGGGGTTGCGATTTTGTTCATTTTTGACCCATTTTGGGCTAAAAGGGCCGGGGTTGCGATTTTGTTCATTTTTGACCCATTTTGGGCTAAAAGGGCCGGGGGAGCGATTTTGGTAATTTTTGACCCATTTTGCGCTAAAAGGGCCGGGGGTGCGATTTGGACATTTTTGACCCATTTTGGGCTAAAAGTTCGGGTGGTGCGATTTTGGTCATTTTTTACCCATTTTGGGCAAAAAGGTCCGGGGGTGCGATTTTGGTTATTTTTGACCAATTTTGGGCTAAAAGTTCGCGTGGTGCGATTTTGGTCATTTTTGACCCATTTTGATCTAAATGTTCCAGTGGTGCGATTTTGGTAATTTTTGACCCATTTTGTTTAAAAAGGCTTGGGGTGCGATTTTGGTCATTTTTGACCCTTTTTGGGCTAAAAGGGCCGGGGGTGCGATTTTTGACATTTTGGACCCATTTTGGGCTAAAAGGGCCGGGGGTGCGATTTTTGACATTTTGGACCCATTTTGGGCTAAAAGGTCCGGGGGTGCGATTTTTGACATTTTGGACCCATTTTGGGCTAAAAGGTCCGGGGGTGCGATTTTGGTAATTTTTGACCCATTTTGGGCTGAAAGGTACGGGGTTGCGATTTTGGTCATTTTTGACCCATTTTGGGCTACAAGGGCCGGGGTGCGATTTTGGTCATTTTTGACCCATTTTGGGCTAAAAGGCCTGGGGGGTGCGATTTTGGACATTTTTGACCCATTTTGGGCTAAAAGGGCCGGGGTGTGCGATTTTGGTCATTTTTGACCCATTTTGGGCTAAAAGGGCCGGGGTTGCGATTTTGGTCATTTTTGACCCATTTTGGGCCAAAAGGGCCAGGGGTGTGATCTTTGACATTTTGGACCCATTTTGGGCTAAAAGGTCCGGGGGTGCGATTTTTGACATTTTGGATATATTTGGGCTAAAAGGTCCGGGGGTGCGATTTTGGTCATTTTTGACCCATTTTGGGCTAAAAGGGCCGGGGGTGCGATTTTGGTCATTTTTGACCCATTTTGGGCTAAAAGGTCCGGGGGTGCGATTTTGGTAATTTTTGACCCATTTTGGGGTAAAAGGGCCGGGGGTGCGATTTTGTTCATTTTTGACCCATTTTGGGCTAAAAGGGCCGGGGGGTGCGATTTTGGTCAATTTTGACCCATTTTGGGCTAAAAGGGCCGGGGTGCGATTTTGGTCATTTTTGACCCATTTTGGGCTAAACTGGCCGGGGGTGCGATTTTGGACATTTTTTACCCATTTTGGTCTTAAAAGTCCGGGGGTGCGATTTTGGTCATTTTTGACCCATTTTGGGCTAAAAGGTCCGGGGGTGCGATTTTGGAAATTTTTGACCCATTTTAATCTAAATGTTCCAGTGGTGCGATTTTGGTAATTTTTGACCCATTTTGTTTAAAAAGGCTTGGGGGTGCGATTATGGTCATTTTTGACCCTTTTTGGGCTAAAAGGGCCGGGGGTGCGATTTTGACATTTTGGACCCATTTTGGGCTAAAAGGTCCGGGGGTGCGATTTTGGTAATTTTTGACCCATTTTGGGCTGAAAGGTACGGGGTTGCGATTTTGGTCATTTTTGACCCATTTTGGGCTACAAGGGCCGGGGGTGCGATTTTGGTCATTTTTGACCCATTTTGGGCCAAAAGGGCCAGGGGTGCGATCTTTGACATTTTGGACCCATTTTGGGCTAAAAGGTCCGGGGGTGCGATTTTTGACATTTTGGATATATTTGGGCTAAAAGGTTCGGGGGTGCGATTTTGGTCATTTTTGACCCATTTTGGGCTAAAAGGGCCGGGGGTGCGATTTTGGTCATTTTTGACCCATTTTGGGCTAAAAGGTCTGGGGGTGCGATTTTGGTCATTTTTGACCCATTTTGGGCTAAAAGGGCCGGGGTTGCGATTTTGTTCATTTTTGACCCATTTTGGGCTAAAAGGGCCGGGGAGCGATTTTGGTAATTTTTGACCCATTTTGGGCTAAAAGGGCCGGGGGTGCGATTTTTGACATTTTGGACCCATTTTGGGCTAAAAGGTCCGGGGGTGCGATTTGGACATTTTTGACCCATTTTGGGCTAAAAGGGCCGGGGGTTCGATTTTGGTCATTTTTGACCCATTTTGGGCTAAAAGGGCCGGGGGTGCGATTTTGGTCATTTCTGACCCATTTTGGGCTGAACGGTCCGGGGGTGCGATTTTGGTCATTTTTGACCCATTTTGGGCTGAAAGGGCCGGGGGTGCGATTTTAGTCATTTTTGACCCATTTTGGGCTAAAAGGGCCGGGGGTGTGATTTTGGTCATTTTTGACCCATTTTGGGCTAAAAGGGCCGGGGGTGCGATTTTGGTCATTTTTGACACATTTTGGGCTAAAAGGGCCGGGGTTGCGATTTTGTTCATTTTTGACCCATTTTGGGCTAAAGGGCCGGGGTTGCGATTTTGTTCATTTTTGACCCATTTTGGGCTAAAAGGGCCGGGGGAGCGATTTTGGTAATTTTTGACCCATTTTGGGCTAAAAGGGCCGGGGGTGCGATTTTGGTCATTTTTGACCCATTTTGGGCTAAAAGGGCCGGGGTGCGATTTTGGTCATTTTTGACCCATTTTGGGCTAAAAGGGGCGGGGGTGCATTTTTGGTCATTTTTGTCCCATTTTGGGCTAAAAGGGCCAGGGGTGCGATTTTGGTCATTTTTTATCCTTTTTGGGCTAAAAGGGCTGGGGGGTGCGATTTTGGACATTTTTTGCCCATTTTGGGCTAATAGGGCCAGGGGTGCGATTTTGGTCATTTTTAACCCATTTTGGGCTAAAAGGGCCGGGGGTGCGATTTTGGTCATTTTTGACCCATTTTGAGCGAAAATGGCCGGGGTTGCGATTTTGGTTATTTTTTACCCATTTTGGGCTAAAAGGGCCGGGGGTGCGATTTTTGACATTTTGGACCCATTTTGGGCTAAAAGGGCCGGGGGTGCGATTTTTGACATTTTGGACCCATTTTGGGCTAAAAGGGCCGGGGGTGCGATTTTGGTCATTTTTGACCCATTTTGGGCTAAAAGGGCCGGTGGTGCGATTTTGGTCATTTTGACCCATTTTGGGCTAAAAGGGCCGGTGGTGTGATTTTTTACATTTTGGACCCATTTTGGGCTAAAAGGTCCGGGGGTGCGATTTTGGTCATTTTTGACCCATTTTGGGCTAAAAGGGCCGGTGGTGCGATTTTTGACATTTTGGACCCATTTTGGGCTAAAAGGTCCGGGGGTGCGATTTTGGTCAATTTTGACCCATTTTGGGATAAAAGGGCCGGTGGTGCGATTTTTGACATTTTGGACCCATTTTGGGCTAAAAGGTCCGGGGGTGCGATTTTGGTCATTTTTGACCCATTTTGGGCTAAAAGGGCCGGAGCTGCGATTTTGGTCATTTTTGACCCATTTTGGGCTAAAAGGTCCGTGGGTGCGATTTTGGACATTTTTGACCCATTTTGGGCTAAAAGTTCGGGTGGTGCGATTTTGGTCATTTTTTACCCATTTTGGGCAAAAAGGTCCGGGGGTGCGATTTTGGTCATTTTTGACCAATTTTGGGCTAAAAGTTCGGGTGGTGCGATTTTGGTCATTTTTTACCCATTTTGGTCTTAAAAGTCCGGGGGTGCGATTTTGGTCATTTTTGACCCATTTTGGGCTAAAAGGTCCGGGGGTGCGATTTTGGAAATTTTTGACCCATTTTGATCTAAATGTTCCAGTGGTGCGATTTTGGTAATTTTTGACCCATTTTGTTTAAAAAGGCTTGGGGTGCGATTTTGGTCATTTTTGACCCTTTTTGGGCTAAAAGGGCCGGGGGTGCGATTTTTGACATTTTGGACCCATTTTGGGCTAAAAGGGCCGGGGGTGCGATTTTTGACATTTTGGACCCATTTTGGGCTAAAAGGTCCGGGGGTGCGATTTTGGTAATTTTTGACCCATTTTGGGCTGAAAGGTACGGGGTTGCGATTTTGGTCATTTTGACCCATTTTGGGCTACAAGGGCCGGGGGTGCGATTTTGGTCATTTTTGACCCATTTTGGGCTAAAAGGCCTGGGGGTGCGATTTTGGACATTTTTGACCCATTTTGGGCTAAAAGGGCCGGGGTGTGCGATTTTGGTCATTTTTGACCCATTTTGGGCTAAAAGGGCCGGGGTGGCGATTTTGGTCATTTTTGACCCATTTTGGGCCAAAAGGGCCAGGGGTGCGATCTTTGACATTTTGGACCCATTTTGGGCTAAAAGGTCCGGGGGTGCGATTTTTGACATTTTGGATATATTTGGGCTAAAAGGTCCGGGGGTGCGATTTTGGTCATTTTTGACCCATTTTGGGCTAAAAGGGCCGGGGGTGCGATTTTGGTCATTTTTGACCCATTTTGGGCTAAAAGGTCCGGGGGTGCGATTTTGGTCATTTTTGACCCATTTTGGGGTAAAAGGGCCGGGGGTGCGATTTTGTTCATTTTTGACCCATTTTGGGCTAAAAGGGCCGGGGGTGCGATTTTGGTCATTTTTGACCCATTTTGGGCTGAAAGGGCCGGGGTGCGATTTTGGTCATTTTTGACCCATGTTGGGCTAAAAAGGCCAGGGGTGCGATTTTGGTCTTTTTTGATCCATTTTGGGCTAAAAGGTCCGGGGGGAGTGATTTTGGTCATTTTTTACCCATTTTGGGCTGAAAGGTACGGGGCTGCGATTTTGGTCATTTTTGACCCATTTTTGGATAAAAGGGCCGGGGGTGCGATTTTTGACATTTTGGACCCATTTTGGGCTAAAAGGTCCGGGGGTGCGATTTTGTTCATTTTTGACCCATTTTGGGCTAAAAGGGCCGGGGGTGCGATTTTGGTCATTTTGAACCATTTTGGGCTAAAAGGGTCGGGGGTGCGATTTTGGACATTTTTTGCCCATTTTGGGCTAAAAGGGCCGGGGGTGCGATTTTGGACATTTTTGACCCATTTTGGGCTAAAAGAGCGGGGGGTGCGATTGTGGTCATTTTGACCCATTTTGGGCTGATAGTGCCGGGGGTGCGATTTTGGACATTTTTTGCCCATTTTGGGCTAAAAGGGCCGGGGGTGCGATTTTGGACATTTTTGACCCATTTTGGGCTAAAAGAGCGGGGGGTGCGATTGTGGTCATTTTTGACCCATTTTGGGCTGATAGTGCCGGGGGTGCGATTTTGGTCATTTTTGACCCATTTTGGGCTAAAAGTTCAGGTGGTGCGATTTTGGTCATTTTTTACCCATTTTGGTCTTAAAAGTCCGGGGGTGCGATTTTGGTCATTTTTGACCCATTTTGGGCTAAAAGGTCCGGGGGTGCGATTTTGGAAATTTTTTACCCATTTTGATCTAAATGTTCCGGTGGTGCGATTTTGGTAATTTTTGACCCATTTTGTTTAAAATGGTCCGGGGTGCGATTTTGGTCATTTTTGACCCTTTTTGGGCTAAAAGGGCCGGGGTGCGATTTTTGACATTTTGGACCCATTTTGGGCAAAAAGGTCCGGGGGTTCGATTTTGGTCATTTTTGACCCATTTTAGGCTAAAAGGTCCGGGGGTGCGATTTTGGTCATTTTTGACCCATTTTGGGCTAAAAGGGCCGGGGGTGCATTTTTGGTCATTTTTGTCCCATTTTGGGCTAAAAGGGCCGGGGTGCGATTTTGGTCATTTTTAACCCATTTTGGGCTAAAAGGGCCGGGGATGCGATTTTGGTCATTTTTGTCCCATTTTGGGCTAAAAGGGCCGGGGGTGCGATTTTGGACACTTTTTGCCCATTTTGGGCTAATAGGGCCAGGGGTGCGATTTTGGTCATTTTTGACCCATTTTGGGCTAAAAGGGCCGGGGGTGCGATTTTGGTCATTTTTGACACATTTTGGGCTAAAAGAGCAGGGGGTGCGATTTTGTCATTTTTGACCCATTTTGGGCTAAAAGGTCCTGGAGTGCGATTTTGGTCATTTCTGACCCATTTTGGGCTGAACGGTCCGGGGGTGCGATTTTGGTCATTTTTGACCCATTTTGGGCTGAAAGGGCCGGGGGTGCGATTTTAGTCATTTTTGACCCATTTTGGGCTAAAAGGGCCGGGGGTGCGATTTTGGTCATTTTGACCCATTTTGGGCTAAAAGGGCCGGGGGTGCGATTTTGGTCATTTTTGACACATTTTGGGCTAAAAGGGCCGGGGTTGCGATTTTGTTCATTTTTGACCCATTTTGGGCTAAAAGGGCCGGGGTTGCGATTTTGTTCATTTTTGACCCATTTTGGGCTAAAAGGGCCGGGGGAGCGATTTTGGACATTTTTGACCCATTTTGCGCTAAAAGGGCCGGGGGTGCGATTTTGGACATTTTTGACCCATTTTGGGCTAAAAGTTCGGGTGGTGCGATTTTGGTCATTTTTTACCCATTTTGGGCAAAAAGGTCCGGGGGTGCGATTTTGGTTATTTTTGACCAATTTTGGGCTAAAAGTTCGCGTGGTGCGATTTTGGTCATTTTTGACCCATTTTGATCTAAATGTTCCAGTGGTGCGATTTTGGTAATTTTTGACCCATTTTGTTTAAAAAGGCTTGGGGGTGCGATTTTGGTCATTTTTGACCCTTTTTGGGCTAAAAGGGCCGGGGGTGCGATTTTTGACATTTTGGACCCATTTTGGGCTAAAAGGGCCGGGGGTGCGATTTTTGACATTTTGGACCCATTTTGGGCTAAAAGGTCCGGGGGTGCGATTTTTGACATTTTGGACCCATTTTGGGCTAAAAGGTCCGGGGGTGCGATTTTGGTAATTTTTGACCCATTTTGGGCTGAAAGGTACGGGGTTGCGATTTTGGTCATTTTTGACCCATTTTGGGCTACAAGGGCCGGGGGTGCGATTTTGGTCATTTTTGACCCATTTTGGGCTAAAAGGCCTGGGGGGTGCGATTTTGGACATTTTTGACCCATTTTGGGCTAAAAGGGCCGGGGTGTGCGATTTTGGTCATTTTTGACCCATTTTGGGCTAAAAGGGCCGGGGTTGCGATTTTGGTCATTTTTGACCCATTTTGGGCCAAAAGGGCCAGGGGTGTGATCTTTGACATTTTGGACCCATTTTGGGCTAAAAGGTCCGGGGGTGCGATTTTTGACATTTTGGATATATTTGGGCTAAAAGGTCCGGGGGTGCGATTTTGGTCATTTTTGACCCATTTTGGGCTAAAAGGGCCGGGGGTGCGATTTTGGTCATTTTTGACCCATTTTGGGCTAAAAGGTCCGGGGGTGCGATTTTGGTAATTTTTGACCCATTTTGGGGTAAAAGGGCCGGGGGTGCGATTTTGTTCATTTTTGACCCATTTTGGGCTAAAAGGGCCGGGGGGTGCGATTTTGGTCAATTTTGACCCATTTTGGGCTAAAAGGGCCGGGGTGCGATTTTGGTCATTTTTGACCCATTTTGGGCTAAACTGGCCGGGGGTGCGATTTTGGACATTTTTTACCCATTTTGGTCTTAAAAGTCCGGGGGTGCGATTTTGGTCATTTTTGACCCATTTTGGGCTAAAAGGTCCGGGGGTGCGATTTTGGAAATTTTTGACCCATTTTAATCTAAATGTTCCAGTGGTGCGATTTTGGTAATTTTTGACCCATTTTGTTTAAAAAGGCTTGGGGGTGCGATTATGGTCATTTTTGACCCTTTTTGGGCTAAAAGGGCCGGGGGTGCGATTTTTGACATTTTGGACCCATTTTGGGCTAAAAGGTCCGGGGGTGCGATTTTGGTAATTTTTGACCCATTTTGGGCTGAAAGGTACGGGGTTGCGATTTTGGTCATTTTTGACCCATTTTGGGCTACAAGGGCCGGGGGTGCGATTTTGGTCATTTTTGACCCATTTTGGGCCAAAAGGGCCAGGGGTGCGATCTTTGACATTTTGGACCCATTTTGGGCTAAAAGGTCCGGGGGTGCGATTTTTGACATTTTGGATATATTTGGGCTAAAAGGTTCGGGGGTGCGATTTTGGTCATTTTTGACCCATTTTGGGCTAAAAGGGCCGGGGGTGCGATTTTGGTCATTTTTGACCCATTTTGGGCTAAAAGGTCTGGGGGTGCGATTTTGGTCATTTTTGACCCATTTTGGGCTAAAAGGGCCGGGGTTGCGATTTTGTTCATTTTTGACCCATTTTGGGCTAAAAGGGCCGGGGGAGCGATTTTGGTAATTTTTGACCCATTTTGGGCTAAAAGGGCCGGGGGTGCGATTTTTGACATTTTGGACCCATTTTGGGCTAAAAGGTCCGGGGGTGCGATTTTGGACATTTTTGACCCATTTTGGGCTAAAAGGGCCGGGGGTTCGATTTTGGTCATTTTTGACCCATTTTGGGCTAAAAGGGCCGGGGGTGCGATTTGGTCATTTCTGACCCATTTTGGGCTGAACGGTCCGGGGTGCGATTTTGGTCATTTTTGACCCATTTTGGGCTGAAAGGGCCGGGGGTGCGATTTTAGTCATTTTTGACCCATTTTGGGCTAAAAGGGCCGGGGGTGTGATTTTGGTCATTTTTGACCCATTTTGGGCTAAAAGGGCCGGGGTTGCGATTTTGTTCATTTTTGACCCATTTTGGGCTAAAAGGGCCGGGGGAGCGATTTTGGTAATTTTTGACCCATTTTGGGCTAAAAGGGCCGGGGGTGCGATTTGGTCATTTTTGACCCATTTTGGGCTAAAAGGGCCGGGGTGCGATTTTGGTCATTTTTGACCCATTTTGGGCTAAAAGGGGCGGGGGTGCATTTTTGGTCATTTTTGTCCCATTTTGGGCTAAAAGGGCCAGGGGTGCGATTTTGGTCATTTTTTATCCTTTTTGGGCTAAAAGGGCTGGGGGGTGCGATTTTGGACATTTTTTGCCCATTTTGGGCTAATAGGGCCAGGGGTGCGATTTTGGTCATTTTTAACCATTTTGGGCTAAAAGGGCCGGGGGTGCGATTTTGGTCATTTTTGACCCATTTTGAGCGAAAATGGCCGGGGTTGCGATTTTGGTTATTTTTTACCCATTTTGGGCTAAAAGGGCCGGGGGTGCGATTTTTGACATTTTGGACCCATTTTGGGCTAAAAGGGCCGGGGGTGCGATTTTTGACATTTTGGACCCATTTTGGGCTAAAAGGGCCGGGGGTGCGATTTTGGTCATTTTTGACCCATTTTGGGCTAAAAGGGCCGGTGGTGCGATTTTGGTCATTTTTGACCCATTTTGGGCTAAAAGGGCCGGTGGTGCGATTTTTTACATTTTGGACCCATTTTGGGCTAAAAGGTCCGGGGTGCGATTTTGGTCATTTTTGACCCATTTTGGGCTAAAAGGGCCGGTGGTGCGATTTTTGACATTTTGGACCCATTTTGGGCTAAAAGGTCCGGGGGTGCGATTTTGGTCAATTTTGACCCATTTTGGATAAAAGGGCCGGTGGTGCGATTTTTGACATTTTGGACCCATTTTGGGCTAAAAGGTCCGGGGGTGCGATTTTGGTCATTTTTGACCCATTTTGGGCTAAAAGGGCCGGAGCTGCGATTTTGGTCATTTTTGACCCATTTTGGGCTAAAAGGTCCGTGGGTGCGATTTTGGACATTTTTGACCCATTTTGGGCTAAAAGTTCGGGTGGTGCGATTTTGGTCATTTTTTACCCATTTTGGGCAAAAAGGTCCGGGGGTGCGATTTGGTCATTTTTGACCAATTTTGGGCTAAAAGTTCGGGTGGTGCGATTTTGGTCATTTTTTACCCATTTTGGTCTTAAAAGTCCAGGGGTGCGATTTTGGTCATTTTTGACCCATTTTGGGCTAAAAGGTCCGGGGGTGCGATTTTGGAAATTTTTGACCCATTTTGATCTAAATGTTCCAGTGGTGCGATTTTGGTAATTTTTGACCCATTTTGTTTAAAAAGGCTTGGGGGTGCGATTTTGGTCATTTTTGACCCTTTTTGGGCTAAAAGGGCCGGGGGTGCGATTTTTGACATTTTGGACCCATTTTGGGCTAAAAGGGCCGGGGGTGCGATTTTTGACATTTTGGACCCATTTTGGGCTAAAAGGTCCGGGGGTGCGATTTTGGTAATTTTTGACCCATTTTGGGCTGAAAGGTACGGGGTTGCGATTTTGGTCATTTTTGACCCATTTTGGGCTACAAGGGCCGGGGGTGCGATTTTGGTCATTTTTGACCCATTTGACCCATTTGGGCTAAAAGGGCCGGGGTGGCGATTTTGGTCATTTTTGACCCATTTTGGGCCAAAAGGGCCAGGGGGTGCGATCTTTGACATTTTGACCCATTTTGGGCTAAAAGGTCCGGGGGTTGCGATTTTTGACATTTTGGATATATTTGGGCTAAAAGGTCCGGGGGTGCGAGTTTTGGTCATTTTTGACCCATTTTGGGCTAAAAGGGCCGGGGGTGCGATTTTGGTCATTTTTGACCCATTTTGGGCTAAAAGGTCCGGGGGTGCGATTTTGGTCATTTTTGACCCATTTTGGGGTAAAAGGGCCGGGGGTGCGATTTTGTTCATTTTTGACCCATTTTGGGCTAAAAGGGCCGGGGGTGCGATTTTGGTCATTTTTGACCCATTTTGGGCTAAAAGGGCCGGGGTGCGATTTTGGTCATTTTTGACCCATTTTGGCTAAAAGGTCCGGGGGTGCAATTTTGGTCATTTTTGACCCATTTTGGGCTGAAAGGGCCGGGGGGTGCGATTTTGGTCATTTTTGACCCCATGTTGGGCTAAAAGGCCAGGGGTGCGATTTTGGTCTTTTTTGATCCATTTTGGCTAAAAGGTCCGGGGGGAGTGATTTGGTCATTTTTTACCCATTTTGGCTGAAAGGTACGGGGCTGCGATTTTGGTCATTTTTTGACCCATTTTTGGATAAAAGGGCCGGGGGTGCGATTTTTGACATTTTGGACCCATTTTGGGCTAAAAGGTCCGGGGGGTGCGATTTTGTTCATTTTTGACCCATTTTGGGCTAAAGGGCCGGGGGGTGCGATTTTGGTCATTTTGAACCATTTTGGGCTAAAAGGGTCGGGGGTGCGATTTTGGACATTTTTTGCCCATTTTGGGCTAAAAGGGCCGGGGGTGCGATTTTGGACATTTTTGACCCATTTTGGGCTAAAAGAGCGGGGGGGTGCGATTGTGGTCATTTTGACCCATTTTGGGGCTGATAGTGCCGGGGGTGCGATTTTGGACATTTTTGCCCATTTTGGGCTAAAAGGGCGGGGGTGCGATTTTGGACATTTTTGACCCATTTTGGGCTAAAAGAGCGGGGGGTGCGATTGTGGTCATTTTTGACTCATTTGGGCTGATAGTGCCGGGGGTGCGATTTTGGTCATTTTTGACCCATTTTGGGCTAAAGTTCAGGTGGTGCGATTTTGGTCATTTTTTACCATTTTGGTCTTAAAAGTCCGGGGGTGCGATTTTGGTCATTTTTGACCCATTTTGGGCTAAAAGGTCCGGGGGTGCGATTTTGGAAATTTTTACCCATTTGATCTAAATGTTCCGGTGGTGCGATTTTGGTAATTTTGACCCTTTTGTTTAAAATGGTCCGGGGGGTGCGATTTGGTCATTTTTGACCCTTTTTGGGCTAAAAGGGCCGGGGGTGCGATTTTTGACATTTTGACCCATTTTGGGCAAAAAGGTCCGGGGGTTCGATTTTGGTCATTTTTGACCCATTTTAGGCTAAAAGGTCCGGGGGTGCGATTTTGGTCATTTTTGACCCATTTTGGCTAAAAGGGCCGGGGGTGCATTTTTGGTCATTTTTGTCCCATTTTGGGCTAAAAGGGCCGGGGGTGCGATTTTGGTCATTTTTAACCCATTTGGGCTAAAAGGGCCGGGGATGCGATTTTGGTCATTTTTGTCCCATTTTGGGCTAAAAGGGCCGGGGGTGCGATTTTGGACACTTTTGCCATTTTGGGCTAATAGGGCCAGGGGTGCGATTTTGGTCATTTTTGTCCCATTTGGGGCTAAAAGGGCCGTGGGGTGCATTTTTGGTCATTTTTGTCCCATTTTGGGGCTAAAAGGGCAGGGGTGCGATTTTGGACATTTTTTGCCCATTTTGGGCTAAAAGAGGCGGGGGTGCATTTTTGGTCATTTTTGACCCATTTTGAGCGAAAGGGCCGGGGGTTGCGATTTTGGTCATTTTTGACCCATTTTTGGCTAAACGGGCCGGGGGGTGCGATTTTGGTAATTTTTGACCCATTTGGGCTGAAAGGTCCGGGGTGCGATTTTGGTCATTTTTGACCCATTTTTGGATAAAAGGGCCGGGGTGCGATTTTTGACATTTTGGGACCCATTTTGGGCTAAAAGGTCCGGGGGTGCGATTTTGGTAATTTTTGACCCATTTTGGGCAAAAAGGTCCAGGTGTGCGATTTTGGTCATTTTTGACCCATTTTGGGCTGAAAGGGCCGGGGTGCGATTTTGGTAATTTTTGACCCATTTTAGGCTAAAAGGTCCGGGGGTGCTATTTGGACAATTTTGTCCCATATTGGACTAAAAGGGCCGGGGGTGCGATTTTGGACATTTTGATCCATTTTGGGCTAAAAGGTCCGGGGGTGCGATTTTGGATATTTTTGACAGATTTTGGTGTAAAAGGGGCCGGGAGTGCAATTTTGGTCATTTGTGAACCATTTTGGCTAAAGGGTCCGGGGGGTGTGATTTTGGTATTTTTGACCCATTTTGGGCTAAAAGGGCCGGGGGGTGCGATTTTGGACATTTTTTGCCCATTTTGGGCTAATAGGGCCGGGGGTGCGATTTTGGTCATTTTTGACCCATTTTGGGCTAAAAGGGCCGGGGGTGCGATTTTGGTCATTTTTGACCCATTTTGGGCTAAAAGGGCCGGGGGTGCGATTTTGGTAATTTTGACCCATTTTGGCTAAAAGGGCCGGGGTGCGATTTTGGTCATTTTTGACCCATTTTGAGCGAAAAGGGCCGAGGTTGCGATTTTGGTCATTTTTGACCCATTTTGGGCTAAAAGGGCCGGGGGTGCGAGTTTACTCATTTATGACCCATTTTGGGCTAAAAGGGCCGGGTGGGCGATTTTGGTCATTTTTGACCCATTTTTGGGCTAAAAGGGGCCGGGGGTGCGATTTTGGTCATTTTTCACCCATTTTGGGCTAAAAGGTCCGGGGGGTGCGATTTTGGTCATTTTTGACCCATTTTGGGCTGAAAGGTCCGGGGGTGCGATTTTGGTCATTTTTGACCCATTTTGAGCGAAAAGGGCCGAGGTTGCGATTTTGGTCATTTTTGACCCATTTTGGGCTAAAAGTGCCGGGGGTGCGATTTTGGTCATTTTTGACCCATTTTGGGCTAAAAGGGCCGGGGGTGCGATTTTGGTCATATTTGACCCATTTTGGGCTAAAAGGGCCGGGGGTGCGATTTTGGTAATTTTTGACCCATTTTGGGCTAAAAGGGCCGGGGGTGCGATTTTGGTCATTTTTGACCCATTTTGGGCTAAAAGGGCCGGGGGTGCGATTTTGGTCATTTTTGACCCATTTTGGGCTAAAAGGGCCGGGGGTGCGATTTTGGTCATTTTTGACCCATTTTGGGCTAAAAGGGCCGGGGGTGCGATTTTGGTCATTTTTGACCCATTTTGGGGCTAAAAGGTCCGGGGGTGCGATTTTGGTCATTTTTGACCCATTTTGGGCTAAAAGGTCCGGGGGTGCGATTTTGGTAATTTTTGACCCATTTTGGGCTGAAAGGTCCGGGGGTGCGATTTTGGTCATTTTTGACCCATTTTGAGCGAAAAGGGCCGAGGTTGCAATTTTGGTCATTTTTGACCCATTTTGGGCTAAAAGGTCCGGGGGTGCGATTTTGGTAATTTTTGACCCATTTTGGGCTGAAAGGTCCGGGGGTGCGATTTTGGTCATTTTTTACCCATTTTTGGATAAAAGGGCCGGGGGTGCGATTTTTGACATTTTGGACCCATTTTGGGCTAAAAGGTCCGGGGGTGCGATTTTGGTAATTTTTGACCCATTTTGGGCAAAAAGGTCCGGGTGTGCGATTTTGGTCATTTTTGACCCATTTTGGGCTGAAAGGGCCGGGGTGCGATTTTGGTAATTTTTGACCCATTTTAGGCTAAAAGGTCCGGGGGTGCTATTTTGGACAATTTTGTCCCATATTGGACTAAAAGGGCCGGGGGTGCGATTTTGGACATTTTTGATCCATTTTGGGCTAAAAGGGCCGGGGGAGCGATTTTGGTAATTTTTGACCCATTTTGGGCTAAAAGGGCCGGGGGTGCGATTTTGGACATTTTTGACCCATTTTGGGCTAAAAGGTCCGGGGGTGCGATTTTGGTCATTTTTGACCCATTTTGGGCTAAAAGGTCCGGGGGTGCGATTTTGGTCATTTTTGACCCATTTCGGGCTAAAAAGGGCTGGGGGTGCGATTTTGGTCATTTTTGATCCATTTTGGGCTAAAAGGGCCAGGGGTGCGATTTTGGAGATTTTTGACCCATTTTGGGCTAAAAGGTCCGGGGGTGCGATTTTGGACATTTTTGACCCATTTTGGGCTGAAAGGTCCGGGGGTGCGATTTTGGTCATTTTTGACCCATTTTGAGCGAAAAGGGCCGAGGTTGCGATTTTGGTCATTTTTGACCCATTTTGGGCTAAAAGTGCCGGGGGTGCGATTTTGGTCATTTTTGACCCATTTTGGGCTAAAAGGGCCGGGGGTGCGATTTTGGTCATATTTGACCCATTTTGGGCTAAAAGGGCCGGGGGTGCGATTTTGGTAATTTTTGACCCATTTTGGGCTAAAAGGGCCGGGGGTGCGATTTTGGTCATTTTTGACCCATTTTGGGCTAAAAGGGCCGGGGGTGCGATTTTGGTCATTTTTGACCCATTTTGGGCTAAAAGGGCCGGGGGTGCGATTTTGGTCATTTTTGACCCATTTTGGGCTAAAAGGGCCGGGGGTGCGATTTTGGTCATTTTTGACCCATGTTGGGGCTAAAAGGTCCGGGGGTGCGATTTTGGTCATTTTTGACCCATTTTGGGCTAAAAGGTCCGGGGGTGCGATTTTGGTAATTTTTGACCCATTTTGGGCTGAAAGGTACGGGGGTGTGATTTTGGTCATTTTTGACCCATTTTGAGCGAAAAGGGCCGAGGTTGCAATTTTGGTCATTTTTGACCCATTTTGGGCTAAAAGGTCCGGGGGTGCGATTTTGGTAATTTTTGACCCATTTTGGGCTGAAAGGTCCGGGGGTGCGATTTTGGTCATTTTTTACCCATTTTTGGATAAAAGGGCCGGGGGTGCGATTTTTGACATTTTGGACCCATTTTGGGCTAAAAGGTCCGGGGGTGCGATTTTGGTAATTTTTGACCCATTTTGGGCAAAAAGGTCCGGGTGTGTGATTTTGGTCATTTTTGACCCATTTTGGGCTGAAAGGGCCGGGGTGCGATTTTGGTAATTTTTGACCCATTTTAGGCTAAAAGGTCCGGGGGTGCTATTTTGGACAATTTTGTCCCATATTGGACTAAAAGGGCCGGGGGTGCGATTTTGGACATTTTTGATCCATTTTGGGCTAAAAGGGCCGGGGGAGCGATTTTGGTAATTTTTGACCCATTTTGGGCTAAAAGGGCCGGGGGTGCGATTTTGGACATTTTTGACCCATTTTGGGCTAAAAGGTCCGGGGGTGCGATTTTGGTCATTTTTGACCCATTTTGGGCTAAAAGGTCCGGGGGTGCGATTTTGGTCATTTTTGACCCATTTCGGGCTAAAAAGGGCTGGGGGTGCGATTTTGGTCATTTTTGATCCATTTTGGGCTAAAAGGGCCAGGGGTGCGATTTTGGAGATTTTTGACCCATTTTGGGCTAAAAGGTCCGGGGGTGCGATTTTGGACATTTTTGACCCATTTAGGGCTAAAAGAGCAGGGGGTGCGATTTTGGTCATTTTTGACCCATTTTGGGCTAATAGAGCAGGGGGTGCGATTTTGGTCATTTTTGACCCATTTCGGGCTAAAAGGGCTGGGGGTGCGATTTTGGTCATTTTTGATCCATTTTGGGCTAAAAGGGCCAGGGGTGCGATTTTGGAGATTTTTGACCCATTTTGGGCTAAAAGGTCCGGGGGTGCGATTTTGGACATTTTTGACCCATTTAGGGCTAAAAGGGCCGGGGGTGTGATTTTGGTCATTTTTGACCCATTTTTGGGCTAAAAGGGCCGGGGTGCGATTTTGGTCATTTTTAACCCATTTTGGGCTAAAATGTCCGGGGGTGCGATTTTGGTCATTTTTGACCCATGTTGGGCTAAAAAGGCCAGGGGTGCGATTTTGGTCTTTTTTGATCCATTTTGGGCTAAAAGGTCCGGGGGGTGCGATTTTGGTCATTTTTTACCCATTTTGGGCTGAAAGGTACGGGGGTGCGATTTTGGTCATTTTTGACCCATTTTTGGAGAAAAGGGCCGGGGGTGCGATTTTTGACATTTTGGACCCATTTTGGGCTAAAAGGTCCGGGGGTGCGATTTTGGACATTTTTTGCCCATTTTGGGCTAAAAGGGCCGGGGTTGCGATTTTGGACATTTTTGACCCATTTTGGGCTAAAAGAGCGGGGGGTGCGATTTTGGTCATTTTTGACCCATTTTGGGCTAAAAGGTCCGGGGGTGCGATTTTTTTCATTTTTGACCCATTTTGGGCTATAAGGTCCGGGGGTGCGATTTTGGTCATTTTTGACCCATTTTGGGCTAAAAGGGCCGGGGGTGCAATTTTGGTTATTTTTGACCCATTTTGAGTGAAAAGGGCCGGGGTTGCGATTTTGGTCATTTTTGACCCATTTTGGGCTAAAAGGGCCGGGGTGCGATTTTGGTAATTTTTGACCCATTTTGGGCTAAAAGGGCCGGGTTACGATTTTGGTCATTTTGACCCATTTTGGGCCAAAAGGGCCGGGGGTGCGATTTTTTACATTTTGGACCCATTTTGGGCTAAAAGGCCTGGGGGTGCGATTTTGGACATTTTTGACCCATTTTGGGCTAAAAGGGCCTGGGGGTGCGATTTTGGTCATTTTTGACCCATTTTGGGCTAAAAGGGCCGGGGTTACGATTTTGGTCATTTTTGACCCATTTTGGGCCAAAAGGGCCGGGGGTGCGATTTTTGACATTTTGGACCCATTTTGGGCTAAAAGGTCCGGGGGTGCGATTTTTGACATTTTGGATATATTTGGGCTAAAAGGTCCGGGGGTGCGATTTTGGTCATTTTTGACCCATTTTGGGCTGAAAGGTACGGAGGTGCGATTTTGGTCATTTTTGACCCATTTTTGGATAAAAGGGCCGGGGGTGCGATTTTTGACATTTTGGACCCATTTTGGGCTAAAAGGGCCGGGGGTGCGATTTTGGTCATTTTTGACCCATTTTGAGCGAAAAGGGTCGGGGTTGCGATTTTGGTCATTTTTGACCCATTTTGGGCTAAACTGGCCGGGGGTGCGATTTTTGACATTTTGGACCCATTTTGGGCTAAAAGGCCTGGGGGTGCGATTTTGGACATTTTTGATCCATTTTGGGCTAAAAGGGCCGGGGTTGCGATTTTGGTCATTTTTCACCCATTGTGGGCCAAAAGGGCCAGGGGTGCGATTTTTGACATTTTGGACCCATTTTGGGCTAAAAGGTCCGGGGGTGCAATTTTGGTCATTTTTGACCCATTTTGGGCTGAAAGGTCCGGGGTGCGATTTTGGTCATTTTTGACCCATTTTTGGATAAAAGGGCCGGGGTGCGATTTTGACATTTTGGACCCATTTTTGGATAAAAGGGCCGGGGGTGCGATTTTTGACATTTTGGACCCATTTTGGGCAAAAAGGTCCGGGTGTGCGATTTTGGTCATTTTTGACCCATTTTGGGCTGAAAGGGCCGGGGTGCAATTTTGGTAATTTTTGACCCATTTTAGGCTAAAAGGTCCGGGGGTGCTATTTTGGACAATTTTGTCCCATATTGGACTAAAAGGGCCGGGGGTGCGATTTTGGACATTTTTGATCCCTTTTGGGCTAAAAGGTCCGGGGGTGCGATTTTGGATATTTTTGACCCATTTTGGTGTAAAAGGGCCGGGAGTGCAATTTTGGTCATTTTTGAACCATTTTGGGCTAAAGGGTCCGGGGGTGTGATTTTGGTTATTTTTGACCCATTTTGGGCTAAAAGGGCCGGGGGTGCGATTTTGGACATTTTTTGCCCATTTTGGGCTAATAGGGCCGGGGGTGCGATTTTGGTCATTTTTGACCCATTTTGGGCTAAAAGGGCCGGGGGTGCGATTTTGGTCATTTTTGACCCATTTTGGGCTAAAAGGGCCGGGGGTGCGATTTTGGTCATTTTTGACCCATTTTGGGCTAAAAGGGCCAGGGTTGCGATTTTGTTCATTTTTGACCCATTTTGGGTTAAAAGGGCCGGGGGAGCGATTTTGGTAATTTTTGACCCATTTTGGGCTAAAAGGGCCAGGGGTGCGATTTTGGACATTTTTGACCCATTTTGGGCTAAAAGGTCCGGGGGTGCGATTTTGGTCATTTTTGACCCATTTTGGGCTAAAATGGCCAGGGGTGCGATTTTGGAGATTTTTAACCCATTTTGGGCTAAAAGGTCCGGGGGTGCGATTTTGGACATTTTTGACCCATTTAGGGCTAAAAGAGCAGGGGGTGCGATTTTGGTCATTTTTGACCCATTTTGGGCTAAAAGAGCAGGGGGTGCGATTTTGGTCATTTTTGACCCATTTCGGGCTAAAAGAGCAGGGGGTGCGATTTTGGTCATTTTTGACCCATTTCGGGCTAAAAGGGCTGGGGGTGCGATTTTGGTCATTTTTGATCCATTTTGGGCTAAAAGGGCCAGGGGTGCGATTTTGGAGATTTTTGACCCATTTTGGGCTAAAAGGTCCGGGGGTGCGATTTTGGACATTTTTGACCCATTTAGGGCTAAAAGGGCCGGGGGTGTGATTTTGGTCATTTTTGACCCATTTTTGGGCTAAAAGGGCCGGGGTGCGATTTTGGTCATTTTTAACCCATTTTGGGCTAAAAGGTCCTGGGGTGCGATTTTGGTCATTTTTGACCCATGTTGGGCTAAAAAGGCCAGGGGTGCGATTTTGGTCTTTTTTGATCCATTTTGGGCTAAAAGGTCCGGGGGGTGCGATTTTGGTCATTTTTTACCCATTTTGGGCTGAAAGGTACGGGGGTGCGATTTTGGTCATTTTTGACCCATTTTTGGAGAAAAGGGCCGGGGGTGCGATTTTTGACATTTTGGACCCATTTTGGGCTAAAAGGTCCGGGGGTGCGATTTTGGACATTTTTTGCCAATTTTGGGCTAAAAGGGCCGGGGTTGCGATTTTGGACATTTTTGACCCATTTTGGGCTAAAAGAGCGGGGGGTGCGATTTTGGTCTTTTTTGACCCATTTTGGGCTAAAAGGTCCGGGGGTGCGATTTTGTTCATTTTTGACCCATTTTGGGCTAAAAGGTCCGGGGGTGCGATTTTGGTCATTTTTGACCCATTTTGGGCTAAAAGGGCTGGGGGTGCGATTTTGGTAATTTTTAACCCATTTTTGGCTAAAAGGGCCGGGGGTGCAATTTTGGTTATTTTTGACCCATTTTGAGTGAAAAGGGCCGGGGTTGCGATTTTGGTAATTTTTGACCCATTTTGGGCTAAAAGGGGCAGGGGTGCATTTTTGGTCATTTTTGACCCATTTTGAGCGAAAAGGCCTGGGGGTTGCGATTTTGGTAATTTTTGACCCATTTTGGGCTAAACGGGCCGGGGGTGCGATTTTTTACATTTTGGACCCATTTTGGGCTAAAAGGCCTGGGGGTGCGATTTTGGACATTTTTGACCCATTTTGGGCTAAAAGGGCCTGGGGGTGCGATTTTGGTCATTTTTGACCCATTTTGGGCTAAAAGGTCCGGGGTTACGATTTTGGTCATTTTTGACCCATTTTGGGCCAAAAGGGCCGGGGGTGCGATTTTTGACATTTTGGACCCATTTTGGGCTAAAAGGTCCGGGGGTGCGATTTTTGACATTTTGGATATATTTGGGCTAAAAGGTCCGGGGGTGCGATTTTGGTCATTTTTGACCCATTTTGGGCTGAAAGGTACGGAGGTGCGATTTTGGTCATTTTTGACCCATTTTTGGATAAAAGGGCCGGGGGTGCGATTTTGGTCATTTTTGACCCATTTTGGGCTAAAAGGGCCGGGGGTGCGATTTTGGTCATTTTTGACCCATTTTGGGCTAAAAGGGCCGGGGGCGCGATTTTGGTCATTTTTGACCCATTTTGGGCTAAAAGGGCCTGGGGGTGCGATTTTGGTCATTTTTGACCCATTTTGGGCTAAAAGGGCCGGGGTGCGATTTTGGTCATTTTTTTACCCATTTTGGACTAAAAGGGCTGGGGGTGCGATTTTGGTAATTTTTAACCCTTTTTGGGCTAAAAGGGCCGGGGGTGCGATTTTGGTCATTTTTGACCCATTTTGAGTGAAAAGGGCCGGGGTTGCGATTTTGGTCATTTTTGACCCATTTTGGGCTAAAAGGGCCGGGGTGGGATTTTGGTCATTTTTGACCCATTTTGGGCTAAAAGGGGCGGGGGTGCATTTTTGGTCATTTTTGTCCCATTTTGGGCTAAAAGGGCCGGGGGTGCGATTTTGGTCATTTTTTATCCATTTTGGGCTAAAAGGGCCGGGGGAGCGATTTTGGTCATTTTTGACCCATTTTGAGCGAAAAGGGCCGGGGTTGCGATTTTGGTCATTTTTGACCCATTTTGGGCTAAACTGGCCGGGGGTGCGATTTTTGACATTTTGGACCCATTTTGGGCTAAAAGGCCTGGGGGTGCGATTTTGGACATTTTTGATCCATTTTGGGCTAAAAGGGCCGGGGTTGCGATTTTGGTCATTTTTGACACATTGTGGGCCAAAAGGGCCAGGGGTGCGATTTTTGACATTTTGGACCCATTTTGGGCTAAAAGGTCCGGGGGTGCGATTTTTGACATTTTGGATATATTTGGGCTAAAAGGTCCGGGGGTGCAATTTTGGTCATTTTTGACCCATTTTGGGCTGAAAGGTCCGGGGGTGCGATTTTGGTCATTTTTGACCCATTTTTGGATAAAAGGGCCGGGGGTGCGATTTTTGACATTTTGGACCCATTTTGGGCTAAAAGGTCCGGGGGTGCGATTTTGGTCATTTTTGACCCATTTTGGGCTAAAAGGGCCGGGGGTGCAATTTTGGTCATTTTTGACCCATTTTGGGCTAAAAGGTCCGGGGGTGCGATTTTTGTAATTTTTGACCCATTTTGGGCTGAAAGGTCCGGGGGTGCGATTTTGGTCATTTTTGACCCATTTTGGGCTAAAAGTGCCGGGGGTGCGATTTTTGTCATTTTTGACCCATTTTGGGCTAAAAGGGCCGGGGGTGCGATTTTGCTCATTTTTGACCCATTTTGGGCTAAAAGGGCCGGGGGTGCGATTTTGCTCATTTTTGACCCATTTTGGGCTAAAAGGGCCGGGGGTGCGATTTTGCTCATTTTTTACCCATTTTGGGCTAAAAGGGCCGGGGGTGCGATTTTGGTAATTTTTGACCCATTTTGGGGCTAAAAGGTCCGGGGGTGCGATTTTGGTAATTTTTGACCCATTTTGGGCTAAAAGGTCCGGGGGTGCGATTTTGGTCTTTTTTGACCCATTTTGAGCGAAAAGGGTGCGATTTTGGTCATTTTTGACCCATTTTGGGCTGAAAGGTCCGGGGGTGCGATTTTGGTCTTTTTTGACCCATTTTGAGCGAAAAGGGTGCGATTTTGGTCATTTTTGACCCATTTTGGGCTAAATGGTCCGGGGGTGCGATTTTGGTCATTTTTGACCCATTTTGAGCGAAAAGGGTGCGATTTTGGTCATTTTTTACCCATTTTGGGCTAAAAGGTCCGGGGGTGCGATTTTGGTAATTTTTGACCCATTTTGGGCTGAAAGGTCCGGGGGTGCGATTTTGGTCTTTTTTGATCCATTTTGGGCTAAAAGGGCCGGGGGTGCGATTTTGGTCATTTTTGACCCATTTTGGGGCTAAAAGGTCCGGGGGTGCGATTTTGGTCATTTTTGACCCATTTGGGGCTAAAAGGTCCGGGGGTGCGATTTTGGTAATTTTTGACCCATTTTGGGCTGAAAGGTCCGGGGGTGCGATTTTGGTCATTTTTGACCCATTTTGAGCGAAAAGGGCCGAGGTTGCAATTTTGGTCATTTTTGACCCATTTTGGGCTAAAAGGGCCGGGGGTGCGATTTTGGTCATTTTTGACCCATTTTGGGCTAAAAGGGCCGGGGGTGCGATTTTGGTCATTTTTAACCCATTTTGGGCTAAAAGGGCCGGGGGTGCGATTTTGGTCATTTTTGACCCGTTTTGGGGCTAAAAGGTCCGGGGGTGCGATTTTGGTCATTTTTGACCCATTTTGGGCTGAAAGGTCCGGGGGTGCGATTTTGGTCATTTTTGACCCATTTTTGGATAAAAGGGCCGGGGGTGCGATTTTTTACATTTTGGACCCATTTTGGGCTAAAAGGTCCGGGGGTGCGATTTTGGTCATTTTTGACCCATTTTGGGCAAAAAGGTCCGGGTGTGCGATTTTGGTCATTTTTGACCCATTTTGGGCTGAAAGGGCCGGTGTGCGATTTTGGTAATTTTTGACCCATTTTAGGCTAAAAGGTCCGGGGGTGCTATTTTGGACAATTTTGTCCCATATTGGGCTAAAAGGGCCGGGGGTGCGATTTTGGACATTTTTGATCCATTTTGGGCTAAAAGGTCCGGGGGTGCGATTTTGGATATTTTTGACCCATTTTGGGGTAAAAGGGCCGGGAGTGCAATTTTGGTCATTTTTGAACCATTTTGGGCTAAAGGGTCCGGGGGTGTGATTTTGGTTATTTTTGACCCATTTTGGGCTAAAAGGGCCGGGGGTGCGATTTTGGACATTTTTTGCCCATTTTGGGCTAATAGGGCCGGGGGTGCGATTTTGGTAATTTTTGACCCATTTTGGGCTAAAAGGGCCGGGGGTGCGATTTTGGTCATTTTTGACCCATTTTGGGCAAAAAGGGCCGGGGGTGCGATTTTGGTCATTTTTGACCCATTTTGGGCTAAAAGGGCCGGGGGTGCGATTTTGGTCATTTTTGACCCATTTTGGGCTAAAAGGGCCGGGGGTGCGATTTTGGTCATTTTTGACCCATTTTGGGCTAAAAGGGCCGGGGTTGCGATTTTGTTCATTTTTGACCAATTTTGGGCTAAAAGGGCCGGGGGAGCGATTTTGGACATTTTTGACCCATTTTGGGCTAAAAGGTCCGGGGGTGCGATTTTGGTAATTTTTGACCCATTTTGGGCTGAAAGGTCCGGGGGTGCGATTTTGGTCATTTTTGACCCATTTTTGGATAAAAGGGCCGGGGGGTGCGATTTTTGACATTTTGGACCCATTTTGGGCTAAAAGGTCCGGGGGTGCGATTTTGGTCATTTTTGACCCATTTTGGGCAAAAAGGTCCGGGTGTGCGATTTTGGTCATTTTTGACCCATTTTGGGCTGAAAGGGCCGGTGTGCGATTTTGGTAATTTTTGACCCATTTTAGGCTAAAAGGTCCGGGGGTGCTATTTTGGACAATTTTGTCCCATATTGGGCTAAAAGGGCCGGGGGTGCGATTTTGGACATTTTTGATCCATTTTGGGCTAAAAGGTCCGGGGGTGCGATTTTGGATATTTTTGACCCATTTTGGGGTAAAAGGGCCGGGAGTGCAATTTTGGTCATTTTTGAACCATTTTGGGCTAAAGGGTCCGGGGGTGTGATTTTGGTTATTTTTGACCCATTTTGGGCTAAAAGGGCCGGGGGTGCGATTTTGGACATTTTTTGCCCATTTTGGGCTAATAGGGCCGGGGGTGCGATTTTGGTCATTTTTGACCCATTTTGGGCTAAAAGGGCCGGGGGTGCGATTTTGGTCATTTTTGACCCATTTTGGGCAAAAAGGGCCGGGGGTGCGATTTTGGTAATTTTTTACCCATTTTGGGCTAAAAGGGCCGGGGGTGCGATTTTGGTCATTTTTGACACATTTTGGGCTAAAAGGGCCGGGGGTGCGATTTTGGTCATTTTTGACCCATTTTGGGCTAAAAGGGCCGGGGTTGCGATTTTGTTCATTTTTGACCCATTTTGGGCTAAAAGGGCCGGGGGAGCGATTTTGGTAATTTTTGACCCATTTTGGGCTAAAAGGGCCGGGGGTGCGATTTTGGACATTTTTGACCCATTTTGGGCTAAAAGGGCCGGGGGAGCGATTTTGGTCATTTTTGACCCATTTTGGGCTAAAAGGGCCGAGGGTGCAATTTTGGTCATTTTTAACCCATTTTGGGCTAAAAGGGCCGGGGGTGCGATTTTGGTCATTTTTGACCAATTTTGAGTGAAAAGGGCCGGGGTTGCGATTTTGGTCATTTTTTACCCATTTTGGGCTAAAAGGGCCGGGGGTGCGATTTTTGACATTTTTGACCCATTTTGGGCTAAAAGGTCCAGGGGTGCGATTTTGGACATTTGTGACCCATTTTAGGCTAAACGGTCCGGGGATTGCGATTTTGGACATTTTGACCCATTTTGGGCTAAAAGTTCTGATGGTGCGATTTTGGTCATTTTGGACCCATTTTTGGACTAAAAGGGCCGGGGGTGCGATTTTGGTCATTTTTGAACCATTTTGGGTTAAAAGGTCCGGGGGTGCGATTTTGGTCATTTTTGACCCATTTTGGGCTAAAAGGTCCGGGGGTGCGATTTTGGTAATTTTTGACCCATTTTGGGCAGAAAGGTCCGGGGGTGCGATTTTGGTCATTTTTGACCCATTTCGGGCTAAAAGGGCTGGGGGTGCGATTTTGGTCATTTTTGATTCATTTTGGGCTAAAAGGGCCGGCGTTGCGATTTTGGTCATTTTTGATTCATTTTGGGCTAAAAGGGCCGAGGGTGCGATTTTGGACATTTTTGACCCATTTTGGACTAAATTGGGCTAATAGGGCCGGGGGTGCGATTTTGGTAATTTTTGACCCATTTTGGGCTAAAAGGGCCGGGGATGCTATTTTGGTCATTTTTGACCCATTTTGGGCTACAAGAGCCGGGGGTGCGATTTTGGTCATTTTTGACCCATTTTGGGCTGAAAGGGCCGGGGTGCGATTTTGGTAATTTTTGACCCATTTTAGGCTAAAAGGTCCGGGGGTGCTATTTTGGACAATTTTGTCCCATATTGGGCTAAAAGGGCCGGGGGTGCGATTTTGGACATTTTTGATCCATTTTGGGCTAAAAGGTCCGGGGGTGCGATTTTGGATATTTTTGACCCATTTTGGGGTAAAGGGGCCGGGAGTGCAATTTTGGTCATTTTTGAACCATTTTTGGGCTAAAGGGTCCGGGGGTGTGATTTTGGTTATTTTTGACCCATTTTGGGCTAAAAGGGCCGGGGGTGCGATTTTGGACATTTTTGCCCATTTTGGGCTAATAGGGCCGGAGGTGCGATTTTGGTCATTTTTGACCCATTTTGGGCTTAAAGGGCCGGGGGTGCGATTTTGGTAATTTTTGACCCATTTTGGGCTAAAAGGGCCGGGGGTGCGATTTTGGTCATTTTTGACCCATTTTGGGCTAAAAGGTCCTGGGGTGCAATTTTGGTAATTTTTGACCCATTTTGGGCTAAAAGGGCCGGCGTTGCGATTTTCGACATTTTTGACCCATTTTGGGCTAAAAGGTCCGGGGGTGCGATTTTGGACATTTTTGACCCATTTTGGGCTAAAAGGGCCGGGGGTGCGATTTTGGTCATTTTTGACCCATTTTGGGGCTAAAAGGTCCGGGGGTGCGATTTTGGTCATTTTTGACCCATTTTGGGCTAAAAGGTCCGGGAGTGCGATTTTGATCATTTTTGACCCATTTTGGGCTAAAAGGTCCGGGGGTGCGATTTTGGTAATTTTTGACCCATTTTGGGCTGAAAGGTCCGGGGGTGCGATTTTGGTCATTTTTGACCCATTTTGGGCTAAAAGGGCCGGGGGGTGCGATTTTGGACATTTTTGACCCATTTTGGGCTAAAAGGTCCGTGGGTGCGATTTTGGACATTTTTGACCCATTTTGGGCTAAAAGTTCGGGTGGTGCGATTTTGGTCATTTTTGACCCATTTTGGGCTAAAAGGTCCGGGGGTGCGATTTTGGTAATTTTTGACCCATTTTGGGCTAAAAGGGCCGGGGGTGCGATTTTGGTCATTTTTGACCCATTTTGGGCTAAAAGGGCCGGGGGTGCGATTTTGGTCATTTTTGACCCATTTTGGGCTAAAAGGGCCGGGGTTGCGATTTTGTTCATTTTTGACCAATTTTGGGCTAAAAGGGCCGGGGGAGCGATTTTGGACATTTTTGACCCATTTTGGGCTAAAAGGTCCGGGGGTGCGATTTTGGTAATTTTTGACCCATTTTGGGCTGAAAGGTCCGGGGGTGCGATTTTGGTCATTTTTGACCCATTTTTGGATAAAAGGGCCGGGGGGTGCGATTTTTGACATTTTGGACCCATTTTGGGCTAAAAGGTCCGGGGGTGCGATTTTGGTCATTTTTGACCCATTTTGGGCAAAAAGGTCCGGGTGTGCGATTTTGGTCATTTTTGACCCATTTTGGGCTGAAAGGGCCGGTGTGCGATTTTGGTAATTTTTGACCCATTTTAGGCTAAAAGGTCCGGGGGTGCTATTTTGGACAATTTTGTCCCATATTGGGCTAAAAGGGCCGGGGGTGCGATTTTGGACATTTTTGATCCATTTTGGGCTAAAAGGTCCGGGGGTGCGATTTTGGATATTTTTGACCCATTTTGGGGTAAAAGGGCCGGGAGTGCAATTTTGGTCATTTTTGAACCATTTTGGGCTAAAGGGTCCGGGGGTGTGATTTTGGTTATTTTTGACCCATTTTGGGCTAAAAGGGCCGGGGGTGCGATTTTGGACATTTTTTGCCCATTTTGGGCTAATAGGGCCGGGGGTGCGATTTTGGTCATTTTTGACCCATTTTGGGCTAAAAGGGCCGGGGGTGCGATTTTGGTCATTTTTGACCCATTTTGGGCAAAAAGGGCCGGGGGTGCGATTTTGGTAATTTTTTACCCATTTTGGGCTAAAAGGGCCGGGGGTGCGATTTTGGTCATTTTTGACACATTTTGGGCTAAAAGGGCCGGGGGTGCGATTTTGGTCATTTTTGACCCATTTTGGGCTAAAAGGGCCGGGGTTGCGATTTTGTTCATTTTTGACCCATTTTGGGCTAAAAGGGCCGGGGGAGCGATTTTGGTAATTTTTGACCCATTTTGGGCTAAAAGGGCCGGGGGTGCGATTTTGGACATTTTTGACCCATTTTGGGCTAAAAGGGCCGGGGGAGCGATTTTGGTCATTTTTGACCCATTTTGGGCTAAAAGGGCCGAGGGTGCGATTTTGGTCATTTTTAACCCATTTTGGGCTAAAAGGGCCGGGGGTGCGATTTTGGTCATTTTTGACCAATTTTGAGTGAAAAGGGCCGGGGTTGCGATTTTGGTCATTTTTTACCCATTTTGGGCTAAAAGGGCCGGGGGTGCGATTTTTGACATTTTTGACCCATTTTGGGCTAAAAGGTCCAGGGGTGCGATTTTGGACATTTGTGACCCATTTTAGGCTAAACGGTCCGGGGATTGCGATTTTGGACATTTTGACCCATTTTGGGCTAAAAGTTCTGATGGTGCGATTTTGGTCATTTTGGACCCATTTTTGGACTAAAAGGGCCGGGGGTGCGATTTTGGTCATTTTTGAACCATTTTGGGTTAAAAGGTCCGGGGGTGCGATTTTGGTCATTTTTGACCCATTTTGGGCTAAAAGGTCCGGGGGTGCGATTTTGGTAATTTTTGACCCATTTTGGGCAGAAAGGTCCGGGGGTGCGATTTTGGTCATTTTTGACCCATTTCGGGCTAAAAGGGCTGGGGGTGCGATTTTGGTCATTTTTGATTCATTTTGGGCTAAAAGGGCCGGCGTTGCGATTTTGGTCATTTTTGATTCATTTTGGGCTAAAAGGGCCGAGGGTGCGATTTTGGACATTTTTGACCCATTTTGGACTAAATTGGGCTAATAGGGCCGGGGGTGCGATTTTGGTAATTTTTGACCCATTTTGGGCTAAAAGGGCCGGGGATGCTATTTTGGTCATTTTTGACCCATTTTGGGCTACAAGAGCCGGGGGTGCGATTTTGGTCATTTTTGACCCATTTTGGGCTGAAAGGGCCGGGGTGCGATTTTGGTAATTTTTGACCCATTTTAGGCTAAAAGGTCCGGGGGTGCTATTTTGGACAATTTTGTCCCATATTGGGCTAAAAGGGCCGGGGGTGCGATTTTGGACATTTTTGATCCATTTTGGGCTAAAAGGTCTGGGGGTGCGATTTTGGATATTTTTGACCCATTTTGGGGTAAAGGGGCCGGGAGTGCAATTTTGGTCATTTTTGAACCATTTTTGGGCTAAATGGTCCGGGGGTGTGATTTTGGTTATTTTTGACCCATTTTGGGCTAAAAGGGCCGGGGGTGCGATTTTGGACATTTTTGCCCATTTTGGGCTAATAGGGCCGGAGGTGCGATTTTGGTCATTTTTGACCCATTTTGGGCTTAAAGGGCCGGGGGTGCGATTTTGGTAATTTTTGACCCATTTTGGGCTAAAAGGGCCGGGGGTGCGATTTTGGTCATTTTTGACCCATTTTGGGCTAAAAGGTCCTGGGGTGCAATTTTGGTAATTTTTGACCCATTTTGGGCTAAAAGGGCCGGCGTTGCGATTTTCGACATTTTTGACCCATTTTGGGCTAAAAGGTCCGGGGGTGCGATTTTGGACATTTTTGACCCATTTTGGGCTAAAAGGGCCGGGGGTGCGATTTTGGTCATTTTTGACCCATTTTGGGGCTAAAAGGTCCGGGGGTGCGATTTTGGTCATTTTTGACCCATTTTGGGCTAAAAGGTCCGGGAGTGCGATTTTGATCATTTTTGACCCATTTTGGGCTAAAAGGTCCGGGGGTGCGATTTTGGTAATTTTTGACCCATTTTGGGCTGAAAGGTCCGGGGGTGCGATTTTGGTCATTTTTGACCCATTTTGGGCTAAAAGGGCCGGGGGGTGCGATTTTGGACATTTTTGACCCATTTTGGGCTAAAAGGTCCGTGGGTGCGATTTTGGACATTTTTGACCCGTTTTGGGCTAAAAGTTCGGGTGGTGCGATTTTGGTCATTTTTGACCCATTTTGGGCTAAAAGGTCCGGGGGTGCGATTTTGGAAATTTTTGACCCATTTTTGGGCTAAAGGGTCCGGGGGTATGATTTTGGTTATTTTTGACCCATTTTGGGCTAAAAGGGCCGGGGGTGCGATTTTGGACATTTTTGCCCATTTGGGGCTAATAGGGCCGGAGGTGCGATTTTGGTCATTTTTGACCCATTTTGGGCTAAAAGGGCCGGGGGTGCGATTTTGGTCATTTTTGACCCATTTTGGGCTAAAAGGGCCGGGGGTGCGATTTTGGTCATTTTTGACCCATTTTGGGCTAAAAGGTCCGGGGGTGCGATTTTGGTCATTTTTGACCCATTTTGGGCTAAAAGGGCCGGCGTTGCGATTTTGGTCATTTTTGACCCATTTTGGGCTAAAAGGGCCGGGGGTGCGATTTTGAACATTTTTGATCCATTTTGGGCTAAAAGGTCTGTGGGTGCGATTTTGGACATTTTTGACCCATTTTGGGCTAAAAGTTCAGGTGGTGCGATTTTGGTCATTTTTGACCCATTTTGGGCTAAAAGGTCCGGGGGTGCGATTTTGGAAATTTTTGACCCATTTTGATCTAAATGTTCCGGTGGTGCGATTTTGGTAATTTTTGACCCATTTTGGGCTAAAAGGGCCGGGGGTGCGATTTTGGTCATTTTTGACCCATTTTGGGCTAAAAGGTCCTGGGGTGCGATTTTGGTCATTTTTGACCCATTTTGGGCTAAAAGGGCCGGCGTTGCGATTTTCGACATTTTTGACCCATTTTGGGCTAAAAGGTCCGGGGGTGCGATTTTGGTCATTTTTGACCCATTTTGGGCTAAAAGGTCCGGGGGTGCGATTTTGGACATTTTTGACCCATTTTGGGCTAAAAGGGCCGGGGGTGCGATTTTGGTCATTTTTGACCCATTTTGGGGCTAAAAGGGCCGGGGGTGCGATTTTGGTCATTTTTGACCCATTTTGGGCTAAAAGGTCCGGGGGTGCGATTTTGGTAATTTTTGACCCATTTTGGGCTGAAAGGTCCGGGGGTGCGATTTTGGTCATTTTTGACCCATTTTGGGCTAAAAGGGCCGGGGGTGCGATTTTGAACATTTTTGATCCATTTTGGGCTAAAAGGTCTGTGGGTGCGATTTTGGACATTTTTGACCCATTTTGGGCTAAAAGTTCAGGTGGTGCGATTTTGGTCATTTTTGACCCATTTTGGGCTAAAAGGTCCGGGGGTGCGATTTTGGAAATTTTTGACCCATTTTGTTTAAAAAGGTCCGGGGGTGCGATTTTGGTCATTTTTGACCCATTTTGGGCTAAAAGGGCCGGGGGTGCGATTTTTGACATTTTGGACCTATTTTGGGCTAAAAGGTCCGGGGGTGCGAATTTGGTCATTTTTGACCCATTTTGGGCTAAAAGGGCCGGGGGTGCGATTTTGGTCATTTTTGACCCATTTTGGGCTGAAAGGTCCGGGGGTGCGATTTTGGTCATTTTTGACCCATTTTGGGCTAAAAGGGCCGGGGGTGCGATTTTGGTCATTTTTGATCCATTTTGGGCTAAAAGGGCCAGGGGTGCGATTTTGGACATTTTTGACCCATTTTGGGCTAAAAGGGCCGGGGGTGCGATTTTGGTCATTTTTGACCCATTTTGGGCTAAACGGGCCGGGGGTGCGATTTTGGTCATTTTTGATCCATTTTGGGATAAAAGGGCCAGGGGTGCGATTTTGGACATTTTTGACCCATTTTGGGCTAAAAGGTCCGGGGGTGCGATTTTGGACATTTTTGACCCATTTAGGGCTAAAAGAGCAGGGGGTGCGATTTTGGTCATTTTTGACCCATTTTGGGCTAAAAGGTACGGGGGTGCGATTTTGGTAATTTTTGACCCATTTTGGGCTGAAAGGTCGGGGGGTGCGATTTTGGTCATTTTTGACCCATTTTTGGATAAAAGGGCCGGGGGTGCGATTTTTGACATTTTGGACCCATTTTGGGCTAAAAGGTCCGGGGGTGCGATTTTGGTAATTTTTGACCCATTTTAGGCTAAAAGGTCCGGGGGTGCTATTTTGGACAATTTTGTCCCATATTGGGCTAAAAGGGCCGGGGGTGCGATTTTGGACATTTTTGATCCATTTTGGGCTAAAAGGTCCGGGGGTGCGATTTTGGATATTTTTGACCCATTTTGGGGTAAAAGGGCCGGGAGTGCGATTTTGGTCATTTTTGACCCATTTTGGGCTAAAAGGGCCGGGGATGCGATTTTGGTCATTTTTTACCCATTTTGGGCTAAAAGGGCCGGGGGTGCGATTTTGGTCATTTTTGACCCATTTTGAGCGAAAAGGGCCGAGGTTGCGATTTTGGTCATTTTTGACCCATTTTGGGCTAAAAGGGCCGGGGGTGCGATTTTGGTCATTTTTGACCCATTTTGAGCGAAAAGGGCCGAGGTTGCGATTTTGGTCATTTTTGACCCATTTTGGGCTAAAAGGGCCGGGGGTGCGATTTTGCTCATTTGTGACCCATTTTGGGCTAAAAGGGCCGGGGGTGCTATTTTGGTCATTTTTTACCCATTTTGGGCTACAAGAGCCGGGGGTGCGATTTTGGTCATTTTTGACCCATTTTGGGCTAAAAGGTCCGGGGGTGCAATTTTGGTCATTTTTGACCCATTTTGTGGTAAAAGGGCCGGGGGTGCTATTTTGGTCATTTTTTACCCATTTTGGGCTACAAGACCCGGGGGTGCTATTTTGGACAATTTTGTCCCATATTGGGCTAAAAGGGCCGAGGGTGCGATTTTTGACCCATTTTGGACTAAAAGGTCCAGGGGTGCGATTTTGGTCATTTTTGACCCATTTTGGGCTAAAAGTTCGGGTGGTGCGATTTTGGTCATTTTTTACCCATTTTGGGCTAATAGGGTCGGGGGTGCGATTTTGGACATTTTTTGCCCATTTTGGGCTAATAGGGCCGGGGGTGCGATTTTGGTCATTTTTGACCCATTTTGAGCGAAAAGGGCCAGCGTTGCGATTTTGGTAATTTTTGACCCATTTTGGGCTAAAAGGGCCGGGGATGCTATTTTGGTCATTTTTGACCCATTTTGGGCTACAAGAGCCGGGGGTGCGATTTTGTTCATTTTTGACCCATTTTGGGCTGAAAGGGCCAGGGTGCGATTTTGGTAATTTTTGACCTATTTTAGGCTAAAAGGTCCGGGGGTGCTATTTTGGACAATTTTGTCCCATATTGGGCTAAAAGGGCTGGGGGTGCGATTTTGGACATTTTTGATCCATTTTGGGCTAAAAGGTCCGGGGGTGCGATTTTGGATATTTTTGACCCATTTTGGGGTAAAAGGGCCGGGAGTGCAATTTTGGTCATTTTTGACCCATTTTGGGCTAAAGGGTCCGGGGGTGTGATTTTGGTTATTTTTGACCCATTTTGGGCTAAAAGGGCCGGGGGTGCGATTTTGGACATTTTTTGCCCATTTTGGGTTAATAGGGCCGGAGGTGCGATTTTGGTCATTTTTGACCCATTTTGGGCTAAAAGGGCCGGGGGTGCGATTTTGGTAATTTTTGACCCATTTTGGGCTAAAAGGGCCGGGGGTGCGATTTTGGTCATTTTTGACCCATTTTGGGCTAAAAGGTCCTGGGGTGCGATTTTGGTCATTTTTGACCCATTTTGGGCTAAAAGGGCCGGCGTTGCGATTTTCGACATTTTTGACCCATTTTGGTCTAAAAGGTCCGGGGGTGCGATTTTGGTCATTTTTGACCCATTTTGGGCTAAAAGGTCCGGGGGTGTGATTTTGGACATTTTTGACCCATTTTGGGCTAACAGGGCCGGGGTTGCGATTTTGGTAATTTTTGACCCATTTTGGGCTAAAAGGGCCGGGGGTGCGATTTTGATCATTTTTAACCCATTTTGGGCTAAAAGGGCCGGGGGTGCGATTTTGGTCATTTTTGACCCATTTTGGGGTAAAAGGGCCGGGGGTGCAATTTTGGACATTTTTGATCCATTTTGGGCTAAAAGGTCCGGGGGTGCGATTTTGGATATTTTTGACCCATTTTGGGGTAAAAGGGCCGGGGGTGCAATTTTGGTCATTTTTTAACCATTTTAAGCTAAAAGGGCCGGGGGTGCGATTTTGGACATTTGTGACCCATTTTAGGCTAAACGGTCCGGGGATTGCGATTTTGGACATTTTGACCCATTTTGGGCTAAAAGTTCTGATGGTGCGATTTTGGTCATTTTGGACCCATTTTTGGACTAAAAGGGCCGGGGGTGCGATTTTGGTCATTTTTGAACCATTTTGGGTTAAAAGGTCCGGGGGTGCGATTTTGGTCATGTTGGAACCATTTTGGGCTTAAAAATAACCAAAATCGCACCCAGGCCCTTTTAAGCCCAAAATGGGTCCAAAATGACCAAAATCACACCCGCGTATCTTTTAGCCCAAAATGGGTCAAAATGACTAAAATCGCACCCCCGGCCCTTTTAGCCCAAAATGGGTCAAAAATGACCAAAATGGGTCAAAAATTACCAAAATCGCACCCCCAGCCCTTTTAGTACAAAATGGGTCAAAAATGACCAAAATCGCACCCCCGGCCCTTTTAGCCCAAAATGGGTAAAAAATGTCCAAAATCGCACCCCCCGGACCTTTTAGCCCAAAATGGGTCAAAAATGACCAAAATCGCACCCCGGACCTTTTAGCCCAAAATGAGTCAAAAATTACCAAAATCGCACCCCCAGACCTTTTAGCCCAAAATGGGTCAAAAATAACCAAAATTGCACCCCAGGCCCTTTTGACCCATTTTAGGGCTAAATGGGCCAGGGGTGCGAATTTGGTCATTTTTCACCCGTTTTGGGCTAAAAGGGCCAGGGGTGTGATTTTGGTCATTTTGGACCAATTTCAGGCTAAAAGGGCCGGGGTGCAATTTTGGACCACTTTAGAGATAAGAATGCGATTTTGGACCATTTTCAGGTAAAAGGGCCGGGGGTGCGATTTTTGGACCGCTTTCAGGCAAAATGAACTGGGGTGCGATTTTGGACCACTTTCAGGCTAAAAGGGCCAGGAGTGTGATTTTGGTCATTAGGAGGCCAAAAATGGTTCTCGGGACTAAAAATTCACTCCTGACCCCGAGAAGCCAAAAACAGTCAAAAATTACCAAAAACCCACTCCCGGCCCTGGGAGGCTCAAAAACGCTTTCCTGACCCTGGGAGGATGAAAGTGGTCCAAAATCACCAAAAATGCACATCCGACCCTGGGAAGCTAAAAATGTTCCAAAATGACCAAAAACGCACTCACGACCCTGGGAGGCTGAAAATGGTCAAAAATCACAAAAAAACGCACTCCCAGTCCTGAGAGGCTGAAAATGGGCCCTGGGAAGCCGAAAATGGTCTCAAATGAAATAGAACACACTCCCGGCCCTGGGAGGCCATAAACAGGCCTCAGGGGCCTTATGCACTCTTGGCCCTGGGAGACCGAAAATGGTCCAAAATGACCTAAACTGCATGCCCGGCTGTGATACCGGGGGGTTCAATCACTTCTCCATGGTTTAGATGCTGATTTTGTCCTTCAAAAGCTGATAGATTGCCCCATGCTACAGGAGGATTCAGAAAAAGTTCTGGCTTGATCAACCTTTAATGTGACCTATAAACTGTACAACTCAAAAACAAACTTAAATCTTTTAGGCGGGAATAAAAAATAAGAAAGTGTGCACACTTATGCAACCACATTATTTTTATAACTGAATGTGATTGCTTAATTCTGAACACAGCTACATCCCCAAACTCATTTTAAATAGGAGTCAGTACACACTTACATCATTTAAAGTCCCTCTGATTAACCCCAAAGTTCAGCTGTAGGTCTTTCCTGACATTTTCTTAGTTGCATCCTACAGCAAAAGCCATGGTCCTCAGAGAGCTTCCAAAGCCTCAGAGGGATCTTATTGTTAAAAGGTATCATTCAGGAGAAGGGTACAAAAGAATTTCCAAGGCATTAGATCTACCATGGAACATAGTGAAGACAGTCATCATCAAGTGGAGAAAATATAACAAAACAGTGACATTACCAAGAACTGGACGTCCCTCCAAAATTGATGAAAAGATGAGAAGAATCCTGGTCAAGCAGTGGAGTCTCCAGCTTTCATATTTAGGGGGGGCACATGGGGGGACAGGGACAAAAGTAGGGGGGCAACTATAAAATGCATATCTCTCCTGGGGCCCTTTACTACGATCCCACAACAGTCCTTTCACATGTTCTGCAGTGAGCTCCCTTCTTGCTGTATTGCCCCCCCCAGGGTGGCAGAAAACAAGAGATATATGTCACCAGCATACTAAGAAAATATAAGGGTCCAAAGCAGTGGGAGAACTATCAGGGTGGCAAAGGTTGTCTTGCCACCGGGCCCTGGTGTTCTGCCACTGTGGGGTTCCCCAGCCTCCTCTTGCTGTCCTGTCTGGCATCTCTTGGAATTTACAGGCTGGTTCTTCTGTCCTAAGGACGGGAGAAATCAGTCTGTTTTTTCAGTAACTGAGAGTCCTGGTGGAGTCCTTCCTGCAACTCGCTCTTCTCCCTGCCAATAAGGATGCAGGTGAAGGAGCAGATCGGGCGGCCGTGGTTGTGTGAGTGCTCACATTATGCAGTGTCAGCGAGCAGAGGGAGGTGGGAAGAATAACCCGCAGGAGCTGCCTGGGGGCGCTCTCCCTCTTAGACATTGCCTTTTTGTAAAAAAAAATATATATTTTTTTTAATTGGGGGGGCACATGGTGGGGCACAGCATAATGTTGGGGGGGTCAGGGCCCCCTCTGCCCCCCCAGGGATGCCATTGCTGCCAAGAGGCCTACAGCAACATTAAAGGAGCTGCAGGAATATCTGGCAAGTACTGGCTGTGTGGTACATTTGACAACAATCTCCCGTATTCTTCATATGTCTGGGCTATGGGGTAGAGTGGCATGACAGAAGCCTATTCTTACGAAGAGAAATATCCAAGCCTGGCTAAATTTTTCAAAAACACATCTGAAGTCTCCCAAAAGCATGTGGGGAAAATGTGTTATGGTCTGATGAAACCAAGGTTTAACTTTTTGGCCGTAATTCCAAAAGATAAGTTTGGTGTAGAAACAACACTGCACATTACCAAAAGAACACCATACATAATGTGAAGCATGGTGGTGGCAGCATCATGCTTTGAGGTTATTTTTCTTCAGATGGAACAGGGGCCTTAGTCAAGGTAGAGGGAATTATGAACAGTTCCAAATACCAGTCAATATTGGCACAAAACCTTCAGGCTTCTGCTAGATAGCTGAACATGAAGAGGAACCTCATCTTTCAGCATGACAAAGACCCAAAGCATCCAAATCGACAAAGGAATGGCTCCACCAGAAGAAGATTCAAGGTTTGGAATGGCCCAGACCTCAATCCCATTGAAAATCTGTGGGGTGATCTGAAGAGGGCTGTGCACAGGAGATGCACTTGCAATCTGACAGATTTGGAGTGTTTTTGCAAAGAAGAGTGGGCAAATATTGGCAAGTCAAGAGGTGCCATGCTGATAGACTCATACCCAAAAAAACTGAGTGCTGTAATAAAATCAAAAGGTGCTTCAATAACGTATTCGTTTAAGGGTGTGCACATTTATGCAACCATATTATTTTTTTTTTTTTTCATTTTTACTTCCCTCCATTTCAGTTTGTTGTTCAACTGAGTTGTACAGTTTATAGGTCACATTAAGGTGGAAAAAGTTCTGAAATAATTTATCTTTGTCTCATTTTTTTCCATCACCGGACTTTTTAACAGGGGTGTGTAGACTTGTTATATCCACTGTAGGTATGTCATAAGAAATATCATCAGAATACTACTTTAATGTTTTTGCTTTACTGCTCCGTCTCATTATCCAAGGCGATGAGTTGGCAGAACCATTAGAGACACAATACTGCACTTCTACGTGACTAATATTTTATGCTGGGACTTAGTTACAATATCATTGCATTGTGAGCAGAAGCTGTAACTGCTAAGGAAGCAGAGCCTGAAATCAGAGCCAGTGTAATGCTCCATACACACGGTCGGATTTTCCGATGGAAAATGTCCGATCGGAGCGTGTTGTCGGAAATTCCGACCGTGTGTGGGCTCCATCGGACATTTTCCATCGGATTTTCCGACACACAAAGTTGGAGAGCAGGAGATAAAATTTTCCGACAACAAAATCCGTTGTCGGAAATTCCGATCGTGTGTACACAAATCCGACGGACAAAGTGCCACGCATGCTCAGAATAAATAAAGAGATGAAAGCTATTGGCCACTGCCCCGTTTATAGTCCCGACGTACGTGCTTTACGTCACCGCGTTCAGAACGATCGGATTTTCCGACAACTTTGTGTGACCGTGTGTATGCAAGACAAGTTTGAGCCAACATCCGTCGGAAAAAATCCTAGGATTTTGTTGTCGGAATGTCCGAACAAAGTCCGACCGTGTGTACGGGGCATAAGACTATTTTGTGCCCTAGGCAAGTCCAGCTGCTTGAACCCACCCCACCCCCCCAAAAAAACTAAACTTCAAAATTTTGATACCATTATAACCACTTCAGCCCGGGAAGAATTTACCCCCTTCCTGACCAGTGCGTTTTTTGCGATTCGGCACTGCGTCACTTTAACTGACAACTGCGCGGTCGTGCGACGTAGCTACCAAACAAAATTGATGTATTTTTTTCCCTCAAAAATAGAACTTTCTTTTGGTGGTATTGCGGTTTTTATTTTTTGCGCTATAAAAAAAGCGTCAATTTTGAAAAAAACGCATTATTTTTTACTTTTTGCTATAATAAATATCCCCAAAAATATTTTAAAAAACATTTTTTCCCTCAGTTTAGACCGATACGTATTCTTCTACATATTTTTGTTAAAAAAAAAAAATCGCAATAAGCTTTTATTGATTGGTTTGTGCAAAAGTTATAGCGTCTACAAAATAGGGGATAGTTTTATGGCAAATGCATTGATTCCTATGTAAATGGCACTGGCAGTGAAGGGGTTAACCACTAGAGGGCAGTGTAAGGGTTAAGTATGTACTGGGGGTGTTTCTAACTGTGGGGGGCGTGGCTACGTGTGACACATCACTGATCTCTGCTCCCGATCACAGGGAGCAGAGATCAGGGACACTGTCACTAGGCAGAACAGGGAGATGCTTGTTTACATTAGCATTTCCCCGTTCTTCCACTCCGTGAGGTGATTGCGGGTATCCCCACAGCGATCGAGTCCGTGGGACCCGCGACCCGACTCACGGAGCTCCCGACGGCGTGCACACAATGGCACGGCGGCAAATTTAAAGGGACGTACGGGTACGCCCATTTGCCCAGCCGTGCCATACTGCCGACGTACATCGGCGTATGCCGGTCGTGAACCGGATAATATCCACTTCCCGCCCGCCATATAGCAATATGACGTGCGCAAAGTGGTTCTGTTATCCTGACTGGACGTCATATGACAAGATCAGGATAACCCACGATTGCTCGCCCCCAATTGTGGTCTGACACACCGCATCTCTGATCTGGGTAAAGAGCCTCTGACAGATTCTTTGCCACCTGATCAGCTGTGTCCAATCACAGCTGATCGCAGTGTAAACAGGAAGAGACGTTTATTGACTTTTCCTCCACCCGCATCTAACAGACGTGAGTAGAAGAGAGCGGATTGGCTGCTCTCCTGACAGGGGGGTCTGCGCTGATTGATCAATCAGCGCAGCCTACCGAGGATGTCCACCCAGGACCACTAGGGATGCCACCCAGGGCCACCAGGGATGCTGATAATGAATGCCCACACAGGACCACCAGGGATGCCACCCAGGACCACCATGTATAAACTTTAAAGGTGTCAGTCAGTGCCCATTCTAGATGCCAATCAGTGTCCGGCAGTAAAGCCTGCCAGTGCATTTTCATCACTGCTGCCAATCAGAGCCATCTATCAGTGCTGCCTATCAGTGCCACCTATGAGTGCCCATCAGGTCTGCCTATGAATGCCCATCAGTGCCACCTATGAGTGCCCATCAGTGCTGCCTATGAGTGCCCATCAGTGCTGCCTATGAGTGCCCATCAGTGCTGCCTATGAATGCCCATCAGTGCTGCCTATCAGTGCCCCCTATCAGTGCTGCCTATCAGTGCCACCTATGAGTGCCCATCAGTGCTGCCTATGAATGCCCATCAGTGCTGCCTATTAATGCCCATCAGTGCTGCCTATCAGTGCCCCCTATCAGTGCTGCCTATCAGTGCCCCCTATCAGTGCCCATCAGTGCTGCCTATCAGTGCCACCTATGAGTGCCCATCAGTGCTGCCTATTAATGCCCATCAGTGCTGCCTATTAATGCCTATCAGTGCCCCCTATCAGTGCTGCATATTAGTGCCTCATCATCAGTGCCACCTCATTAGTACCACCTCACCAGTGCCCGTCAGTGCAGCCTCATCATCGCCCATCAGTGAAGGAGAAAAATTACTTATTTACAAAGAAAAACTTTTTTTTTCCAAAAATTTTGGCCTTTTTTTATTTGTTTAGCAAAAAAAACCCCAGTGGTGATCAAATACCACCAGAAGAAAGCTCTATTTGTGGGAACAAAATTATACAAATTTTGTTTGGGTACAACACAGCATGACCGCCCAATTGTCATTCAAAGTGCAACAGCACTGACAGCTGAAAATTGGTCTGGGCAGGAAGGGGGGGAAGTGCCCGGTATTGAAGTGGTTAAAAAAGCATATGCTTTGCAGTCCAACTTCTAATACATTTCCTAACATATCGCAAATGCAGCCTGTGCAGGGATGCATTCTCACTTCCTTGCCAATGTTAGCTCCGTGTGGAGACTGACTAGGGAGTTGGGAGGAAGTGATGTTGCATGCAGCATGGCTTGCAGCAGCACCTCATTGGCTGGATACCTCTTCTTCATGGATTGGCTGAAGTTTGCAGGAGACTGCAGCGATAAGCGGAACATCGGTGCAGAGTGTGAGGAACATCGGCGGACTGTGTGGGGTAGCCAGCAGTGAGTAGGGAAACCCAAAAAACTAAGATCTAGTTGCACAGGATTAGACACCCAAAAGATATAGTAAATGGTTAAAAAAGGTCCTAGGTTCAAAGGAACTGAGAGTGCAGGCATAAAGTTCAAACAGTCCATCCACCAGGGCAAGCTGTCTCAGGAGCAGAAACTGACTCTACAAATGTGAAGACAAAAGGAGAAAAAGAGAAGCTCCTCTAGGTGTAGACTGTAATATAGTGTAATAAGCTCATAATTGTAGCAACTCACATTGTAAAACACAGGAAGGCTCATCAACGATAAAACCCCATGGGATGGTCGCCATTGCACGGCGGGGGATGCTGGACGAGCCCAGATGTACAGCACTGTGGAGCCAGTCGAGACCATCCATCTGTCATCAGGGTCCAGGGCTGGAACGCTCTGTGGACCACACCATCAGCGTAGTGACGTCACTGAGGAGGAAATAAGACGCGTTTCTGAGCATGTTCAAATACATTCAAAAGTTTAATATTTATTGTAGCGCACCCCAAGAGTGAAACGGGCTCCCCGCCCTGCACAGCCAGGCACACTGAGTCAAGAAATAGTCCAGCAACTTTGTTTTTTCTTGTTTTATTAGGGGAATTATGGGATGCCCACTTGACTTCAAAACTTCAGCAAACTTCTTCAGGGACACTTCTCCTATATACACTTCTCTGCCTCCAGCACATATCGTGCTTGCAGAACACTCAGGCCCAGCTGGCACACTGCTTTATCTGACGGAGCCTTTTGTCAGATCTAAGGCCCATTGCAAGCAAGGACAGTGGGCCCTGTGTTTGTGTAGCAAAGTCCAGTGTCCAGCTGTCCATCCTGTGGCTATGATCCCAGCACCACCTCTTCAGGCACTGCCAACCCGCCTGGCTGCCTAGCCCTCCAAGCTAATCTTCCACAGTCCTCCCAGACTATACACATACACACACATATACATACAGTATCTCACACGAGTACACATCTCACATTTTTGTAAATATTTTATTCTATCTTTTCATGTGACAACACTGAATAAATGACACTTTGCTACAATGTAAAGTAGTGAGCGTACAGCTTGTATAACAGCAGGGCTTTTTTTCAGCAGGAACGCAGTTCTGGCACCTCCTGGACTGACTGTATGTAATCACAAGGGGTGCTAGGGTGTGCTGCAGGGTATTGATGTTCACTGCTGGGGGATCTATTCTAGCTGGAGGGGATTTTTTTTTTTGCAGGGGGGTCTATTGTTGCTGAGGAGGTCTATTGTTGCTGGTGGGGGACCTATTGTTGCTAGCTGTGGGTCTTATGTTGCTGGGGGGTCAGTTGTTGCTGAAGGAAATCTACTGCTGGGGGAGGGGTCCATTGTTTATGGCTGCCAGAGAGTCTATTAATGCTGGCTGTGCGGAGATCTGTTGATGCTGCCGTAAGTCTATTGTTGCTGGGGGGGGATTTTGTTGTGGGTGGTACATTGTTGTTAGGGGGATCTATTGTTTCTGGCTGAAGGGGATCTATTTTACTGCTTTTCTTGATATCATTACCAAATTCCATACAAATTACTTAGCACCACAAAATGATACTTGGTTCTATATTGTCTAAAATGGGTAGTACTGGGAGGTGGGTAGGGGGTGGAACCAAGGGACTGTGCTCAGAGGTGGGGTGGGGCGGGGAAAAGGGGTGACTCAGAAAAGGTGAGTTCCTGCACCTATTGTCTGAGAAAAAAAAGCCCTGTATAACAGTGTAAATTTGCTGTCCCCTCAAAATAACTCAACACACAGCCATTAATGTCTAAACCACTGGAAACAAAAGTGAGTACACCCCTAAGTGAAAATGTCAATATTTTGTGTGGCCACCATTATTTTCCAGCACTGCCTTAACCCTCTTGGGCATGGAGTTCACCAGAGCTTCACAGGTTACCACTGGAGTCCTCTTCCAATCCTCCATGATGACATCACGGAGCTGGTGGATGTTAGTGACCTTGCGCTCCTCCACCTTCCATTTAAGGATGCCCCACAGATTCTCAATAGGGTTTAGGTCTGGAGATATGCTTGGTCCATCACCTTTATCCTCAGCTTCTTTAGCAAGGCAGTGGTTGTCTTGGAGGTGTGTTTGTGGTCGTTATGTTGGAATACTGCCCTGCGGCCCAATCTCCGAAGGGTGGGGATCATGCTCTGCTTCAGTATGTCACAGTACATGTTGGCATTCATGGTTCCCTCAATGAACTGTAGCTCCCCAGTGCCGGAAGCACTCATGTAGCCCCAGACCATTACACTCCCACCACCATGCTTGACTGTATTCAAGACACACTTGTCTTTGTACTCCTCACCTGGTTGCCACCACACATGCTTGACACCATCTGAACCAAATAAGTTTATCTTGGTCTCATCAGACCACAGGACATGGTTCCAGTAATCCATGTCCTTAGTCTGCTTGTCTTTAGCAAACTGTTTGCAGGCTTTTTGGTGCATCATCTTTAGAAGTGGCTTCCTTCTGGGAAGACAGCCATGTAGACCAATTTAATGCAGTGTGCGGTGCATGGTCTGAGCACTGACAGGCTGACCCCCATCCCTTCAACCTCTGCAGCAATGCTGGCAGCACTCATATGTCTATTTCGCAAACACAACCTCTGGATATGGCGCTGAGCACATGCACTCAACTTCTTTGGTCTACCATGGCGAGGCCTGTTCTGAGTGGAACCTGTCCTGTTTAAGCGCTGTATGGTCTTGGCCACTGTGCTGCAGCTCAGTTTCAGGGTCTTGGCAATCATATTATAGCCTAGGCCATCTTCATGTACAGCAATAATTCTTTTTTTCAGATCCTGAGAGAGTTCTTTGCCATGAGATGCCATGTTCAATTTCCAGTGACCAGTATAAGAGAGTGAGAGCAATAACACCAAATTTAACACACCTGCTCCCCTTCACACCTGAGACCTTGTAACACTAACGAGTCACATGGCACTGGGGAGGGAAAATGGCTAATTGGGCCCAATTTGGACATTTTCACTTAGGGGTGTACTCACTTTTTTTCCAGAGGTTTAGACATTAAGGCCTCACTCACACTGGACGTTAAAATAACGTTATAAAAACGCCAGTAGCTTTGCAGTGAGTTTTTCAACTTTTTTCAATATTCTTGCAATAGCGTTAGCGTTTTTTTTAAAGAAAAAAAAAAAAAAAAAAAAATTATATATATATATATATATATATATATATATATATATATATATATATATATATATATATATATATATATTTTTTTTTTTTTTTTTATTTATGGATCAAAAACGTTAGAAAAAGCTGGTGAGCGATGTTTTTGAGCGTTTATCAGGGTTAGAGCGTTTTTACAGCTGAAAAACGTCTCTCAGAACCCACCAGTTTTGGGGTTTTTTTTTACTGCTCAAAAACGTTACTGCCCAAAACTGTTGATAACAGCCTGTGTGCATGGACACATAGGATAACATCATGGAGAGTTTAATGACTATAGAAAAAAACGTCTACTGCCAAAAACAGCTGCTGTAAAAACGTCCAAAAATGTCCAGTGTGCATGAGGCTGCTGTGTGTTGAGTTATTTTGAGGGGACAGCAAATTTGCACTGTTATACAAGCTGTACACTCACTACTTTACATTGTAGCAAAGTGTCATACCTTTTCATGTGACAACACTGAAGAAATAATAAAATATTTACAAAAATGGGAGGGGTGTACTGACTTTTGTTAGATACTGTATATATACGTATACACACACACACACACATATTATATATATATACACACACACACACATACATATATACACAAATAGTTGCACTAATGAAAAAACAACAGAGTCCATATCAAAAACCTATAACCAAAACAAAAAACTCCATCGTAAATACACAAATAAATATATCATGGATTCAAATGAATTATCATTATTTATTGCACTTTCATTTATATTTAGTCAGATGAATACAAGTGTAGGAACACATAAGCAAAAAAGGATGCAGGATTCATAAATGAGTCAATCCATGTCTCACCTCTACATGCCTGAAGTGGTTGCGGGGAGGATTGGGCACTCAGAGGTATCCAAAAAAACACACACTAGGAACACCCGATGGGAAGCTTCAGAATTGCCAGGAACGGGGGAAAAAACCCCAACAGACGCCAGCAGGATCATCCCCGCTGTAGTGCGCCGATCAGTGAACATCCAGTGTCACACAGGAACCTTACCAGACCCCAGGGAACCAGCTCAGTGCCAAGGGGAATCCACTTCCTGGAAACACAGGAAGACACCTGATAACACATGACATCACTTCCAGGGCAGGAGCAGTACAATGTTGTCCCCATGGACATGAATGGGCAAAGATAGATGGAAGAAAAAAATAAAAAATAAAAAAATGTCAAAAATTAAATTAAAAAATTCCAAATATAACAAAAACTTGACCACTAGGAAATAGTAAATAAAAAAATAGGGGGGCGTGGCCTGGACTGAGACCAAGATGGCAGCTTAACTTGGTAGCTCCTGTGATCCGGGGACCAAAACTAGCCTAGTGGGGAGCCAACACCACCGAACCACCATGAACAGATCCACCCGGAACACCTCAACATCCCGTGCTGTCACTGACTCTGGCACACAGCTAAGCAGAAACATCCCGGATCTGTTCCGGACCCAAAGTCTGTCCGCGCACGCGGCCTCACAGGCCCAGGCACTGAGCTTGCCTAGCTCTGAGACCAGAGCGCTGATGATGGGAGGAGCTACACCCAGCTCTGTATGAGCTCAGCCTCCCAGCCTATTTGATTTGGAGAAGGTGGTCTCCGACATGAAAAACACGGTCACAGCCTATAGTTGCCACCTTATCCCTTTAAACCTGAACACATATTAATTACACAGGTTCTGTGGCTGATTAAGGTGGTAATTAAACTCACTTGGTGCCTTATCTGCATTTAATTACCCTCAGAACCTGTGTAATTCAAAGGTGTTCGGGTTTAAAGGGATGAGGTGGCAAGTCTATCACAGCCGCTATTGTGGATCTCAGATCAGACATACAAGCAGTAGCGCACCGGATAGGAGATGTAGAGCAGACGACCCAGACCCATGCAGCCGCCATTCGTCAGGTACAAAGCACCTATGACTCCCAGCTATCCCAACTCTGACCTCCACAGACATGTCGATGACCTCGATAACCGAGGGAGTAGGCACAACATCAGCGTGTGGGGGGGGCCCTGAGAATGCTGACCCGGGGACCCTCCAACAGACAATATGCACAATCTTTAATGTTTTGATTGACCGCCCTGCTGACTCTCCTATCAAGATGCAAAAAGCCCACCGCACCCTACACCCTCAACCCCATGAAAATGAGCCACCTAGAGATGTGATTTGTTGCAAATGAATACTCACAAACGAGCATGAATATCAAGCATAGACAATAGCTGCAGGTGAGCAGTAAAAAACGTCAAAAAACCTGGACCGGACATCAGGTGGATGAGGCAATGACTGACGTGTTTTGGGGGAGAACCCCTTTCTTCAGAGCCTAAACGACCCGTTTAGGCTCTGAAGAAAGGGGTTCTCCCCCGAAACGCGTCAGCCATTGTCCAGTCCAGGTTTTTTGATGTTTGTTACTGCTCACCTGCAGTTATTGTCTATGCTTGATATTCATGCTCGTTTGTGAGTATTCATTTGCTGTTTTATCTTTTTTAATACATGTTACCAGTGGTAATGCACTAGGTCGGTGCGCCCTCCTTTCTTTCTTTTTTCTGTAGTCTATGAATACCCATTATTCTGAGGAGGGCTGCAAGACGGCAAATACCACTGAAGCATTCGGTCATACCACACACTGAGGAACTAGATACCCGAGCGCAGGAGAGATTTCTGGTTTTACCCCTATAAAACTCCTTCACATCTAGATCCTTACACCTACTCCCTTGGTTGCCCCCAAACATTGGCCACCAACCCTCTAGTCCCACCCGCTCATTTACCCCTCCCTCTTGGCATTCAGAAAAGCATCACAGTCTGGGACATTTGCTCCTATCCTGGGACCCTTAACCACACTGAGAGGAAACCCTGCCTTTCCTCCGGGTGATTCCCATTGCTTCTTACACCAGGAATGGCCCTTTCAGTATGTAATAGCCTTCCAGTACTTCTCTAATGGGACCACTATCCCTCTAGAAACAATAAAAACTACCACTAGAACCGCCTCTTTTCCCTTATGGACTTACAGACAAATCCGACATTTCCTTGCGACCCATACCCACCAAACTAACTGGAAGAGACAACTCACACCCTTCGAGTCCCTCTGTTATCGCAAAATACCACAAAGACACCTTATCTCCCTCTTATACACCCTCCTTTCCATAGGCGTGTGCAGCCTATTGCATTAGGGTGTGCACCTCAAACCAAAGCTCAAACACACGTGCGTCTGTATATATATATATATATATATATATATATATATATATATATATATATATATATAGATACAGTGAGGACGGAAAGTATTCAGACTCCCTTAAATTTTTCACTCTTTGTTATATTGCAGCCATTTGCAAAAATCATTTAAGTTCATTTTTTCCTCATTAATGTACACACAGCACCCCATATTAACAGAAAAACACAGAATTGTTGGCATTTTTGCAGATTTATTAAAAAAGAAAAACTGAAATATCACATGGTCCTAAGTATTCAGACCCTTTGCTGTGACACTCATATATTTAACTCAGGTGCTGTCCGTTTCTTCTGATCATCCTTGAGATGGTTCTACACCTTCATTTGAGTCCAGCTGTGTTTGATTATACTGATTGGACTTGATTAGGAAAGCCACACACCTGTCTATATAAGACCTTACAGCTCACAGTACATGTCAGAGCAAATGAGAATCATGAGGTCAAAGGAACTGCCTGAAGAGCTCAGAGATAGAATTGTGGCAAGGCACAGATCTGGCCAAGGTTACAAAAAATTTCTGCTGCACTTAACCACTTCAGCCCCGGAAGGATTTACCCCCTTCCTGACCAGAGCACTTTTTACAATTTGGCACTGCGTCGCTTTAACTGCTAATTGCGCGGTCATGCAATGCTGTACCCAAACTAAATTTGCGTCCTTTTCCTCCCACAAATAGATCTTTCTTTTGATGGTATTTGATCACCTATGCGGTTTTTATTTTTTGCGCTATAAACGGAAAAAGACCAAAAATTTTGAAAAAAAATGGTATTTTGTTATAAAAAAATCCAATAAACTCAATTTTATTCATACATTTAGGCAAAAATGTATTCGGCCACATGTCTTTGGTAAAAAAAAAAATGTCAATAAGCGTATATTTATTGGTTTGCACAAAAGTTATAGCGTCTACAAACTAGGGTACATTTTCTGGAATTTACACAGCTTTTAGTTTATAACTGCCTATGTCATTTCTTGAGGTGCTAAAATGGCAGAGCAGTACAAAACCCACCCAAATGACCCCATTTTGGAAAGTAGACACCACAAGGAAATTGCTGAGAGGCATGTTGAGCCCATTGAATATTATTTTTTTTGTCCCAAGTGATTGAATAATAACAAAAAAAAAAATTTACAAAAAGTTGTCACTAAATGATATATTGCTCACACAGGCCATGGGCATATGTGGAATTGCACCCCAAAATACATTCAGCTGCTTCTCCTGAGTACGGGGATACCACATGTGTGGGACTTTTTGGGAGCCTAGCCGCATACGGGGTCCCGAAAACCAATCACCGCCTTCAGGATTTCTAAGGGCGTAAATTTTTGACTTCACTCCTCACTACCTATCACAGTTTTGAAGGCCATAAAATGCCCAGATGGCACAACCCCCCCCCCCCCCAAATGACCCCATTTTGGAAAGTAGACACCCCAAGCTATTTGCTGAGAGGCATGTTGAGTCCATGGAATATTTTATATTTTGACACAAGTTGCGGGAAAGTGACAATTTTTTTTTTGCACAAAGTTGTCACTAAATGATATATTGCTCACACAGGCCATGGGCATATGTGGAATTGCACTCCAAAATACATTTAGCTGCTTCTCCTGAGTATGGGGATACCACATGTGTGGGACTTTTTGGGAGCCTAGCCGCGTACGGGGCCCCGAAACCAATCACCGCCTTCAGGCTTTCTAAGGGCGTAAATTTTTGATTTCACTCTTCACTGCCTATCACAGTTTCAGAGGCCATGGAATGCCCAGGTGGCACAACCCCCCCAAATGACCCCATTTTGGAAAGTAGACACCCCAAAATTTTTGCTGAGAGGCATGGTGAGTATTTTGCAGCTCCCATTTATTTTTGAAAATGAAGAAAGACAAGAAAAAAATTTTTTTTTCTTTTTTCAATTTTCAAAACTTTGTGACAAAAAGTGAGGTCTGCAAAATACTCACTATACCTCTCAGCAAATAGCTTGGGGTGTCTACTTTCCAAAATAGGGTCATTTGGGGGGGGGGGGGGTTGTGCCACCTGGGCATTCCATGGCCTCCGAAACTGTGATAGGCAGCGAAGAGTGAAATCAAAAATTTACGCCCTTATGCTTGGTTTTCGGGGTCCCGTACGTGGCTAGGCTCCCAAAAAGTCTCACACATGTGGTATCTCCGTACTCAGGAGAAGCAACAGAATGTATTTTGGGGTGTAATTTCACACATTCCCATGGCATGTTTGAGCAATATATCATTTAGTGACAACTTTGTGCAAAAAAAAAAAAAAAATTGTCTTTTTCCCGCAACTTGTGTCACAATATAAAATAATCCATGGATTCGACATGCCTCTCAGCAAATAGCTTGGGGTGTCTACTTTCCAAAATGGGGTCATTTGAGGGGGGTTTGAACTTTCCTTTTATGCACAACATTTAGAAGCTTATGTCACATATCACCCACTCTTCTAACCACTTGAAGACAAAGCCCTTTCTGACACTTTTTGTTTACATGAAAAAAAATTTTTTTTTGCAAGAAAATTACTTTGAACCCCCAAACATTATATAGTTTTTTTAAGCAAATGCCCTGCAGATTAAAATGGTGGGTTTTTAAATTTTTTATTTCACACAGTATTTGCGCAGCAATTTTTGAAACGCATTTTTTTGGGAAAAAACACCCCTTTTTTAAATTTTAATCACTAAAACAAACTATATTGCCCAAATGTTTGATGAAGTAAAAAAGATGATCTTAGGCCGAGTACATGGATACCAAACATGACATGCTTTAAAATTGCGCACAAACGTGCAGTGGCGACTAACTAAATATATTTTTAGAAAAGTTTAAAAGCCTTTACAGGTTACCACTTTAGATTTACAGATGAGGTCTACTGCTAAAATGACTGCCCTTGATCTGACCTTCGCGGTGATACCTCACATGCATGGTGCAATTGCTGTTTACATTTGACGCCAGACCGACGCTTGCGTTCGCCTTTGCACAAGAGCAGGGGGGAACAGGGGTGCTTTTTTTTTTTTTTATTTATTTTTTTTTTGCTTTTTTATCTTATTTTTAAACTGTTCCTTTCATTTTTTTAATCATTTTTATTGTTATCTCAGGGAATGCAAATATCCCCTATGATAGCAATAGGTAGTGACAGGTACTCTTTTTTGAAAAAATTGGGGTCTATTAGACTCCTCTGCCCTAAAAGTATCTGACCACACCAAGATCGGTGTGATAAAATGCTTTCCCAATTTCCCAATGGCGCTGTTTACATCCGGCGAAATCTAAGTCATGAAATGCTCATAGCTTCCGGTTTCTTAGGCCATAGAGATGTTTGGAGCCACTCTGGTCTCTGATCAGCTCTATGGTCAGCTGGCTGAATCACCGGCTGCATTCTCAGGTTCCCTGTTGAGACAGGAGAGCCAGAGAAAAACATGGAAGGCGGTGGGGGGGAATTCCCTCCCACTGCTTGTAAAAGCAGTCTAGAGGCTAATTAGCCGCTAGGATTGCTTTTACATGAAAGCCGACCGCTGGCTGAAAAGAATGATACCAAGATGATACCTAAACCTGCAGGAATCATTCTGGTATAACCACTTAAAGTCGTGAATGGCGTACCTGAAGACAAAAAAAAGGTTAACAATAAAACACAGTAAACAGTAAAGTATAAAAAATTGCATACCTGAAAAGCAAACATGATAAAACATAATAACAATAAAACATTGCAGAATAGAATACAGTAAAAAAGAGCAGATCAATAGAGAGAGAGAGAGAACAATAAAACGTCAACTATTTTTTTTTTTTTTTTATATATTTTTTTTTTTTTTGTACACTTTTTTTTTGTAACTGTAACTTTATAACTGTAACCGGTTCCAGGTTCGGGTCTCTCAAAATGCGATGGCATCTTGGGAGACCCTGTGAAAGTGTGTCCTAGTCTGTGCAATGCTGTACCCTACGCTAATACTCAACTAGTGTATGGTAGCGTTCAAAACATTCACCAATGCAAAGACCAGGATTGTCAGGACAGGAGGGACAATAATAGCGGGTGTCACGCCTATATCCACACTTGCTGCAGACATGACATCTTTTTTGGGGGGTTCGTTGGGTAGGGGTACTCGGGAGGACATAAAGAAAATGCCTCTCATGCAGCCGACTGCATTTGGTTGGGGATGTGAATGGGGGAAGTACGGGAGCTGCAGAAGTGGTGGGTTCCCAATTATTAGGATTGGCGAATGCAGCAGAAAGGGCACACTACTTGTGCTCGCCACCTCACCAGCTTGAACTGCACTTGTGGGACTCGCCACGTCACCAAGTGTTACTGCAGTGCTGGTTTGACTATGACCGGGGTGTACTAGGCCGCTGGTGCTTGCCAGTTCACTAAAACGCTACCAAAAAAACTGTTAGCGATCGCAGGGATCAGTGCTGCAGTTATGCATTTAGTGTTTTGTAAGTGACAGTGATCGATCGATACTACACTTGGGTGGGCTGGGCTGGGCCGGGCGAGGGGCAAAACGCAGTTGTTAGCAGGTATCTGGGCTGATCCCGCTAACACTGCATTTTTGGGAACCCTAAACTGCTGGGGACGCTAGTATAGATCTGATCGGATCAGATATTGATCCGTTCAGATACTATACCACTAAGGGAGGTGTATGGTGCGTGGGTGTTAGCGCTACTGGCACTAACCTGACGCTGCCTGGGGCTGGTGCTTGCCAGTTCACCAAAATGCTACCAAAAAAACTGTTAGCGATCGCAGGGATCACACCTGACTCTGTGAATGCTGCAGTTATGTGTGTTTAGTGTTTTGTAAGTGACAGTGATCGATCGATACTGCACTTGGGTGGGCTGGGCTGGGCTGGGCCGGGCGGAGGGGCAAAACGCAGGTGCTAGCAGGTATCTGGGCTGATCCCACTAACACTGCGTTTTTGGGAACCCTAAACTGCTGGGGACGCTAGTATAGATCTGATCAGATCAGATATTGATCCATCCAGATACTATACCACTAAGGGAGGTGTATGGTGCGTGCGTGCGTGGGTGTTAGCGCTAATGGCTCTAACCTGACGCTGCCTGGGGCGACGCAGACCCTATCTGACCCTAAAACCTGAGTTATATCACCGCCGAGCTAAACCTTTATTAGGTAATAAACGGCGGGTGCCCTGACACTATAAAAAATAAACTAACTAACCAACATCACCCGTAACAGTTATACGGTGATCACTGGTGAAAGGGTTAACTAGGGGGCAATCAAGGGGTTAAAACCTTTATTAGGTAGTATATGGGGGTCCCTGACGCTATAAAACGCTGGTGGTGAACCTATATATTTACCTCCCTAACTAGCGTCACCATTGACACTAATACAACGATCAGAAAAATGATCGCTTAGTGACACTGGCGACGGGGGGTGATCAAGGGGTTAAAACTTTATTAGGGGGGGTTAGGGGGGTACCCTAGACCTAAAGGGGGCTAACACTAACTGCCCCACCACACTAACTGTCACAAACTGACACAAATGCAGTAATCAGAAAAAAAAAAAACTGCTTGGTGTCAGTGTGACGGGGGGGGGGGATTAGGGGGTGATCAGGGGGTGATCGGGGGGTGATGGGGGGTGTAATGTGTGCCTGGCGTGTTCTACTGTGTGTGTTGTGTTGTGCAACTCACTCAGATGTCTTCTCTCCTCGGCGCCGGAACAGAAAATACCGATCCGAGGAGAGATGACATCACTTCCTCTGCTGCTGTTTACTATACAGCAGCAGAGGAAGGATTTCATTGGCTGGGAGCGATCGCGAGGGGGGGCCACGAATGGATGGTCTCCCCCTCACCTCTGATCGCCTCGGGCACCGGGGGGGGTCCCCCCGCCCGCTGGAGGCAGATCACATACCAGGTACGTGATTTTGCCTGCCCGTGCCATTCTGCCGCAGTATATCTGCGTGAGGTGGTCGGCAAGTGGTTAAGGTTCCTAAGAGCACAGTGGCCTCCATAATCCTTAAATGGAAGACGTTTGGGATGGCCAGAACCCTTCCTAGAGCTGGCCGTCCGGCCAAACTGAGCTGTCGGGGGAGAAGAGCCTTGGTGAGAGTGGTAAAGAAGAACCCAAAGATCACTGTGGCTGAGCTCCAGAGATGCAGTCGGGAGATGGGAGAAAGTTGTAGAAAGTCAACGATCACTGCAGCCCTCCACCAGTCAGGGCTTTATGGCAGAGTGGCCCGACGGAAGCCTCTCCTCAGTGCAAGACACATGAAAGCCTGCATGGAGTTTGCTAAAAAACACCTGAAGGACTCCAAGATGGTGAGAAATAAGATTCTTTGGTCTGATGAGACCAAGATAGAACTTTTTGACCTTAATTCTAAGCGGTATGTGTGTAGAAAACCAGGCACTGCTCATCACCTGTCCAATACAGTCCCAACAGTGAAGCATGGTGGTGGCAGCATCATGCTGTGGGGGTGTTTTTCAGCTGCATGGACAGGACGACTGGTTGCAATCGAGGGAAAGATGAATGCGGCCAAGTACAGGGATATCCTGGACGAAAACCTTCTCCAGAGTGCTCAGGACCTCAGACTGGGCCGAAGGTTTACCTTCCAACAAGACAATGACCATAAGCACACAGCTAAAATAATGAAGGAGTGGCTTCACAACAACTCTGTGACTGTTCTTGAATGGCCCAGCCAGAGCCCTGACTTAAACTCAATTGAGCATCTCTGGAGAGACCTAAAAATGGCTGTCCACCAACGTTTACCATCCAACCTGACAGAATTGGAGAGGATCTGCAAGGAGGAATGACAGAGGATCCCCAAATCCAGGTGTGAGTCTTTCCCAAAAATACTCACGGCTGTATTCGATCAAAAGGGTGCTTCTACTAAATACTGAGCAAAGGGTCGGAATACTTAGGACCATGTGATATTTCAGTTTTTCTTTTTTAATAAATCTGCAAAAATGTCAACAATTCTGTGTTTTTCTGTCAATATGGGGTGCTGTGAGGAAAAAAATGAACTTAAAATGATTTTAGCAAATGGCTGCAATATAACAAAGAGTGAAAAATTTAAGAGGGTCTGAATACTTTCCGTCCCCACTGTATATCTATATAAATAAATAAATATAGTGTAAAAAAAAAAAAAAAAATTATATATATATATATAAGTTCAGGTTAATCAAATCCTATTTAATGTGCAGTTGTGCTTGGCAGCATCTGCCGACTGAGTAATTCAACCCAAGAAAGTATGAATGTGCACTTAGCAGCCACATTTACCAGAGAATGACTTACTAAGCCTCGAGACAGGGGGGGTCAATATTTATTCCCTGCAGGAGATGTGATGATATTTACACAGGATATGTACTTATACCCTCTAATTAGGCCCTTGTAAGGCTATTACTACAATAGCCTTTAAGGATGCCATTAAGTTAACACGGCTGTACTATGGGTAGGTTACCCATGACATATCCTGGACTTCAGGTACAGAACATTGCATAGTGACTGGGAACCAAAGAGCATGTTGGCTTATATTTATGTGATGAGAAGAACATCCCTGAACATGTGAGCAGTGATACACACTTCTTACTAGCTGTTCAATACAACAAATTAAAGAATTCAGAGGATAGATGAAAAGCACTACACCCTCCTCTCTCCCTGCCTGCTGTAGAGCCGCACACACACACACACACACTGCTAAAGTCTGTGCCCCCAACTCCCCCCTTACCAGTGGCATTTCCTGAGTCCCGGCACATCCTCCTCACCTCAGGTTGTTGCGTTGTCGGCACTGCAGTGCGGAAGCTGGGAGGCGGGGCACTCGCAGGCGGAGCAGGGAGGAAAAAGCTATCTCCTCCTCCTCTGCCTGGGACGATCCTGGCAAATACTTTTCTCGGACAAAGGGCAGTGGTGAACTGGAAGCCCCGTGGGGGCAGCGGGCAGGTCTTGTTTAAAAACAGTGGGGTTAATCCAGCCCCGATACTTCCTCTGTAGTTGTAGCTATAGCATCCCTGACAGCAGGCGGCGGAGTGATATTCAGCTGTCAGGGATGCAGAAGCCAGAACTATAGAAGTAGCATTGGAAAATGCGGCCGCTTGTCTGCTCACTTCGGGATAAGGATTTACAAACACCCCTAACCAAGGAGGAATGGAACACCGTTTACGAATATGGCCACAAATGCTCACTAAATGTTGCCATCCAAGAGAATTGCTATAAAGTTATTACCAGATGGTACAGGACTCCATCCCGCCTTCACAAATTTTCCCCTAGCATTCCTAATACCTGCTGTAGATGCGGGACGATAGAAGGTACCATGCTCCACATATGGTGGGACTGCGAAAAGCTCCAACCCTTTCGGAGGGAGGTTCAAAGCCTCATCACCCATGTCATTACATTCACTCTACACTATACAATGGAAAGAAAAATGATTAATGCGCTACCTTAAAAAAGGCAAAAAAGCTGCTACAAACCATGTGACCAAAATGTGTACCGATATTCAATAAATTGTAGCGCTAAAGAACACGTGTCATAAAAACAAAATGTCTCTGTAAGCATAAGCAAGTGTCCCAATAGTGACATATAGTCAAAGGAAAAGCGTGATAATCCACAGTGAATAAATGTGAACGGTGTAACGGTCCCTTCTGCTTCCCAAATCACAATTCAGATGTCATCAAACTCATGAAAGGATGGGGTACACTTACCGGAACTGTTGGATTCTACTGCCATGAGCATAGAATCAATCGAGCTGTGTGCCACCCTGGGCAGGTGAGTGAAGTGGCTGAAGGCAGATGGAGCCTCTATGAGGCCTGGATGTCACCTCAGGATACACGGGAAAAGGACCAAAACCTGGTTCCAAGGTTGAAGATGTTTTCTCAATTCCCGAAGATATATGGAAAAGAAGAGGGAAGCCTCCACATGGTGTAAATCAGGGTATTTTATTTACTAAAAAAACGCTATACATAAAAGTGATCACAAGTATAAAAAGGCAGTGTACAGGGTATAAAAACCGCCTTGGGCACTGCCTTTTTATTCTTGTGATCAATTTTATGTATAGCGTTTTTTTAGTAAATAAAATACCCTGTGGCATCCATATTTGTTTTTACTTATGTGCTTTAGTATATGTTATACTTTTAAATCTTTGATACAATAAAATTTTGATATATTTTTTCATACTTTCTGTTATACTTTTTTTTTTTTGAGACCTCCGCCCTTTAAAATCCCACTTAAGAGGAAAAATCATCTAGTGTACAGTAATTGGTATTCAATCGCAGCTAGTCGTTAAGAACAATGGTAAAGTCAAGTAATAATTTGAATAGTAATAATATATAAATATAAATATGAAAATAAAAAAAAATTTAAATAAAGATAAAAATGTGCACAAATACTTGGATGAAAAAGAAGAAAAGAAACAGGACATGTTTGTATAATGAGCTCCTGGAAGGACACCCACATGAAGGCAAAAACAGAATAAAAACAGAGGGAGGAAGAGGACCGGGGGGGTCACATAAGTGTCTGAACATCCAACCCCACATTCAGGCCCCTAGGCGATAAGGCTCCTAAGCGATGTATCCAAAAGGTTTCTCTTCTACAAAGTCTCCAAAAGTGCCTGCCAGTATCGGCATCCTCACCCATAACTTCCAAGCCAAGTAGCCTAAGACCAGATGGATTATGATCATGTTGATGCAAAAAATATAATGGTAGTGAATGGTTGTCGACACTTTTGAGTATATTCCTTTATGCTCCCCAAACCGCGTGCGTAAAGCCCAGATGGTTCGGCCCACGTAAAGAAGGCCACAGGGGCATATCAGACAATATACTACAAATTGTGAACCACAATTGATGAATTGCCGAATGGCATGGGTTTGCCTCTCAGTCCTCCCCAACTGTCTTACTCATCAGTCACCCGGCTGTCTTCTCCCTGGAGATCTCCTGGATATGCTTGCTGGCTCCTGCTCTCCTCACACCTGCTTCTGTGCCACTGAAAAGGACTCCTCCTTGTGTTTTCAGAGGATCCCTCCTTCACCTGACCTCCCAGGCCCGAGATCTTCCCCTAAAAAAATTATCATTATTTACACGGTGACTGGTAGATTGGGTAGGTGTATAATTGTAATCCCCCCAATATTCATTACCACCATTATCCCTTTCATATGCATAAGGGACCCTTGGAGAAAAATTTCCATGTTGCCTCCAAGAATTATTGAAATGGCCACGTGGGGGTCCTTGTTGAGAATGTTGTACAATGTACCTGTCGCTACCTCCATAGCGCTTGTCCTCTCTATATAGAGGTGTGAACCTATTATGGGTGTCGACAGGCTTATGATGTGCAGGACGGCCACCTCCTTTATTGCCCCTTCTGGGGCCCCCTCTACCTGTAAAGTTGTTTTTAGGTGGTTGTCCATGTACAGACCTGGGAGAATCCAAATTTCTACCCTGGTAGGTGGAAGGCTGCGAGGGACCCAGAGTTTCCTGTAATTGACCAGGTATCCCATTAGTCTCAGCTGCCACCCCCACATTACTCATGGTATTAGCCTTCTCCATACTTTGCCATCTAAAAACGTTATTGTTATTGTTCTGTATAATCTTCCGTATCACGGACATATTTCTTTTTCTTTTTTGTTTTTTGTTCTGCTTCTTCCTTTTCTAAGTGTTTTCTAAGATTATCAGATCTTTTTTTTATAGTCCTCCAGGTCTCTAAAAGGGACCAGTTTTTCTCTGAGTTTTACTATCTCATCATCAATGTTTGTCAGTTTCCTCCTTTTACGAGTGATCAAAAAATCAAAAAGGGCTAATCCAGCCTTATTGGAATATAGGAACCACTCTGAGGTATCAACATCATCATTATATGGAGTCAGTTCCCATCTCAGACTCCTAGGAACAATTTTTGCAGAAATATATCTCTCCAAGAACGCCACATCCCAATTAATGTGCAATTCTGTGGTGAGCAGATTTTTAAGTCGCATAAAGACGCCATCAATGTCATTCTGAGGTTCAGCAGATTCACTAAAGACAATTTCAGTATCAATGACATGGGTGGCTCTAAAATCAAAGATGCCCATGATGGCACAATAGAGCAGCAAGTGAAATAAAGGTACCAAAAAACAAACAATAAATTCAAGATTAATCACTGCGCTAGGGGGTTACCCTCAATGGCCCACAGATAGCCTCCTCCAGCTCTCACCCATATTCTCCTGCCCTGCTGGGCTAACCCTGAGTATCTGAGGTGGGCTTTTCCCTGCCAACCCATATGTTTGGGATTAGTTAGGGCCCTCATGAATACTCCAGGCAGCTCCTCCTAACCTCCCTCCCATTCTTCTGGAAATTTCTCAAAAGTTCCAGCAAGTAGGGGGAGGTACAAGGGGTGCTGCCTGATGAATCATTCCAGCCTCCCTGTGTCACTCAAACCCTGGCCCTGAATAGACCGAGAATTGTCTGCCAGCCAAGCCAAATAATTTACCTACACTAACAAAAACCTATATATACTTCTAGCACTCTACACTAGAGGGTGCTAAATTATATTTGTATATATTTATTTATAAATAATCCTTTATAAACATATGAATAGGGATGAGCCGAACACCCCCCTGTTTGATTCGCACCAGAACATGCGAACAGGCAAAACATTTGTTCGAACATCGTTAAAGTCTATGGGACTCGAACATGAATAATTAAAAGTGCTAATTTTAAAGGCTTATATGCAAGTTATTGTCATAAAAAGTGTTTGGGGACCTGGGTCCTGCCCCAGGGGACATGGATCAATGCAAAAAAAAAAGTTTTAAAAACGGCCGTTTTTTCGGGAGCAGTAATTTTAATAATGCTTAAAGTGAAACAATAAAAGTGTAATATTCCTTTAAATTTTGTCCCTGGGGTGTCTATAGTATGCCTGTAAAGGGGCGCATGTTTCCCGTGTTTAGAACAGTCTGACAGCAAAATGACATTTCAAGGGAAAAAAAGTCATTTAAAACTACTCACGGCTATTAATGAATTGTCGGTCCGACAATACAAATAAGAGTTCATTGATAAAAATGGCATGGGATTTCCCCACAGGGGAACCCCGAACCAAAATTAAAAAAAAAAAATTGGCGTGGGGGTCCCCCTAAATTCCATATTAGGCCCTTCAGGTCTGGTATGGATTTTAGGGGAACCCCGCGCCAAAATTTAAAAAAATGGCATGGGGTCCCCCCAAAAATCCATATCAGACCCTTAATAAAGGAATATGATTTTGGATGTCATCCTGAGTGCCGACCATCTCTTTCCTTATTCAGAATACAGGGATTGGCTGCAGAAAAACTGGGAAAGCCAGCCCATCAATCCAAGGAGATTTATGTGGAATGTAGTCTCTACCTAAAGACTAAGCACTGACAACTGATTACAAGTCCCAAAGGAAAAATGTACCAGGATAGAAGAGGAAAAAGGACTAGAAACCTTCACTACCAAGTCAGTCTTTTCACTTGGAGAGACAGGGTGAAACTGTTGGTGTGTCAGTGCTGCCTGTAACTGAACTGTTGTACCTGCCAGAGACCACCATGCCGAAGTGACCAGAGGGCCGTGTTCTAGAGACGGGGAACCCAGCAAGCTGTGGGAGAGAACATTTGCACCTGAAATGCCGGTAGCTTTGTTTGGGATAGTTTTAACAGTATTCAAAACCTCTACCATCACTCTCAGAGACCGTAGGGAGGCAGCCTGATCGTGCATCCAGTGTTTAAGATGCCAACAAGAGGGAGGAGACTCCATGATAAACTTCTGAGTGGTGAGAAACTGTTAGAGAGCACTCCAACACAGTTTTGGGCCCCAACCCTGGCCACTGACAGGTTTACCATGGGACAACTGGGGGGATAAGGAGGAACTGTGACTTTTAGCCCCCTGGAGTGTATATATATATATATATTTTAATATATTGCATATTTAGGGCTTCCCCATGAGTCAGGGCCTAGGTGGTGCGGACTTTGCCCCTTGAGCTTGAGTTTTGGGTACCTTATTAAATTAGGTTTGATAATATCTTGTTTGTGAATTGTTTATATTGTAACTGCTATTTGCTCTTATGTACAGTTATTGTCACTGTTACTCACTCTGCTGAGCATGCCACCCAAATAAATAAAATGTTCTCCAGCGTTGGTGTGTTAGATGGTACAGTTTTGTCTGAAGGATTATTGTCACTATGAAATAGGGAACCCGATTATCCAGCATCTCCTTTTTCACACATTAAGTTAGTAAGATTATTTGTGCTAGGCTCGTCACTTTCAAATGTTTATCCAAAACACAGTAACAAGACAATGCAGTGCCTTGAAAAAGTATTCATACCCCTTGACATTTTTCAAATTTTTTTCATGTTGCAACCAAAGATGTAAATGTATCTTATTGGGATTTTATGTAATAGATCAACACAAAGTGGCACATAATTGTGAAGTGATAGAAAAATGATAAATGGTTTTCACAATTTTTTACAAATAAATATGTGAAAAGTGTGGCGTGCATTTGTATTCAGGCCATTTACTCCGATACCCCTAACTAAAATCTAGTGGAACTAATTGCCTTCAGAAGTCACCTAATTAGTAAATAGTGTCCACCTGTAATTTATTCTCAGCATAAATACAGCTGTTCTGTGACCCTCTCAGAGGTTTGTTAGAGAGCCTTAGTAAACAAACCGCATCATGAATGGCCAAGGAACACACCAGATAGGTCAGGGATAAAGTACTTTGAGAAGTTGAAAGCTTTGAACATCTCACGGAGCACTGTTCAATCCATAATCTGAAAATGCAAAGAGTATGGCACAACTGAAAACCTACCAAGACATGGCCGTCCACCTAAACTGACAGGCCGGGCAAGGAGAGCATTAATCAGAGAACCAGCCAACAGGCCCTTTGTAGCTCCTCCAGAGTTACCGAGATCCACAGCTCAGGTGGGAGAATCTGTCTACAGGACAACTATTAGTTGCCCTGTAGACAGAAGGTCCATAAAGTCATGGATGAATGAGTTTTGGGATGGAGGAACTTGACTAGCCTGCACAGAGTCCTGACCTCAACCCAACAGAACATCTTTGGGATGAATTAGGCACTGATGTTGAAGAGAAGGCCTGGCTCATAATCTGTGCTCTAACCCCACAAATGCTCTTCTGGAAGAATGGTCAAACATTCTCATAGACACACTGCTAAACCTTGTGGACAGCCTTCCCAGAAGAGTTGAAGCTGTTATAGTTGCAAAGGATGGGCTAGGCTAACTCAATATTGAACCCTACTGACTAAGGCTGGGATGCCATTAAAGTTTATGTGCTTGTAAAAGGTAAAAAGACTTGCAGTTGTAATTGCAGTGAAAGGTGGTTCTACAAAGTATTGACTCAGTGAGGCTGAATACAAATGCACGCCACACTTTTCACATATTTATTTGTAAAAATAATCATCAAAAATCAATCAATAATCAATTTATCATTTTCCCTCCACTTCACAATTATGTGCCACTGTGTGTTGGTCTATCGCATAAAATCTCAATAAAATACATTTACGTTTTTGGTTGTAACATGACAAAGCGTGGAAAATTTCAAGGGGTATGAATACTTTTTTAAGAGACAGTCGTTTCAAGCAAAAAGCAAAAGGCAGCCTGCCAACACAGGTAAGATTTGTATTAATGTTAAATGACGTAAGATTTGACGTCGTTAAATGATGTAAGATATGGCATATTTTGACATGTATATCATAGTTCCCAACTGTCCCTGATTTCGAGGACTGTCCCTCAGTCCCTCTTTCCTCCCCATTTGTCCCTCATTTTGGTCTGATCTATATAGTTGTATATAAAAATGGACTATTCATCTATCATAAATTGTTTTACAATGCTAAACCTTTCGGCCAATTTCTAAATTGCTGCATTTGTTAATTCCAAAAGCCAATATAAAGGTATAGTAGTGGTAAAAAAGCACTTGTGGGTTTAGCCACCCATTTTTTTGTACAATTCTCCTTTAATTGGGGTGTGCCCTATGCCTACATACTTTTGCATACTTTATTCCCATTGTATAAAGTTGGGAGGTATGATGTACATTAGTTGCTTTGCATAATTTACAAACTCTATACAAATTTTTGAATTCTGCCTGAAACCATTGTCACTAATTATATAGGAGACCTAAAGGTAATTTGAGAAGCTGGTATAGCTACATGCTCAGGACTCTTAAGAAAAAACACTTTCTGAAACCTACATTTGGATCTAGACTTAGAACACACCAAGCAGCAAAGGGGTGAGTATAAATGTAATGTGTTTATTATATGGCACTGTTGTCTATGGCCAGCAATTGGCAAAGTTTTTATACTTCCTCCAATGCACATGGATACTTAGAATTGATGAATACTACTGACCCACTCTAGTTATATGCTTGATTCAAAGACGGGCACTATATGACTATCGCTCCTGACCTTAAAGGCGGGCACTATATGACTATCGCTCCTGACCTTAAAGGAAACCTGTCATAAGAGAATCAGGGAGGCTATTATTGCTGATCATTCCTTCTGAAAATGCTAGTTCTCTGGCTGTCATACTTGCACATTGTGTGTGTGAACCTGTAGATTGGAGATGTTGGATTCAAGCACTGTGTTGTTTTTTTCTTAGATGAAGAGAACATGGGGTGTACTATACCCAAATTAATGAAGCACCACACTATGTGTTATGAATCCAATATAATTTGTTTCCTCATATCACAAATCACTACACATTTAATAGTAATAAAGACAGACAAGAACTTGTAACTCAAAAAAACTTAATAGAAGGAATTTTACTGAGATCTCTCTATAATACTGGACTAGTACAGGAATAATAAAGCAGTGTGTCGGTGTTGGTGAGGGAAAAATTGTACATTGTAGCATTCTTGGTCAGTGTTCATGGTTGCATTGTGTGCGGTGTAAGGGAGTCGGTGACCATTGTCAATGTAAAATGGTTTGTCTCAACCCACTAACTGCCATAGAAAATAAAGGAAAAATGTTTAAAAAAAAAAACAAATGCAGCCATCACATCTAGGAATATGTAAAAGCAATATAATACATTTTTGTTTTTTGGATTCAATACCACTTTAACAGCTACTGGGTAATAATCTACTGGGCTATGTAAAAACAACTACCAGGCACTGCAATCTTACTACTGGACAATGTCATTAACAACAGCTGGGCTCTGTGAAAACCCTGTTAGGCACTATAATAACATTGCTGGCACAGGAATAAGGACTACTGGGTACAGAGCTACTGGACACTGTGATAACAATACTGGGCATTGTAATATCAAGTGCTGGGCACTGTGAGAACACTTGTGGGCACTGCAATAACACTGCTGGACACTGTGATAACAATCTACTGGGCACTGCGAAAACTGCTTGGTTCATCTTGTAACTGCTGGGTACTGTTGTAGCTGCTGGGCACTGAGAGAAGCCCTGTGTACTGTGAGAATAGCAGGGCGTGGCCAGAACCGATAGGCTCTGTAAAAAGGATGGTCTATGGTCTCATGTATAGATCAGCAAAAAAAAAAAAAAAAGGTTTGCAATATGACAGTATACCAACATTGTGAGTATCCTCATTAGGTTAGTGGTAAACATGCCCTCCATGAGGACATGCAACACATTGAACATCCCGCTCCATGTATATGTTCCTCGAGCAGCTATTCAAGGGTGAGCTAGTTGTTCATTTAGAATCCCACATTCTAGATCTAAATAACCAACTTGCAACATTGTGGAGCATTAACAACTTGGAGAGGAGTCTGGGCCTTACCCATCAGCTGCAGTTTGAGGACAGTATAGAGGAGGGTATATATATGAAGGTACAGGAGTCCAGGGTAAGTAGCTGGGTTATGGTCAGAAGACGGGGTAGATCAGGGTGGAGGATAAAGTGTTAGGGAGGCTTGTCCTGATTTGGTAAGTATACCCCAATAAATATGCCTGGTTGTATGATGTTGAGGATATCAGCTCAGGGGTACCATTACTGGAGCAGAATAAGTCCACTAGCTGCCAGGGGAGTTTCTTTTCTATGGACAGGAGTTGATAGACAAAGATAAAGAAATACTGGTGGTAGGAGATTCCAGAGTAATCTGTCAAAAAGACTGTGATTGCCAAACAGTATGTTGTTTACCAAGCAATCGAGTTCAACACATCGCAAGTCAGTAGAACAGTTTTTTGGGTGGGGCTGAGAGGATCAAGCTATTATGGCACAGTGTGGTACTAATGACGAAGTCTGAAGATGAAAACAAATAAAGGGACTAATGCCGCGTACACACGATCGGAAATGCCGCCAGCAAAAGACCGATGTGAGCTTTTGGTCGGAAAATGCGACCGTGTGTATGCTCCGTCGGACTTTTGCTGGCGGAATTCCAGCTAGTAAAAGATTGAGAGCAGGTTCTCTATTTTTCGGTCAAAAAAAGTTCCTATCCAAAAATTCGATTGCCTGTATTCAATTCGGACGTGCAAAAAATCATGCATGCTCAGAAACAATTCGACGCATGCTCGGAAGCATTGAACTTCATTTCCTCGGCTCGTCGTAGTGTTGTACGTCACTGCATTCTTGACGGTCGAAAGTTCAGAGAACTTTTGTGTGACCGTGTGTATGCAAAGCAAGCTTGAGCGGAAATCCGTAGGAAAAACCATCCAAGATTTTTCGGACGGAAATTCAGCTCGTGTGTACGGGGCATTAGGTACTAAGCTAAAATGACCTCAAGGTAGTGTTTTTAGAAATACTCCCTGTGCCATGACTTACACCAGAGAGGTCTGTTGGAGCTAAGAGAATTGAAAAAATGGCTGAGGAACTGGTGTAAGAAGGAAAGTCTGGGGTTCATTGAGAGCTGGGCTCACTTTTCAGTCAGTTACTGGCTCTACAGTAGGGATAAACGGCACATAAATGAGAAAGGTGCAGCTCTGTTGGGGGAATAGTTAAAAGTTTGGAGGGGTTTTTTAATCTTGGCCCTGGGGGAAGAGTCAGAAAGGAATCTACCATGCCCAATGCAGGAAGTTTGCCTGATGCTAACTGTAATCCAAGAGTAAGCAGCAATAAATTACTAAACACAAGTAAAAAAGTAAAAGGTATATACACAAATGCTAGTCTGGCTAACAAGATGGAAAAGCTATTTGAGAAGGATTCTGACCTCAAGAGAGTATTAGAAACCTGGTTAGACAACTCACATGACTGGGCTGTAAATATCCAACAGTACACACTGTCAGAAGGACCGGTTAGGTAGGAAAGAGGAAGGACATGCCTGTATGTCAAGAACAATCTGAAGTGTGAGAGATTACATCATTAATTCGACTTGTGAGGGTGTGGAATTGATATGTCGGGAGCGTCACGTAAATGAAAAATTTGTTAAATTACTGATGGATGTTTGATATAAGCCAATGTGATTGCTCTCAGAGATTGAAATGTCCGGAAGTTATTATAGGATACTTCACATATCCTGATATTGATTGGACAAACAGAACTTCACACTAATGCCTGGTACACACGATGAGATTATCGGACAAACCGTTTCTTTTTGCATGCTAATCTCAGATCGAATCTGATGAGTTTACTAAAGTCACAAAAATTTGCCTATGACATAATAAAAATTTGGAAGTGATGTCATGTGTTGTAATGCATCTGTATTGCATTTTTGAACAACGGCTGTACTGATTAAAAGAAAATCGTACGTTCAGTCATCATACAAAGAAAATTTTCATGCATATCCGATCAAATAATATTAGATGAACTGCCCTGATCGGCTCTCGAAAGCTCTGTGCTAACAATCAGATTATCGTATGATCGCTCCGAAATCTGTATTTTTCGTACAATTTTCTGATAGTGTGTACCAGGCATAAGGATCAACATTTCTTAAATGTATTCCAGCAAATTTTTTATGGGTCAAAAGGTAGAAGCCACAACTAGAAAACATACTCTCTTGAACCTACTAATTTCAAATAACACATAGCTGCTTGCAGATGGGAAAATTGGGGACAACTTGTGGCAACAGTGATCATAGAATAGTCTATAAGGTTAATTAAAGGAAAAACAGACATGTTGGTATAACAAGAACCTTGAATTTCAAAAAGGTTAACTTTAAAGCGTAACTTCACCTTTGTTAAGAAAAAAAAAACATTCCCCTCTGGCTGATCTATGTACATTGCAGGCATTTTAACAAACTTCCTATCTTTTGTTATTCTGAAGAAATCACTGTCTGTTCCTCTGTGCCCCTGTGCTCACTGAGTCTAGTGGGAGTGGTTTCATAATTATCAATCAGCTGCAGCAGCTGCAAGGCACTAATGAGGAAAGCTGCTAGGCCTGCATCTCTTTAGATGTGATTTTTCTTTGGGAGTATTGTACAAAAAATTACATTTTTGTTGCAGGGGATGACTGAAATCTGACTTGTATCTTAGTGCGGACTTCTGGGAAAATCAGTGAGCCAATCACACAAGCCGGAAATTATGTTTCCAGCGGGGCGTTCTATACACATTCTGTGTAGAGAACACCTCCAGGTAGCCATTATGCATTGCATTTTCAGAAAATTACAGATTGAAAGAAGGGTCATGACTTGTGAAGTAATTGTATACACTATATTATTATTTTTTTATTTTGCTAGTTTCTTCCCCACAAAAGTGGAGTTACCCTTTAATAAGCTGTGTTACTGTGATTACTGTGAGGCTGGGTTCACACTGCAGAACGGAGCGGCTCACAACAGGGGTCCGGTGCGTCCCCGTTCACAGTTTCAGGTCCGATCTCAGCCCACATTTTTTGCTGAATTCAGACCTGAAACGGACCAAAAAATGCACAGGACTCCTGAGCAGTTCGTACCAAAGCCGCTCCTCACATGTGAATTGGATGTGGGGAAACATGCATCCAATTCACAATGCTGTGAACCCAGCCTGATACTAAACAGGACCACATTTTTTAAACAAAGAACACCAAGGACATATTGGAGCGTTTTAAATAAAGGCATTCGCTGGTGCATTCTATTGTGTAACAAATATGAAAAAAATCAAACAGGAGAGGCTAATATCCAGGGTAAAAATACATATTAAAGAGTGAAAATGTGATTTAAAAATTTAGGACAAAAGGGTCACTACCGGCATTTCAAAACTACAAGGAATGCAACAGGAAATGCAAGAACGCAACCGGGGGCAGCTAAAAAAAAATGTCAAAAGCATATTGCTACAGAAAGTAAAAAGAACCCAACAATTCTGGTTTTCTTATTCTTATATAACTATATTCATAGTTAAAAGGTAAGGACAGCACAGATAGGCCACATCAAGGATGAACAGGGGAAGTTGGTTACAAGTGACAGGGAGAAGGCAGATATATTAAATATATTATACTCTTCCGCTTATACAGATGAAAAAGATGGGTCTAGTTAAAAATGATAATGCTAATAGCATTAGCGCTTAGTCCCATCCTGATTGGTGGCCCCGTTGTCCTCTAAGCGCACCTATGTATGCTGGCTGCAGCTGCATCCAATTTTAAAGCCCAAATTATGGGAATTCTTGTGCGGGAAGGCACAGCCATCACACAATCCCTGACTCCCTCTCTGAGCTATCAGCTCTGCTTTTTTTTTTAGAATAGTAAAAGGTTACTCAGAGCTGCGGCTCTGTGTAAATTATCTTGCAGTGCCCTGGATGTGTAAAAGCAGCCGCAGATAGATTTACCCTTTAGAGTAATCTTTTACTATTACGAATGAGCAGGCAGTGCTAAGTGTTCATTATAATAGTGACAGCTGACTTAGCCACCACTGGGCTAAACACTTGTGACTCTGCACAGTGGGGCTTTGTGACTTTCAGCCATCCTATAACAGTCAATCTGCTAATGCCCAGGACAAGGTTTCTAAACTAGGGTTCCTCCAAAGATTACTAGGGGTTCCTTGAGAAATAAGCAATTTCTGCCCCTCAGATAAGTTCCCACTGACACCATTGATCTTTTTAGCTATCTATTAGGGAGTAATTATTCCCAATGACCATCACTCTAATGTATCATAAGTTGTAGATATAATAATTTTTTAGCAGGGTATCCCCGAGACTGCAAATCTATTTTAAGGGTTCCTCTGTGTTGAAAAGGTTGAGAAAGGCTGGCCTAGGAAGTGAAAGCTAAAGCAGAACTAGCTGTCCCTTTTTGGGTTTTTATTTTAAAACATAGAATTACAATAGCTGTTGGAGTATTATTTCATAGAAAACAGAGAATAACTGGAAACAGCATTTCATAGATATCTAGGGTTATCATGAGCCCTTACTTGTCTATTTCCCTTCAGCAACCATTAAAGCCCTGATGAAAGCCCTTGAAATGCTGCTAGTTTGTTCTCCTTCATTGCTGGCAGGTCCATGCTTGCTCTCACCCCTGTTAACTACAATGTATCTCCAGTAAATCCAAAGTCATTTGCGCAAAGGACTCTGTTATAAACCCAGTGTAGGCAGTCCCTGGGTTACAGAGTCTTACAAATGACTCATACTTACAAAATGGAAGGAGAAAACAGGAAGTAACAGGAAACCTACCCCTAGGAAGGCAAATTCACTGTAAGGAGTGAAGCTAAAAACAGCAGCTGTAAAACATCCAGACATTTTTTTCGGCAGCCAATAAACTCTCCAACATGTTATCCAGGCTGTCCATGCACATATAGGCTGTTAGCAGCAGTTTTTGGCAGGGGTGTTTTCTGGCTGGAAAACCCCCCCAGAACTAGTGGGTTTTGAGAGGAGTTTTTTCAGCCGTAAAAATGCTCTAGCATTGGTGAAAACAGCTTAAAAATGCCAAACAGCTTGAAATGCCAAAAAATGCTGCTATTCGACGTTTATCAGCATTTTTGAGCCATAAGCCTTTATGGGAGTATAGTTTTGCTAAGAAACGCTACAGCTAAAAAACGCCAAAAAATGCCGAAAAACTCACTCTACAGCTACAGCTTTCTACAGCCAACATTACTGGCTTTTTTATAACGCCCAGTGTACATGAGGCCTAATAGTTACAATGGGAAAAAGGTGTCTCCACTGAAGCTTTATCACCAATCCTTGTTTCCACAACAATCCAAAATTTTCAAAATCCAATTGTCACAGGGACAGAAAGTGAGGTCAAATGTTCTGAACAGGGGCACAGACAGCAAAACAAACATTATAGGGGTGTTAACCCTTCCCTATGCTATACAAAAAAACTAAAAAATTCTTTTGGCTGAAGTTACACTTAAAAAATGTACCTGTGCCAACTTACATACAAAATCAACTTAAGAACAAACCTACAGAACCTATCTTGTTTGTAACCCGGGGACTACCTGTAGTTCAACCCATATAACTTTTTATTAAATTAAAGGAAGCAGCAGTGACTTAAAGCATAAAATCCTCCATATCAGAAAAAAGTTATAAAACAGGCTCTTTTTTGAAGCCTCGAGTACTCCAGTTGCAAATATGGCTGCCCCCATGTACCTATATAATTATGATACTATCAAGGTTTTAAAAACTTTTTTGTGCATTGGTAAGATTATCTGTGTAATGCTGGTTCTTTAAAATGTCTAAAAAAATTAACAAGGCAAAAGCTTCCCTTTAAGGGTCATGAGTCCTGAAGGTCAAATTGAGATACATGTAAAATAATGCATTTGGGTGGCATAAATATGAATGCATTCTATACACTAAGGGGAGAACCTCTGGGGGAATCTAGGATGGAAAAGGACCTGGGGGTCCTAGTAGATGATGGGCTCAGCAAGGTAATACTGACCTAAAATCACACACACAGGTTGGACTTGATGGACTTATGTCTTTTTTCAGTCTCACATACTATGTAATTATGTATAAACAAAGCACAAAAAGTAGCCGGTTCAACCTGCCAGAGCATGTACGAATTCTAATTAGTGATAAATGACGTTTTTACTATATACTTTAGCTCCTTTGCGTACGTTCACCACCTTGGCACTGTCTACCTCCTGGAACCATTGTCACAAAGAGAAGACCTAAAGGTATTATTAGAAGATGCTATAGCTTTATTCACAGGACTCTGTAAGAAAACTCTTAATAAGACTTAAGATGGCCATAGATTTTTCAAACCTCAGCCAGTTCAGCAGGGAGCCGCTTAATTTTCGATCAGTGTGTGGCCATCCCTTCTCAAAGTAAGTCCATTGTTTGATAGACTTATGTTGAAGGGACATGTCAGGGCATTGGACATATGAGCGCATTGGAGTGTGCTACATTGCAAAATATGGTTGCCAGCTTCTATTGCAGTTCTTCTGGGTCTGGTGTCTTTTCTCTTCGCTCATTGGGGGCCCAGATGATGTAACTCCTGAGTATGCACACATGCGTTACATTATCCAGACACCCAGCTCCATTTTTGGCATCTTACAGATACCAGGAATTATCTGGGAGTGTACACTGTACTTCACATGCACCTCAAGAGGTCTACACAATATGAAAAATTCATAGGCGCAAGAAGAAAGAATTTTTTTTTGGCAGAAGGGAAACTTAAAGTTCTACCTCCTAGATATTTTTTTACTGACTTAAATTTCACATTAAAGTGGTTCTAAAGCCTAAACATTGTTTACCTTTATGCATTCTTTGCAATCTTTGCATTAAGGTAAAAAATGTTTAGGCTTCGGTTTTACCCCCTCAAACCCCTTTTATTACCTGAGCCCTTATTTGATCCAGCAATATGGATGTCTGCAGCTCTTCTCTCCCCTCACTTCCGGGTCTCACTGACTTTGCTGGGGCGCTGGGAGCCATTGGCACTGGAAGAGGGGGGTGGAGCCTAGTCCCGCTGTCTGTGTCAATGGGTGCAGCAGCCGGGCTTGGGAGCCAGCATGCACAAATGCCCTCATGGAAAGCGGTTTCCCATGGGGCACTGGACAGGGAGGAGAGGCCTGGAGCGCCGAAATGAGGAGGTCCGTGGCTGCTCTGTGCATTTCAATTGCACAAAGAAGGTAAGTATAGCCATGTGTGTTATTATTTTTTAAATACATTTTTTTTCCTCTATAATCACTTTAAGGCCTTGTTCAGATGTGCACATTGTGGTATTTTTTCGCATGACAGAATAGGACAACCTATTCAATTGAATGAGCTGCCCTACATGTGACAAATGCACCAAATAAGCTCCTGCACCGTCTTCAGGTGCAGAGCTTGGTGTATTTTTTTACTGCATGTTTTGGCATATTTTTCACGGCTTGTGTTGAGTGCCAAAAATACGTGTCACATTTTGGGTGCCATCAAGAATTAATGGCACCGCAAGCGTGATGCATATTTTGGCATGTTTTTTGCAAGTTCCAATACGTGCATGTATAAACATTCCGAAATGCTCAGGTGTGAATGGAACCATAGCACAGATTAGTTTTGAGTCCATTGTCTTTATTTTAAACAGATGTTTCCTCTTTTTTTTCTATTAAACTTGAACTCTGGCCCACAGTGCAAAGGATAAATGTTCAGGAGACCCCACTGCAAGGGTGTTTGGTTTCTAGTGCTGGTGCCCAGAATTGGATTTTGCCTTAGAAATACACACTTTATATACAACACACTTTAGAAAACCCATAATGTTCTGAGAATGTTGAGTACACAGAATAAGCAGTTTACTTTCAAATGGTCTGATAGAACCTTTGCATTTAGTCATCCTAACAGAGCAATAGAGTGGGGACAAGTTATTCTTCTGACACATTTAGCTTTGTATTAGATTGTCAATTTTCTAGAGAAAAATATCAGCCTTACAATCGTATTCCTGTTAATAGCATTGGGACAATCCCCATTATTGACAGCTAGGTGGAAACCTAATCAAACCTGTAAGTAATTTGGAGCTTAAGCTATTGAAGTCTGTAAACAACATATTTCCAGCATATTAGGTAAGAATCTAATCTGACAAACCTGAGAAAGTTTTCAGAGCACCACCTGCTGACTGAAAATGAGAATACAAAATATTTATTTGACATTTCATATTCTACCCGAGTAAATGAAGATGGGAATTTTTTTTTCAAAATGTGTGAAAAATCGAATATATTACAACAACGACAACTATTCACAAAGGGAAACCTTTAATGACAGGAACACAGACTCTGCAATTGCTGACCTTCTAAACTTGCAAGTTGCCTGGCTGTAATGCTGATTTATAAGATATGATACTTTGAATTAATTATCTGAAACAATTATGCAAATCAAAACTACTGACTTTTCTTTGACTTTAGGCATACTTGTTTTGGGTCAGTATTCCAGAAATGTTTGTGTAATGCAAAAATGTTCTTCAATAAACTTCCTAAAATTCAACCTCAGTTGTGACGTATGTTTACTTTACACTGAGCATGCCTCCAAATCTTTTCTAGATTTTCTTTAAGAATGAACTATTGCATATGAATATGTTGTATCCTTATGTCCTGTCAGCAGGTGGAGCTGTTGTCTCCTTCTCACATGGTTTCTAGGCTTTCCTTATCTGATTTGCTTTAAAAAAGTCTACTGTCTACATCACTGGAGAGGTGGTAAGTATTGCAGCCTGAGCTTATCTTAATTTTTTTTTTTTTGAGTTTTTATTAAGCTCGGAGACCTGTTAAAAAAAAAAAAAAAATACATAAATAAAACTTACATCTCAGGGTTGACTCTAAAGTTGATACAAAGAGAATATGTTTAGAAATCGAGAAAAAGAAATTGTGACTTTATTGTAAATATTTTAAAAATATATTTTTTTAAAAAAATTGTTTTAAAAACAGATATAGAAATATCTATATACATCTCATACTTGGAACAATGCAAAAGAAAAGAGCTAATATCACCATTGACCCTTAATATACAGTGGGGACGGAAAGTATTCAGACCCCCTTCAATTTTTCACTCTTTGTTATATTGCAGCCATTTGCCAAAATCATTTACGTTCATTTTTTTCCTCATTAATGTACACACAGCACCCCATATTGACAGAAAAACACAGAATTGTTGACATTTTTGCAGATTTATTAAAAAAGAAAAACTGAAATATCACATGGTCCTAAGTATTCAGACCCTTTGCTCAGTATTTAGTAGAAGCTCCTTTTGATCTAATACAGCCATGAGTCTTTTTGGGAAAGATGCAACAAGTTTTTCACACCTGGATTTGGGGATCCTCTGCCATTCCTCCTTGCAGATCCTCTCCAGTTCTGTCAGGTTGGATGGTAAACATTGGTGGACAGCCATTTTTAGGTCTCTCCAGAGATGCTCAATTGGGTTTAAGTCAGGGCTTTGGCTGGGCCATTCAAGAACAGTCACAGAGCTGTTGTGAAGCCACTCCTTTGTTATTTTAGCTGTGTGCTTAGGGTCATTGTCTTGTTGGAAGGTAAACCTTCGGCCCAGTCTGAGGTCCTGGGCACTCTGGAGAAGGTTTTCGTCCAGGATATCCCTGTACTTGGCCGCATTCATCTTTTCTTCAACCAGTCGTCCTGTCCCTGCAGCTGAAAAACACCCCCACAGCATAATGCTGCCACCACCATGCTTCACTGTTGTACCTGTATTGGACAGGTGATGAGCAGTGTCTGGTTTTCTCCACACATACCACTTAGAATGAAGGCCAAAACGTTCTATCTTGCTCTCATCAGACCAGAGAATCTTATTTCTCACCATCTTGGAGTCCTTTAGGTGTTTTTTTTAGCAAACTCCATGTGGGCTTTCATGTGTCTTGCACTGAGTAGAGGGTTCCGTCGGGCCACTCTGCCATAAAGCCCCGACTGGTGGAGGGATGCAGTGATGGTTGACTTTCTTCAACTTTCTCCCATCTCCCGACTGCATCTCTGGAGCTCAGCCACAGTGATCTTTGGGTTCTTCTTTACCTCTCTCACCAAGGCTCTTCTCCCCCGATAGCTCAGTTTGGCCAGACGGCCAGCTCTACTAAGGGTTCTGGTCTTCCCAAACGTCTTCCATTTAAGGATTATGGAGGCCACTGTGCTCTTAGGAACCTTAAGTGCAGCAGAAATAGGTTTGTAACCTTGGCCAGATCTGTGCCTTGCCACAATTCTGTCTCTGAACTCTTCAGGCAGTTCCTTTGACCTCATGAGTCTCATTTGCTCTGACATGCACGGTGAGCTGTAAGGTCTTATATAGACAGGTGTGTGGCTTTCCTAATCAAGTCCGATCAGTATAATCAAACACAGCTTGACTCAAATAAAGGTGTAGAACCATCTCAAGGATGATCAGAAGAAATGGACAGCACCTGAGTTAAATATATGTGTGTCACAGCAAAGGGTCTGAATCCTTAGGACCATGTGATATTTCAGTTTTTCTTTTTTAATAAATCTGCAAAAATGTCAACAATTCTGTGTTTTTCTGTCAATATGGGGTGCTGTGTATACATTAATGAAGAAAAAAAATGAACTTAAATGATTTTAGCAAATAGCTGCAATACAACAAAGAGTGAAAAATTTAAGGGGGTCTGAATACTTTCCCCACTGTATATGTAGGTAGCCTCCAAAAAGATATAAGATTATGATTACATATTTATATGTATTCATTTTTGTATTTGTCAGGTATCCAAAATGGTGGCTATTGAAGGAATGGTGGTATTCCGCTATATAATTGGCTCATTGCTCGACATGTTTCGTGTAGTATATGCTTCTTCAGGAGATAAAGAGTTATTATATGATGCAAGTCTAAAATGGAGTAAACACAAGATAGTCAATAACCTCATACAATAAAATATTTAATACAGTACCCTCAAATTAACAGCACTTACAAAAACAGTGGTGGATCAAGTAGGGGGGAGGGCAGGATGGCTAGGTCAAACTCCCCTATAGGTAGATATGGGGACACAGCTAAAGACAACAGTGTCTAGTGGATATGAAGTGTGATCATGATACTAATGCAAAAGTAGGAAAACTACCAAAACTAGAAAATCAAGACAAAAATATATAGAGCGTCACACTTACTGATAAAGCAATGATGTTACCACCCATGGGAAAAAATGGTATGGATATGTTAGCTACACTCCGAATATGGGTAAGTTGTCCTAGAGTTAAAGTAATATCAGTAAGTTTGTTAATTAAGTAAAAACACAACTACGCTACATATCTTAGTGAGGGGGTATATATATATATATATATATATATATATGTATATGCTATATATGTGCTCTTTTCAATCTGCTTGGGATAAACGCATGCTAGGCCTTAGGGCTCAGCATGCGTTTGAAAAGAGCACATTGCACTCTGCACTCTGCTTGAGACAATCTGCTTGGGATAAACGCATGCTAGGCCTTAGGGCTCAGCATGCGTTTGTCTCAAGCAGAGTGCAATGTGCTCTTTTCAAACGCATGCTGAGCCCTAAGACCTAGCATGCGTTTATCCCAAGCAGATTGTCTCAAGCAGAGTGCAATATGCTCTTTTCAATCTGCTTGGGATAAACGCATGCTAGGCCTTAGGGCTCAGCATGCATTTGTCTCAAGCAGAGTGCAAATGACTGCTGTTGTGCATCCTATAATAAATTAAAACAGACAGAATTTGTCAAGCAAAAAAAGTTTTATTAACCAGGACTATAATTACAACTGGTGATAGGTTTGCTGGGATGCCTGGTCACCTTGGGGTTGTGGGGATTGGGGACGGGGGAAGGAATGGGGATGGCGCCTATGCATATGAGATGGCGGTGTAAATTCTTTGTAGGAGGGTGGGGGGTACAATGGGGTCTAGGACATGGTGGGTGGCGGCTGGCGGAGAGGAGGGGGCTGATACAGAAAGGGGTGTGCTTGCACTGCTGAGGTCCCGGGGGCCAGTGGGGGATCCTGAGATACAGTGTATGTATCGACGGAAGGTGGAGGTGGCACACCACTGTATTTTAACTGTCTGTATTGAACACAGATGGTGTTCAATCGATCCATGCACTGTATCTCAAGGTCTCCACCCATGTCCTCCATTAAGTTGTACATGTACCGGCAGAAGCAGGCACGCTTGTTGCTTGGGTCAAGGAAGGCATCAAAGCTGCGCCCTTCCTGCAGCAGTGCAAGCACCCTGGTCTCAGTCTCAGAAACAAACTCGCTCACCCTCTGCCGCTGGTTATGCCCACGCCCAGGGCCACGGACACCTCCACGACCATGCACCTCCCCGTGTTGGCTGATGCTGGATTCCTGCAAAAGAAAAAAATATATAAATTGACAGGCATGTAGGTAGATAGACAGACAGACATAGACAGGCTGACATAATGGATGTACAGTTACCTCATGTGTTGTCTCCTCAGCGAGTCTTTCAACACTGCTGTCACAGGGAGATGTGTGGGCTGAGCTGTCCGTGGCACTGGTGGTGGGTCTGTCCACTGTCCGAACTTCCCCTGCCTCTTCTCTTCTCTCGCCAATATTGGATATTGTCCTACAAAGAATAGAATTAAATAGTTGACATTATACAAAGAAAATACATATTGCCTGCAAATAAATGCACAGGGTTAATTGAATGCACAGGGTTAATTATATAAAAAACACAATAACTTACTCTCTAGTGCTGCTGATCATGGCTTGCCTTACAAAGGCTAGGTTTTGGTGGTAGACATGCGGCTTCCTCTTCCTCTTCAGTGAGGTCCCTCCTCACATGATCATGGAGTGATTTCCACCGCCTAAGAATAGTGGACAAGAATAGAAAAGTGGAAAGGAAGAGGTTAATTATGCATTATACATTTATTACATTAAAGAACAAACAGATCATGCATTCCATGAACATAGACTTACTTGTTTGTTTTTGGGTACCATGTGACATGGGGTGAGAGATGCGCTTATCTCCATCCACAATTGATTTTTTAAAATGTGGTCTCCATGCTGTGGGTGAGCAAGGTCCCACAGCTCGGGATGATCCTCCACAGCTGTAATGAGAGCTGGTTGTGACACAGAGCTGGCCATGCCTGCTCCTCCTCTTTCTATTTCCCACAATCCCCCAGGTGTGCAAGGGACTTTTGGGTAGCTACATATAGGAATTTCCTGTTTTTCCATACAGTGATCAATCACATAATAAAAATTTTTACAGCTTAAGAACGCTGATGCTAAAAAACATCAGTTTTGAGTCTTTTGCGGCATCAGCATCTAAACAGCTCTAGCGCTGTAGCCTATGAAGGCGCTGGTCCTTGGTTTTTTTTGGAACCTAAAAATGACCATGCCTGTTACAGCTCAAAAACACCATGGTGTGTATGAGCCCATTGAATAACATGGAGTGGCGTTCTTAAGCAGCAAAAAAAGCTAAAAAAATCCACTGTTAAAAAGTCAGTGTGTATGAGGCCTAAAGGATAAATCTTATCTTAATATATTTCTTCTGCCAGACCTGAATGATAGCAGAACAGGTCTCTTGGATAATGATCCCCAGAGCCTGGGGGGAGATGCCTGTCAAGAACTTGAGGTCCTGCAGACTTCTCCCTGTCGCCAAGTACCGCAGGGTCGTGACTAGCCTCTGCTCCGGAGTGATGCCTTGCCTCATGCAGGTATCCTGCCTGCTGACATAAGGGGTCAGCAAAGCCAACAAACGGTGAAAAATGGGGTCCGTCATCCTGAGAAAGTCCCTGAAATCGTCAGGATTTATTCTCACAGATCTCACGAAGCAAAGGCATGTGAGAGAATTGGTCACGCTGGAGCAACCAATTCTTGGTCCATGAACTCCTCCCCACCCTGTTCATGGACTGGGCTTGGATTGAAGAATTAACTAAAACACCAAGCCCAAGCAAAGCATGAACTCTACGATGAGTACGTACACGCAACATGGCTTCAAAACAGTCGGCTGGTCAGAACCAACTTAAACAGAACGCACTGAAGAACAGCAAGGCCTGTGAAGAGCGAGCTTAAAATCAGCGGACAAGAATGCATCGAAAGAACAAATGCGAACTGACTACACGCACTGAAAAGCAGATACAAACCCCACAAGCACAAACTGAACAACGGTTAAACGATCTGAAAAAGCACAAGTCTGAAAAGCGCGAATCGTCTCTCACCAAACTTCTACTAACACGAGGTAAACACGAGATTAGCAGAAGGAGCCCAAAGGGTGGCACACTTGCTATTGCACTTCCGTTTTATAGTCCTGTCATACCTGGTGTATGTCACGGCGTTCTAGACGGTCAGACTTTGGTGTGATCGTGTGTAGGCAAGTCCGTTTCAGCGGAACTCCATCAGAACTCCGTGGAAAAGTCCTTCGGAGTTGGGTCAGACGAAAAGTCCACTCGTGTGTACACGGCATTACGCTTTGTGTTAGAAACTGTTAAAGACATTGCCATAGAAGGCAGCATTCCTGCATGTGCAGATGTGGCTTCTTGCTGGAGGCCTTTCTATCTTTGCACCCACTATGCCTCACAAGTCACAACCCACTATAGGGTCAGCTATCCCTGGCCATGGAGGTTCTCATTAGACCAAAGGAGGCCTGGGACCTTGCTACAATTGATTTCGATTTTCATAATTTCTATTGGTTGCATTAGTACTGGTTTGAAATTCAGACATATACCCTGACCATGCTGCATCTATAAAATCCATAGTCTACTCGAATGTTAAACCAAAATCGATTGCTGATACAAAAATTACACAAATTACACACAGTAGCATACAATTAAAAACCACTATAGGCTAGTCAAATAAGGACATTTATGTCAGCACAAAGTGGTACTACGAACATACGCAGATATACTGTGCCATGTCCCTGGGTATCAGAATATGTTTAGAAATAGAGAAAAAGAAATTGGGACTTTATTGGCACCACACTACAAGTAGATATTTTATTTATTTATTGAAAAATTTTTTAAAAACAGATATAGAAATATCTATATACCGTATTTATCGGCATATAACACACACAGGTGTATAACACGTACCTTCATTTTAGGAGGGAAGTTCCAGGAAAAAAAACTTACATTTTAAATAAAGAACTTTGAAGCAAAATAAGGGTCAGTGCCCATCTGCAGCCTCACCATTGCCCATTTGCAGCCTGATCAATGTCATCTGCAGCCTCACAATTGCCCATCAATGCAGCTTGATCAATGCCCATCTGCATGATCTAAATGTAGAACTTGATTGAAATTAACACAGCTTTAGTGTCCTGGGATGGCACACACAGTTCAGTTTATAATTTTACTCGGCTAGAATCACACTCTAAAGTGGTCAATCATTTCAACAGGTAGGAAAAACAGTAAAAGCCACATATCCGCCCTGCAATCCATGATTAGTCACGCTCCTCATTAGGGATGAGCTTCGAGTTCGAGTTGAACTCATGTTCGACTCGAACATTGGCTGTTCGCAAGTTCACCGAACAGCGAACAATTTGGGGTGTTCGCGGCAAATTCGAATGCCGCGGAACACCCTTTAAAAGTCTATGGGAGAAATCAAATGTGCTAATTTTAAAGGCTAATATGCAAGTTATTGTCATAAAAAGTGTTTGGGGACCTGGGTCCTGCCCCAGGGGACATGGATCAATGCAAAAAAAAGTTTTAAAAACGGCCGTTTTTTCAGGAGCAGTGATTTTAATAATGCTTAAAGTCAATCAATAAAAGTGTAATATCCCTTTAAATTTCGTACCTGGGGGGTGTCTATAGTGTGCCTGTAAAGGGGCGCATGTTTCCTGTGTTTAGAACAGTCTGACAGCAAAATGACATTTTGAAGGAAAAAACTCATTTAAAACTACTCGCGGCTATTGCATTGCCGACAATACACATAGAAGTTCATTGATAAAAACGGCATGGGAATTCCCCAAAGGGGAACCCCGAACCAAAATTAAAAAAAAAAAATGACGTGGGAGTCCCCCTAAATTCCATACCAGGCCCTTCAGGTCTGGTATGGATATTAAGGGGAACCCCGGCCAAAATTAAAAAAAAAAAAATTACGTGGGGTTCCCCCTAAATTCCATACCAGACCCTTCAGGTCTGGTATGGATTTTAAGGGGAACCCCGCGCCAAAAAAAAAAAAAAAAAACGGCGTGGGGTCCCCCCAAAAATCCATACCAGACCCCTATCCGAGCACGCAACCTGGCAGGCCGCAGGAAAAGAGGGGGGGACGAGAGTGCGGCCCCCCCTCCCTCCTGAACCATACCAGGCCACATGCCCTCAACATTGGGAGGGTGCTTTGGGGTAGCCCCCCAAAACACCTTGTCCCCATGTTGATGAGGACAAGGGCCTCATCCCCACAACCCTGGCCGGTGGTTGTGGGGGTCTGCGGGCGGAGGGCTTATCGGAATCTGGAAGCCCCCTTTAACAAGGTGACCCCCAGATCCCGGCCCCCCCCCTGTGTGAAATGGTAAGGGGGTACATAAGTACCCCTACCATTTCACGAAAAAAGTGTCAAAAATGTTAAAAATGACAAGAGACAGTTTTTGACAATTCCTTTATTTAAATGCTTCTTCTTTCTTCTATCTTCCTTCATCTTCTGGTTCTTCTGGTTCTTCTGGCTCTTCTGGTTCTTCCTCCGGCGTTCTCGTCCAGCATCTCCTCTGCGGCGTCTTCTATCTTCTTCTCCTCGGGCCGCTCCGCACCCATGGCATGGGGGGGAGGCTCCCGCTCTTCTCTTCTTCTCTTCTTCTTTTCTTCTTTTCTTCTCCGGGCCGCTCCGCAATCCATGCTGGCATGGAGGGAGGCTCCCGCTGTGTGACGGCGCTCCTCGTCTGACAGTTCTTAAATAACGGGGGGGCGGGGCCACCCGGTGACCCCGCCCCCCTCTGACGCACGGTGACTTGACGGGACTTCCCTGTGACGTCACGGGGAATGCCACAGGGAAGTCCCGTCAAGTCACCGTGCGTCAGAGGGGCCCCGCCCCCCGTTATTTAAGAACTGTCAGACGAGGAGCGCCGTCACACAGCGGGAGCCTCCCTCCATGCCAGCATGGATTGCGGAGCGGCCCGGAGAAGAAAATGAAGAAGAGAAGAAGAGAAGAAAAGAAGAAGAAAAGAGCGGGAGCCTCCCCCCCATGCCATGGGTGCGGAGCGGCCCGAGGAGAAGAAGACAGAAGACGCCGCGGAGGAGATGCTGGACGAGAACGCCGGAGGAAGAACCAGAAGAGCCAGAAGAACCAGAAGAACCAGAAGATGAAGGAAGATAGAAGGAAGATAGAAGAAAGAAGAAGAATTTAAATAAAGGAATTGTCAAAAACTGTCTCTTGTCATTTTTAACATTTTTGACACTTTCTTCGTGAAATGGTAGGGGTACTTATGTACCCCCTTACCATTTCACACAGGGGGGGGCCGGGATCTGGGGGTCACCTTGTTAAAGGGGGCTTCCAGATTCCGATAAGCCCCCCGCCCGCAGACCCCCACAACCACCGGCCAGGGTTGTGGGGATGAGGCCCTTGTCCTCATCAACATGGGGACAAGGTGTTTTGGGGGGCTACCCCAAAGCACCCTCCCAATGTTGAGGGCATGTGGCCTGGTACGGTTCAGGAGGGAGGGGGGGCCGCACTCTCGTCCCCCCCTCTTTTCCTGCGGCCTGCCAGGTTGCGTGCTCGGTCTGGTATGGATTTTTGGGGGGACCCCACGCCGTTTTTTTTTTTTTTTTTTTGGCGCGGGGTTCCCCTTAAAATCCATACCAGACCTGAAGGGTCTGGTATGGAATTTAGGGGGAACCCCACGTCATTTTTTTTTTAAAATTTTGGCCGGGGTTCCCCTTAATATCCATACCAGACCTGAAGGGCCTGGTATGGAATTTAGGAGGACTCCCACGTCATTTTTTTTTTTTTAATTTTGGTTCGGGGTTCCCCTTTGGGGAATTCCCATGCCGTTTTTATCAATGAACTTCTATGTGTATTGTCGGCAATGCAATAGCCGCGAGTAGTTTTAAATGAGTTTTTTCCTTCAAAATGTCATTTTGCTGTCAGACTGTTCTAAACACAGGAAACATGCGCCCCTTTACAGGCATACTATAGACACCCCCCAGGTACGAAATTTAAAGGGATATTACACTTTTATTGTTTGACTTTAAGCATTATTAAAATCACTGCTCCTGAAAAAACGGCCGTTTTTAAAACTTTTTTTTGCATTGATCCATGTCCCCTGGGGCAGGACCCAGGTCCCCAAACACTTTTTATGACAATAACTTTCATATAAGCCTTTAAAATTAGCACTTTTGATTATTCATGTTCGTGTCCCATAGACTTTAACAGTGTTCGCATGTTCGAACGAACTTTTTTCCTGTTCGCGAACCGAACAGGGGGGTGTTCGGCTCATCCCTACTCCTCATACAACTTATAATTTACAGATTTCTGTTTTGAATGCTGTACAGTTTAGTATCCACCATATATACTTTGTTTCAAGTTGAAAACTCCTTAACATATCTATAAATTATATAGGGGTGGATTTACTAAAACTGGAGTGCGCAAAATCTGGTGCAGCTGTGCATGGTTTCCAATCAGCTTCTAACTTCAGCTTTTTCTATTAAGCTATGAGAAAGAAAAAGAAATGGAAGCTGATTGGTTTCTATGCAGAGCTGCACCAGATTTTGCACTCTCCAGTTTTAGTAATCAACGCTTTAGAGTTTGGGATTAAAAGTACCATTTCAGTCTTTGCAGATGACACCAAGCTATGTAGTGTAATAACGTCCTTACAGGATGTTTCCAACTTACAAGCCCATCTCAATGCACTGTTTAATTGGGCAACTGTGTGGCAAATAAGGTTTAATGTTGAAGTTGAATGTAAGTTGAATGTAAAGTTAAGCGCTTTGGGACATCCATGTATCATACATTCCAGGAAGAGAACAACTGGGGAAGTCGATGGTGGAGAAGGATCTGGGTGTTCTGGTGTATCATATTAGCATGAAATATCAAGCTGCAATTTCTAAAGCTAGCAAAATATTTTCTTTTATTACAAGAGATTTTCTAAGACTGAGAACTTAGTGATCAAAAACTGCTGATTGCTCAGTTCTCCATGAGCAGAGAGCTGGTGACTGCCAGTCACCACTGTCTGCTCTGCCCCCACTGTTCACTGGAGCGCTGGGCTGTGGAAGGGATGGGAGCGGCTGGCTCAGGCTGATGGGTGGATTTCGACCACGTGGTCGCAATTTTTCCACAGCCTGGACCAGCTCTGTGACGTTAGCCGACAGTGGGCTTCAGAAAAATCATTAGTAAAAGTGAATTTTACTAGAATGGACAGCTGCCTAAGCACTTTACTTCTCTGGCAGCTGTCCATTTCCAACAGTAGGGTGCAGTAAGGCACGCAATTCAGCTGGATACATTCCTAAATACACAAAATATAGTTGAATATTCACTGGATCATAATCCCAGGTGTTATTACCTATAAATGTTAATGTCCAATTGCCTCCTTAGGGATCAGGAAGGAATTTTTCCCCAGCTCGAGCAAAATGGACCATACTATTTTGTGGTCTTCTTTTGCCTTCTTCTGGATCAACTGTGGCTATAGTATTGTGTATGTGGAGTTTTTCTATTTTTTTTGTTTTTTTTAATTGGTTGAACTGTATGGACTTGTGTCTGTTTTCAACCTCTAACTATATTACACAGCAGTAAATAAATTACCGTATTTATCGGCGTATAACACGCGCCGGCGTATAACACGCACCCCAAGTTTAGGAGAGAATTTTAAGGAAAATCTTTTAGGAGGGAAGTTTAAGAAAAAGAAACTTACATTAAAATGCCCATCATTGCAGCCTCATCAGTGTCCATCTGCAGCCTTGTTAGTGTCATTGCAGCCTTTTCAGTGTCAGTGCAGCCTTGACCCAGTGTCCATTGCAGCCTTGTCAGTGCAGCTTTGCCCCAGTGCAGCCTTGTCAGTGCAGCTTTGCCCCAGTGCAGCCTTGTCAGTGCAGCTTTGCCCCAGTGCAGCCTTGTCAGTGCAGCTTTGCCCCAGTGCAGCCTTGTCAGTGCAGTCTTGTCAGTGCAGCTTTGCCCCAGTGCAGCCTTGTCAGTGCAGCTTTGCCCCAGTGCAGCCTTGTCAGTGCAGCCTTGCTCCAGTGCAGCCTTGTCAGTGCAGCCTTGCCCCCAGTGTCCATTCCTACCGCCGCCGACATACACATGCATGTAGTTTTAAATATGGCGCCGGGAAGTTCGGAGGGACTCGGCGCCAGCGGAACTGAACGAACGCCGCTGAGATACACATAGTTGAGTGTATTCGTCTCTTTCCAGCTCCGCTCACAGTCCCGCCCTATGATGGACATAACACAGGTCCAATGGCGGGACTGGGCGTGACTGTGAGCGGTGCCGGAAAGAGCCGAATACACTCGACTATGTGTATCTCGGCTCTGTGATTTCGGCGGCGCTCGTTCAGCTCCGCCGAGTCCCTCCGAACTCCGCAGCGCCATATTTAAAACTACTCGCTATGTGAATGTCGGCAGCGATCGCCGCCGATAGCTCACAATTAGCGGGGATCGGCGTATAACACGCACCCACGATTTTCCCCTGATTTTAAGGGGAAAAAAGTGCGTGTTATACGCCGATAAATATGGTAATATATGTAAAAAAGTAAAAATAGGACAAAATAGGACTTCCAGCAAGCTACCCCCTCCAACCAATGCATCCTCACGAACGCCCCAGGTGAGCAGGCAGGCATTCATCCATTATTCAGTGTCATTTAGATGTCATTTTTAAGATTTCCAGCATGGCTCACCTCTTCTATGGTGGTGGGTGGTCCTCAGTGATGATGTCAGTACTGCTCGCTGGCTCTATGATGATGTCCCATCAGGGGACAAGACCATGTTACCCTTCACTTACAGTATCTCCTCAATCTTCTGGGTTGAATAGTGTTGGGTGTCATTAACCCAGAAGACTAAGGACATCTAGTGGCTGCAAGGAACAACCGAAGGGGACATCACAGGATAGGAGGTAGTTATTGCAGCCTTAGCTTCTTTTATTATCTTTATTCAGTTTTTATTAAGTATGGAGACTTGTTTAAAAAAAATCCTAGAGTTGACCTTTAAGTTGGCACAGAGAGAGTGGCAGTTCCCAACCAATGAAGTGAATTATTGTTCATGAAACGTGTAAGAGTTGTGATGCAAAACAGACAGATGGGCAAGTTGCAAGTCTATATAACTAATGTAGGGGCGTGCGGTGAGGTCAGTGGTTGGTGATGCACTGGCTAGCATCAGAGCCAGATACACACAGGTTACATACGTCGTGATCGTTATAGCGAGAGCAATAATTCTAACATTCGATCTCCTCTGTAACTCTAGACATGTAATCTATTAAAAAATTTAAAGGGTCACTTATGGAGATTTTTAAGTACTGAAGTTGGGCGCCATTCCACAAGTGTGCTCAATTTTAAAGCATGACATGTTAGGCATCTATTTACTTGGCGTAACATTATCTTTCACATCATACAAAAGAACTGGGTTATCTTTAGTGTTTTTTTTTTTTTTAACCACATGCCGACTGGGCCATAGCCGAAAGACGGCTACAGCGCGGTCGGCTTATTCTGGGTGGGCGTCCATGGACGTCCTCACAGAATCGCGCTCCCCCTGGGGCACACACCTCACAGAATCGCGCATACTCTGCAATACTCGGCCAATACTCTGCAATAAATTTTAACAGAAACAAAGATTTTTTTTTTTTTTTTTTTACTGAATTTTCAGTCTTTTTTGATTTATAGCACAAAAAATAAAAAACCCAGCGGTGATTAAATACCACCAAAAGAAAGCTCTATTTGTGTGAAAAAAGGACAAACATTTCAAATGGTACAGTGTTGCATGACTGAGTAATTGTCATTCAAAGTGTGAGAGCACCGAAAGCTGAAAATTGGTCTGGTTAGGAAGGGGGTTTAAGTGCCCAGTGGTCAAGTGGTTGATATATTCATTAAACAGTTTTTTTCCAAAAAAAAAAAAGCGTTTGAAAAATTGCTGCGCAAATACCGTGTAAGGTAAAAAGTTGCAACGACCACCATTGACCAAGGTCAAACAGCGCCCAGGGCGAATATGCTGAGCTGTGCCCCCCCATTAACCAATTATCTTACACATACCTGATCATTATGACAACGTATAGAGTGCAAAGGTCAGGATTGGATAAATTACAAAGTACAAGGATCAGGAGCAAAGATAATGTACAGTGTGCAAGAGTCAGGTGAGGAAAACAGAGTGCAGAGGTAAGGTGTATGTACAGTAATATACAATGTGCAGGAGTCAAGAGCGGTAAACTGCAGAGTACAGAGACCAGGAGTATATACAACCTCATGCATAGCAGTACTCCTATAAATTATATCAAATTTAGTGTATGTGTCATTATCAAAAATGACCAAGTGAATTATATATATATCACATAAATATGGTACCAAAATACCAGTGCTGCAAACAAAATTACGAGGGGGCGAATCCCGGACTCCTGGTGCTGTATGTGGAATACCAAAACATATAATGCGAACAACTCATAAATATTCAATTACATATCACATGTATGTGGGACCAAAATCCCTGTGCTGCAAAAACATTTTGTGAGGGAGTTAAGACCACACTCCTGGTGCTGTAAATAAAAAAATGAAATACTATAACATATAATGTGAAAAAATCCCAAATAATATTCAAATAACTCTAGTCAAATTCTTATGGTTCATTTGCACACAATTTGGTGTTGGAGTTACTACCAAACTCCCAGTGCTGCAGATCAAACATACCGTGCAAAGTACTATAAAGTGCACTATAAACAAACAGTCCACTAGGGAGCAAGTGCTCTTGGGCACATTGCTGGATCGAGAGCTTGTGGCCGACAGATTCCTCCATCCACACAAGTGGGGTGGGGTGTGGGAATTCCCCCTTACTGGGACATTGTATTCTGACAGCAGGGACTCTTGCCTATCAGCATCCCTATATCTCTAATCCCTATTCCCTATCAGAATATATCGATCAGCACTGCTGCCATTTGGCTGCAAACAGCTAAACTGAACAAGGATTTCCAGCAGAAGCGGATATAACAATTGGTTTCTGATCAAAATTCAGCCCCCCCCACTGAACCAGATGAATTACATGCTTCCTTTATATGTGATGATGTCTAGGGAGGGGGAGAGCACTAGAGCTGGCTGAAGCATAGAATCAGGTAGGTAAAAAAAGACTATACCCCCTTTCTCCCCCCTCCCACACACTGCAAGAGTGGACTTTCTTGGAGTTGGGCTGGGATAAGCCACCACATCGTTTGCTGTGTAATGCTTATATTCTTCAATAGATTAAGAATTAGTGTGACATTTCAGGTGCTACATCGGTGTAATTCACATTATATCTTCTAAAAAAGAATGATTTTTAATAGGATATAATGTGGATTACATCGATGTAGCACCTGAAATGTCACACTAATTCCAAACCTGTTTAACCACATGAGGTCTGGGCCATAGCCGAATGACGGCCACAGAGTGGACCTCAATTTCCGGGAGGCCGTCATGGGACGTCCTCCCCTGTGCACACGCACCCTGCAGGGCGCGCGGTGCGCGGGCTGTGATCACCGAGTCACGGAGACTCGGATGATCACAGATCCGGGTAAGGGGCCAGTCCCGGCCCCTTACCATGTGATCAGCTGTCAGCCAATGACAGTTGATCACATGATGTAAACAAAAGCTCGGTAATCGTTTTTTTTCTCTCCTCACGCTCTCAGCGCGAGGGGAAAAAAAAAGCCGATCACCGGCTTATGTTAAAGGGACATCGGTCCAGAAGAGGAAGGAGGCACATATGCCTCATCTGTGCCTGCCAGTGCCACCTGCCAGTGCCCACAGTGCCCAGCAGTGCCACCTATCAATGCCCACAAGTGCCACCTATCAATGCCCACAAGTGCCACCTATCAATGCCCACCAGTGGTGCCAATCAGTGCCACCTAGCAGTGCTGCCATCAGTGTAAGCAATCAGTGCCCATCACTGCCACCCATCAGTGCCCATCAGTGCCGCCTCATCAGCGTACACCAATGAAGGAGAAAAATTACCTGTTTGAAAAATTTTATAACAAAATATTAAAAAAATATATATATTTTTTTTTAAATTCGAACTTTTTCAATTTTTAAAACAAAAAATAAAAACTGCAGAGGTGATCAAATACCACCAAAAGAAAGCTCTATTTGTAGGAAAAAAATGATAAAAATTTCATTTGAGTACAGTGTTGTATGACCGCGCAATTGTCATTCAAAGTGCGACAGCGCTAAAAGCTGAAAATTGGTCTGGACAGGAGGGGGGTTTAAGTGCCCAGTAAGCAAGTGGTTAAGCATTTTACTTTCAATAAACCTGCAGTGAAAAGTACAGGACACGTTAATAATCACTGCGTGGAATGCAGAGCAGTCGGGGCTCACAGTAGAAGAAGATCCAGCATGCCATCTGTGATTTACACTTCTCCACACTGCTCTGGAGGAGGTCTCTGCTGTGTGCTGGGCAGGAACCAAAGAGCGATGCTGCAGTGTGAGCTTCTCTTCCTGCCCCGCCCACATGTAGTACCATCGCTGGGACTATACCAGTTCCGATCTGGGGGGGGGAATCACAGGAACTCAAGAAGGGAGCCTGGAAAGGGGTGTATTTGTGGCCGCAGAGCAGCAAGCAGGGGAGCATAATCATTGATTTTGGCAGGCAACAGGGGCATGCAAGTGTCACAGCTAGATTTTGTGGACAGATTTTTCTTCTCACTACCTAGCGCCCCCCGCACTGCGCCCAGGGCAGAAGTCCCGCCCACCCCTTGTATCGGCCCTGCTGCTAAAACCATATATATAATGTTTGGGGGTTCTGAGTAATTTTCTAGAACAAAAATGTTGATTATTACATGTAGGAGAGAAGTGTCAGAATTATTGGCCTGGGTGGCAAGGGATTAATTACCATAAGTAATATACAAATAATTATTATATATCGTTTTTAAGGTAATTTACTATATTTTCAAAAACTGTACTCAAGCAGGTGGATTAACGGACAAATTACTGAAGTTTGACGTTATAACATCAAACCAGTAATTTTACAGTAAATAGATAAATAATAAATTATTATGTTATAACATATAGCATAATAATATATGATTTAGCTTGATTAAAACAGTACCTTTTCAGCAGGCAACAGATTCTCATTCTCCCTCTTAACCGTGTGAGAAAAACATGGGATTGTGGGTAAATCTTATACCTATATACCCATGTATTTCTTTGTAGTTAAGAGGGCTGGGCTGGAAGGGAGCATGTGTCTTTTAGACACATGCCCCCTTCTATGACACTGCAGTGAGAGGCGTGCCTCCACTGCAGCATTTTTATTGGACAGCTGGGGCTAATGGTACTTTACAATTGGTCCAAGACTCCAAGCTGTCCATTGAGCTCAGTGCCTCTGACAAGAAGTGAGGAGAGGCGCTGTGAGCTCATCCTCTCAGTCTGCTGCAAACAGAGTGTTGCGGCTTGTATTTAACCACTTCAGTGCCAGAAGATTTGGCTGCTCAATGACCAGGCCATTTTTTTCTATAATAAATATCCCCATTTTTTTTTTTAAAAGATTTTTTTTTCTCAGTTTAGGCCGATATGTATTCTGCTACATATTTTTGGTAATAAAAATCGCAATAGGCGTATATTTATTGGTTTGCGCAAAAGTTATAGCGTCTACAAAATAGGGGAAAGGTTTATACCATTTTTATTATTAATTTTTTTTACTAGTAATGGCGGCAATCTGCGATTTTTATCGGGACTGCAACATTATAGTGGACAGATCGGACACTTTTGACACATTTTTGGGACCATTGGCATTTATACAGCGATCATTGCTATAAAAATGCACTGAATACTGTGTAAATGTCACTGGCATGGAAAGGGTTAATAGTAGGGGGCGATCAAGGGGTTAATTGTGTTACCTAGGGAGTGATTCTAACTTTGGGGGGATGGGACTGCCTGGGTGAGGAGAGTGATCATTGTTCATACTTAGTATGAACAACAGATTGCTCTCCTCACCCCTGACAGCACAGAGATCTGTCTGTTTACATTGACAGATCTCCGTTCTGTCTCTGTGTGATAATTACCAGCTTAAAGCTTAAAGGGTGAAAGTAAAATAATGTGTTGATTTTTTTTTTTTATGTTTTATATGATTTGTTTTACTATAGGTATACAATATTTGTTTTACAACGAAAACATTTAACACATGATAGATGATTTGTAGGGCACTATGGGCTAACTAAAGAGAGATGATATCAGACATTGTTTCCTTTTAGACACCTTGGAGGAAGTTGCACAGATGGAGGAGAAAGAGAAACTGACCTGATTATTTTTACTTGTGTATGTAAATTTCAACATGAGCTATTGAGCAACAACAGTCTTTGTTCAGCAGGAAGTAAAGTAAAAACTGAAAAAGTAAAAAAGTGAAAATAACCGGAATCACTAAAAAAATTGTTAGGTGATTTCACAAAAGAAAAAGGATTGTGGTGCCATAAACCCTTCTCACAGGGCTGGTGTGTCACTACAATAATAACTACTAATACCAAGGAAAGAAATTTGTGAAAAGCAACAAAAACTTAAAGTTACCCGATCCTTCATTGAAAATAAAACACAAAATGACAAAATTAGAAAAAAATGCCCTAAAAGTAAGATCGTCCTCTTCTGGGGTGCCCATGGCACTCCTGGCTCCTCCCCTTCACTGGGTGCCCCCACAGAAAGCCACTTTCCATGGGGGCATCCGTGTGGGTGCGCTCCTGAGTCCCGCTGCTGCGTCTATTAACACAGACAGCGGGCCTCAGTTCCGCCCTCGCTCCCGTGTTACTGTATTTGATGGACGGCAGTGTCCAATGAGGAGAGAGGCAGTGGCTGGAGCCGCTGGGCTCTTGCACATCTCTGGATCAGATCGGGCTCAGGTAAGAAAAAGGGGGGTCTGGAGGCAGCTGCAGCAAAGAAGGTTTTTCATCATAATGCAGAGAGGTGAAAAATCTTGAAACTTTACAATCACTCTAAAGTGGTAGTAAAGTCATTTTTTGCGCTTGCACCTACAGGTACTAGCACATTATGCCATTGACTTGCAGGGTATTTTTTTTTTTAATGCTGTGGTTTACTACAACTTTAAGTAATGTGAGTACTCCAATATGAATGTCCACAGCTGCTCTTCAGCACACCTGCTGTGTCTCAGACTCTCATCCTCACCAGCTGGCATCTTTCAATAGGTGATGATCTCACCTGCAGCTTGCACACAAACTGGAATACAATTCCTTTTGCTGCTTAATTGAACAAGCTAAAGTTAGAAGCGGATTGCAAAATCTGGTGCAGCTGTGCATGGTATCCACTCTCCAGCTTGAGGCCCCTTTCACACTGTGGCGGGAGCGGCATCAAAACAGAGATTTTTTTTAGCACCACTCTCCCGTTGTCTTAGCGGCGGTATTCGGCTGATAGCGGGGAGGTTTTAACCCCCGCTAGCGGCCGAAAAAGGGGTAAAACCACTCGCAAAGGGCTGTTGCAGCGGCGCTTTGCCGGCGGTATTGCCGCGCTGCCCCATTGATTTCAATAAGCAGGAGCAGTGAAGGAGCGGTGTATACACCGCTTCTTTACCACTCCAAAGATGCTGCTTGCAGGAGTTTTTTTCCCATCCTGCAAGCGCACTGCTCCAGTGTGAAAGCCCTCGGGTTTTCACATTGGAGACACAGTAGCGGCTGTTTCAGGGTGCTTTGCAGGCGCTATTTTTAGCACTGTAACGCCTGCAAAGTGCCCTGTTGTGAAAGGGGCCTTAGTAAAACAACCCCACTATGTGAATACAGGTCGGCTCACTACTGATGTCCAGTTCCCACACCCGAAGGTTCAAACCAGGACGTGGTTCAGGCATGCAGGGGAGGACTGATGTGGCGGGGACCCCATATGTCAACATGTTTCATCCCACATTGTTGGGGCTTTGGCAGGCTGTAAACGGGGTCACTTGCAGTGGCGCTATGTATTTTGTTACCATACTCACTGATATCTGTCCACTCAAACCTACAGGTGCCTAACATATCCACACATTCGTTAATATTTAAAACTGTGCTTAGTGTCAATTAAATGTTCACAATTCAAAGTTCACAGCTGCACTCAAAAAGCATGAAAATACAATTGCTTAATACATAAATAAACTCAAAATAGTTGTGCTGTGTTAATCATACAAATCAGTTTATCAAAAATCTTTAAACATGAAACATAAAATCAATTACAAATATTGGGTCTCCAAAAATCACCACCCATTTAAGTGGAACCTAAGTATTCTCCACAAAGGGTGTTATAAGTGTCCAAAAGTATCCAAGAAATATCTCTCAAATCTGTATCTGTGATATCCTCAAAACTTGACAATCAAGTAGCCAGTGAGCCCACCACCGCCAAACACATAGCCTCTTACCAGATCACTAGACCCCAAATTATAGGTGGTGTAATATAGCATGAAGCTGCTTGAGTCTCGCTTCATGAATTTCCTAGCATAGAGGACAGTAGTCAATTTACTCTCTAGAATAGAGGAGACCTGCTACACATCTCCAGTGCACTCCGCTTGCATCTCTCCCTTCCTGCTCCGCTGTGAGGCTTGGCTGAAAAGATGAGACTCCAAATAGTTTAATACCGCCAAGTATTTCAATATATAAATTTAAATTTACTTACAAACATCCACAGATGTGAGAATGTAACTTTAAAAATGCCACTGGTGCCAGTTTCAGACAGGCAGGGGTGACGTCTGCACAAGCCTTGTTATGACCCTTTTGGACACTTATAACATCCCTTGTGGAGAATGCATAGGTTTCACTTAAATGGATGGTGATTTTTTGGAGACACAATATTTGTGATTGATTTTATGTTTCACTTTTTTATAGATTTTTGATAGACTGATTTGTATGATTAACACACCACAAGTATTTTGAGTTAATGTATATACAACATATTCATTACAAGCGCACTTGGGGTAGATTTATTATCCAGAAAATAAATTTGAATATCTGCATTTAGAGGAATATAATATCTTGGTATCACATAGAACATGAACGATTCACAAGAATGACAGAAAAAACCCTCGGTAGACCAATTGTCTCCAGGGTGGGAGGTCCTCTTGAGATGATTGAAAAGTTTGTAAATAAATAGATTAAACAGGTAAATAGGTTTGGGTCAACTGGCCAAGCTGGGCTTTGCCAAAACTTGTTCCACAAAACCATTAAACTCTTCCTTTTTAGGAGTGCTTGGTATGCTCTTGATGTAGAAAGACTGTATTTTATTGACTGTAAGATCCCTGCTCCTTACCATTGATTTTTGATCACCAGTATGATTAGAATCCAATAGAGATCCCACTTATATCAGCACAGGCAATTCTGGGGTAATATTTATTTATTTATTGTTTATTTATTATTTTTATTAAAGGGTAGAACCTGGTACGGAAGTGCAGTTCTTTGTTATAAAGACAGTAACATCTCAGGGTCAGTAATTCTTTTCCTTGTATGCTGTGACCATAGATCTCCTTTAAATACATGTCTTTACTAGTTCACTTAAAAACCTAACACCATCTTTCCTTTCACTCCAAATAGTTAATTTGGGCCAAGGTGGCCTAAAAAAACAAAAGTGAAAGGTAAGATGGAATTAGACTTTAATCACTTGAGCCCCGGACCATTATGCTGCCTAAGGACCAGAGGTCTTTTTCCAATTTGGCACTGCGTCGCTTTAACTGCTAATTGCGCGGTCATGCAATGCTGTACCCAAACGAAATTTGAGCTTTCTTTTGATGGTATTTGATCACCTCTGCGGTTTTTATTTTTTGCGCTATAAACGGAAAAAGACCGAAAATTTTGAAAAAAAATTATATTTTCTACTTTTTGTTATAAAAAAAATCCAATAAACTCAATTTTAGTCATACATTTAGGCCAAAATGTATTCGGCCACATGTCTTTGGTAAAAAAAAATGTCAATAAGCGTATATTTATTGGTTTGCGCAAAAGTTATAGCGTCTACAAACTAGGGTACATTTTCTGGAATTTACACAGCTTTTAGTTTATGACTGCCTATGTCATTTCTTGAGGTGCTAAAATGGCAGGGCAGTACAAAACCCCCCCAAATGACCCCATTTTGGAAAGTAGACACCCCAAGGAAATTGCTGAGAGGCATGTTGAACCCATTGAATATTTATTTTTTTTGTCCCAAGTGATTGAATAATGACAGACAAAAAAAAAAAAAAAAAATATTTACAAAAAGTTGTCACTAAATGATATATTGCTCACACAGGCCATGGGCCTATGTGAAATTGCACCCCAAAATACATTCAGCTGCTTCTCCTGAGTACGGGGATACCACATGTGTGGGACTTTTTGGGAGCCTAGCCGCGTACGGGACCCCGAAAACCAATCACCGCCTTCAGGATTTCTAAGGGTGTAAATTTTTGATTTCACTCTTCACTGCCTATCACAGTTTCGGAGGCCATGGAATGCCCAGGTGGCACAAACCCCCCCAAATGACCCCATTTTGGAAAGTAGACACCCCAAGCTATTTGCTGAGAGGCATGGTGAGTATTTTGCAGCTCTCATTTGTTTTTGAAAATGAAGAAAGACAAGAAAAAACATTTTTTTTTTCTTTTTTCAATTTTCAAAACTTTGTGACAAAAAGTGAGGTCTGCAAAATACTTACTATACCTCTCAGCAAATAGCTTGGGGTGTCTACTTTCCAAAATGGGGTCATTTGGGGGGGTTTTGTGCCACCTGGGCATTCCATGGCCTCCGAAACTGTGATAGGCAGTGAAGAGTGAAATCAAAAATTCACGCCCTTAGAAAGCCTGAAGGCGGTGCTTGGTTTTCGGGGTCCCATACGCGCCTAGGCTCCCAAAAAGTCTCACACATGTGGTATCCCCGTACTCAGGAGAAGCAGCAGAATGTATTTTGGGGTGTAATTTCACATATTCCCATGGCTGTTTGAGCAATATATCATTTAGTGACAACTTTGTGCAAAAAAATAAAAAATTTGTCTCTTTCCCGCAACTTGTGTCGCAATATAAAATATTCCATGGACTCGACATGCCTCTCAGCAAATAGCTTGGGGTATCTACTTTCCAAAATGGGGTCATTTGGGGGGGTTTTGAACTGTCCTGGCATTTTATGCACAACATTTAGAAGCTTATGTCACACATCACCCACTCTTCTAACCACTTGAAGACAAAGCCCTTTCTGACACTTTTTGATTACATGAAAAAGTTTTTTTTTTTTGCAAGAAAATTACTTTGAACCCCCAAACATTATATATTTTTTTAAAGCAAATGCCCTACAGATTAAAATGGTGGGTGTTTCATTTTTTTTTTTTCACACAGTATTTGCGCAGCGATTTTTCAAACGCATTTTTTGGGGAAAAAACACACTTTTTAAAATTTTAATGCACTAAAACACACTATATTGCCCAAATGTTTGATTAAATAAAAAAGATGATCTTAGGCCGAGTACATGGATCCCAAACATGACATGCTTTACAATTGCGCACAAACGTGCAGTGGCAACAAAATAAATACATTTTTAAAAGCCTTTAAAAGCCTTTACAGGTTACCACTTTAGATTTACAGAGTAGGTCTACTGCTAAAATTACTGCCCTCGATCTGACCTTCGCGGTGATACCTCACATGCATGGTGCAATTGCTGTTTACGTTTGACGACAGACCGCCGCTTGCGTTCGCCTTAGCGCAAGAGCAGGGGGCGACAGGGGTGCTTTTTTTTTTTTTTTTTTCTTTATTATTTTTTTGCTTTTTTATCTTATTTTTAAACTGTTCCTTTCATTTTTTTTTTTTTAATCCTTTTTATTGTTATCTCGGGGATTGTAAATATCCCCTATAATAGCAATAGGTAGTGACAGCTACTCTTTTTTGGAAAAATTGGGGTCTATTAGACCCTAGATCTCTCCTCTGCCCTCAAAGCATCTGACCACACCAAGATCGGTGTGATAAAATGCTTCCCCAATTTCCCAATGGCGCTATTTACATCCGGCGAAATCTAAGTCATAAAATGCTCGTAGCTTCCGGTTTCTTAGGCCATAGAGATGTTTGGAGCCACTCTGGACTCTGATCAGCTCTATGGTCAGCTGGCTGAATCACCGGCTGCATTCTCAGGTTCCCTGTTGAGACAGGAGAGCCAGAGAAAAACACGGAAGATGGTGGGGGGGCATTCCCTCCCACGGCTTGTAAAGGCAGTCTAGAGGCTAATTAGCTGCTAGGATTGCTTTTACATGAAAGCCGACCGCTGGCTGAAAAGAATGATACCAAGATGATACCTAAACCTGCAGGCATCATTCTGGTATAACCACTCAAAGTCGTGAATGGCGTACCTGAAGACAAAAAAATGGTTAACAATAAAGCACAGTAAACGGTAAAGTATAAAAAATTGCAGACCTGAAAAACAAACATGATAAAACATAATAACAATAAAACATTGCAGAATAGAATACAGTAAAAAAGAGCAGAACAATAGAGAGAATAGAGAGAGAGAACAATAAAACGACAACTATTTTTTTTTATTTTATATTTTTGTATGTGTTTTTTTTTTTGTTCACACTTTTTTTTGTAACTAACTTTTATAACTGTAAACGGTTCCATCTTGGGAGACTCTGTGAAAGTGTGTCTAGTCTGTGCAATGCTGTACCCTACGCTAATACTCAACTAGTGAATGGTAGCATTCAAAACATTCACCAATGCAAAGACCAGGATTGTCAGGACAGGAGGGACAATAATAGCGGGTGTCACGCCTATATCCGCGCTTGCTGCAGACACGACATCTTTTTTGGGGGGTTCGCTGGGTAGGGGTACTCGGGAGGACATAAAGAAAATGCCTCTCATGCAGCCGACTGCATTTGGTTGGGGATGTGAATGGGGGAAGTACGGGCGCTGCAGAAGCGGTGGGTTCCCAATTAGGATTGGCGAATGCAGCAGGAAGGGCACTATGGGCACGACGGGCCTGTGTTTGTCTTTTTTGGTGGCAGCGCGACACTACTTGTGCTTGCCACCTCACCAGCTTGAACTGCACTTATGGGACTCGCCACGTCACCAAGTGTTACTGCAGTGCTGGTTTGACTACGACCGGGGTGTACTACGCCGCTGGTGCTTGCCAGTTCATTAAAAAGCTACTAAAAAAACTGTTAGCAATCGCAGGGATCAGGCCTGACTCTGCGAACGCTGCAGTTATGTGTTTAGTGTTTTGTAAGTGACAGTGATCGATCGATACTGCACTTGGGTGGGCTGAGCTGGGCCGGGCGGAGGGGCAAAACGCAGGTGCTAGCAGGTATCTGGGCTGATCCCGCTAACACTGCGTTTTTGGGAACCCTAAACTGCTGGGGACGCTAGTATAGATCTGATCGGACCAGATATTGATCCGTTCAGATACTATACCACTAAGGGAGGTGTACGGTGCGTGGGTGTTAGCGGTACTGGCGCTAACCTGACACTGCCTGGGGCTGGTGCTTGCTAGTTCACCAAAATGCTACCAAAAAAACTGTTAGCGATCGTAGGGATCAGGCCTGACTCTGCGAACACTGCAGTTATGCATTTAGTGTTTTGTAAGTGACAGTGATCGATCGATACTGCACTTGGGTGGGCTGGGCGGAGGGACAAAACGCAGGTGCTAGCAGGTATCTGGGCTGATCCCGCTAACACTGCGTTTTTGGGAACCCTAAACTGCTGGGGACGCTAGTATAGATCTGATCGGATCAGATATTGATGCGATCAGATACTATACCACTAAGGGAGGCGTATGCTGCGTGCGTGGGTGTTAGCGGTACTGGCGCTAATCTGACGCTGCCTGGGGCGACGCATATCACCGCCAGGCGATCGGGGGGCTAAACCTTTATTCGGTAATAAACGGCGGGTTCCCTGACACTATAAAAAATAAACGAACTAACCAGCGTCACCCGTAACGGTTATATGGTGATCAGTGGTGAAAGGGTTAACTAGGGGGCAATCAAGGGGTTAAAACATTTATTCGGTAGTATATGGGGGTCCCTGTCGCTATAAAACGCTGACGGCGAACCTAAATATTTACCTCACTAACTAGTGTCACCAGCGACACTAATACAGCGATCAGAAAAATGATCGCTTAGTGACACTGGTGACAGGGGGTGATCAAGGGGTTAAAACTTTATTAGGGGGGGTTAGGGGGGTATCCTAGACCTAAAGGGGGCTAATACTAACTGTCCCAACACTGTAACTGTCACAAACTGACACCAATGCAGTAATCAGAAAAAAAAAAAAAAACTGCTGGTGTCAGTTTGTGACAGGGAGGGGGGGGATGATTGGGGGGGATCGGGGGGCGATCGGGGGGGGGATCGGGGTATTTTGTGTGCCTGGCATGTTCTACTGTGTGTGTAGTGTTTTGCACTCACAGTGAAGTCTTCTCTCCTCGGCGATGCAACGGAAAATACCGAGCCGAGGAGAGATGACATAATTTCCTTTGCTGCTGTTTAGCATACAGCAGCAAAGGAAGTGATCTGATTGGCCAGCGGCGATCGCGAGGGGGGGGCCACGAACGGATGGCCTCCCCCTCACCTCCGATCGCCAGGGGACAGAACAGGACCGCCTTGGGCACCGGGGGGGGTCCGATAGGACCCCCCACCCGCGGGAGGCAAATCACGTATATGTACGTGATTTTGCCTGCCCGTGCCGCCTTGCCGATGTGGTTAAATATGAGTTAAGATAGGGGTGTCCAAACTTTTTTCAAGGAGAGCCAGATTTGATGAAGTGAACATGTGTGAGGGCCGACCATTTTGCCTGACATTCTTTGTTAATTTGCATTTAATTTTAATGGTTCAATTTTATGCAAAGTTTATTGCAAACAGCATACTTTTCATTTCGTCACATGATGACGAAATCTAAACAGGTGTCAAATCACTCTGCCTTTCATATCCGAAGGCCAGATGAAAAAATAAATCCAGGAAGCTGAAATAAATATATATATATATATATATATATATATATATATATATATATATATCTGTTAACTTTTAAGTTAAAAAAATATGAACAGGAACATAACACCAAGTATACATTTTGGATCCAAATATATTTATAACTAATTTAGACCAACTGACGTTAACTGAGATTTTACAATTTATTCATCTTAATTGAAAAAAAAAAAAACTTGCCTGCACTAATGTGAAGGGTGAAACTGAGATCTGGACTGCAGCACATAGGCTAGGTCTGGTTCAAAGGCAATGGTTTTGAAGCGCAAAATGTCACTCAGGCGAGAGTCACTTAGTCTTATTCTCTGCATTGAACTTTAACAAGAACTGCATGAGGACATCTTCTTACACAAATATGTTGAGCCAAACAAGCTCAGAATTTTCTTAGCCAATGTTCGAATCTCTTGAAACTGGCTCTTTACTTACTTTTAGCCCTTTGCACCATCTGAACTATTGTCTGTTGTCCCCTGTCCTGAATAAAGATAGCAAGTGCAGGTTCTCTTCAGTTGCAACAAAGATGAATTGCCTGCCCTTGTGGCTGTGTGTACGATGAAGATGCAGGGAGAAGGAACGCACCAAATCCTGCGATGTCCGAGAGATCGTGAGAACATCGACTGAAGGCGTGCAGTCCCATGACATTGAGGGATCCAGAGATCCCAGGGGTCTTGAACGGCGCTCAGGGATTCACTGGGGGCCACAATAGATAGATTTAGCCAAATTACCTGTGGGGCCGTATTAAACCGGAAAACACGGGCCACAACTGGCCTGCGGGCCAGACTTTGGACATGACTGAGTTAAGGCCTCAAATGATATTTGCTCCACCATTAGCAATATTTAAAGGTCAACTTTGTCAGCAAGAATGCAGCAAATATTACTGTCTTTGGTGTAATACAGCTTTTTCTGTCCAGATACTACATGGTATCAGAGAATGGTGAGAGCAGCAAATAAATAGTGCCAAAATACTTTATGAGAGTGCAGTTCCACCGTTCTACCTCCTCTACTGTGTAGCGCTCTTCTCTACTCATTTCCTTCCATGGATTGTACAGCTTACAGGAACATCTCTACTCCACATTCATAACAGATGCTTGCTGTACCTCCTCATATGCCACTCAGGAGTTTTCCCAGCCAGTCAGAACTTGCCTTACAAAGGAAGTTGATGCTATTCTCTCAAATCAAAAACAAATATGATGTCCTCTTCTTTAGCACACATGGGACTTTACTCCCTAATTTCTTAAAATCCAAAGGGTATTTCATGGATCCTTCTCAGGTCCTCCTGGACTTGCCTCGGCCTATAATTGGAAAATGAAAAGAGAAGCAGCACAGTGATGACCTCATCTCATTCTCGCCTGTTGGCAAACTGCTCACTGATCTCAGCTTTGGCACTGCAAACGTGATTCAGTCATCAGCATATGACTCCACCCCCTTGTGTGTTAAGTCCGGCCAATCAGAACTTCCTCAGTAGAACCGACTACCTTCTATGAGAGCAGTTTGTCAATAGGCAAGCATGCTTTATGATAAGCAATATTGATTTATCTATCTTAGAATATGGAGGTGGCGTAAGAGAGACCAGCTTCTACCATTATTATCAGCCCAGTTGGGGTATAGCACTGTTTGGCCTCCCTATATTACTGAAATCACAACTTTGAGGTAGGTGGGCAGATTTGGTTTGTCACTGGCTGGAGTACACTTTTCTTTGCACAGTTGAAAATGCAAGAAGAAGATTTTTTAATATTCAAGCTACTTTTGGTTTGGTGTTCAGTGGCTTCACTTAAACTTTGGTCTTTATTTCCATGCTTTTTTGGGAAACTTATTTAATCATTTGAATATTGTTACATGTATATGGGGGAATTTATATTTCACATATATGTAGCACTCTGATGTTTAGGCAGGGCTGCTATCAAATGTAGTTGCCAGGCGATAGTTGCCTTGGCCAATTGTTAGGAGATCAATTGATTTGAAGTCTGTAATTGCTGCACTTCTCTCTTCTGTCACTAGGTGGCATTATATCTGGTGACATTGGATAAGAGAAGGGCATAGCAAGGACAGATTATGAATGATTAGGGTGTCTCAGCCAATGGCAGGGATTTTCTTTGGTCCCTTGGCCTGCTGGGAGCACCTATTTATTTGGGGTGGAGCCAGATGATCGGGGTTCTGTGCCACCTGGACGGCTGTCTGGGTGGACGTGTGTTATGTTGCCCCAGGCTGCTAGGTCGGAAGCCTGAGGCCTATCCCAGGGACTAGTGGCTGCTAGGCTATCTGAGGGCCTATCCATAAGCAGGAGAAGCAGTACAAGGTTGAGACTGCGAGCTTGTAGTCCAACCAGAAGTAGCAGTTCTGCCGGCCGGGGAACTTTCTGTGGTCAGGGGTAGAGGGGAAGCTGTCGCCACTAATTGACCATCACATCCACTGTGAGTAAACTAGGGACAGTACCAGAGCAGACTTCTCACCAGCCGGGGACGGTGAACTAGTGGGAAAACTTCAGCAAGTGCCAAGTCAGGGACCCAGCGGGACAGCAGAGGTGACGCTTGTGGAGCATCAGTGAGTGCCAACCCAGGGACCTAGCGTGTCAGTGGGGGTGACGCTTGACGAGTATCTGTGAGTGCCAAGCCAGGGACCCAGCACGGAAGCAGGGGTGACGCTTGAGGAAGATACTGAATAGGGATGGGCGAGCATAAGTTCGGGACGAACTTCGGTTGTTCGGATGTTCTGCGAACACTGAACAATATGCGGTGTCCGGGGCAAATTTGAAAGCCATCAAAACACCGTTAAAGTCTATGGGACACTAACATGAAAAATTAAAAGTGTTCATTTTAAAGGCTTATATGCAAGTTATTGTCATAAAAAGTGTTTGGGGACCTGGGTCCTGCCCTAGGGGACATGTATCAATGAAAAATTTTTTTTTAAAAAGGCCGTTTTAAGCAGTGATTTTTAATGCTTAAAGTGAAACAATAAAAATGAAATATTCCTGTAAATATTGTGCCTGGGGGGTGTCTATAGTATGCCTGTAAAGTGGCGCATTTTTCCTGTGTTTAGAACAGTACCACAGCAAAATGGCATTTAAATTTTTAATTGGCATTTAAAACTGATCTCGGCTGTAATGAATTGTCGGGTCTCGGCAATATAGATAAAACTCATTGAAAAAAAAGAGCATGGGATCCCCCCAGTCCTTTACCAGGCCCTTTGGGTCTGGTATGAAAATTAAGGGGAACCCCGAACCAAAATTTTAAAAAAAATTGTGTGGGGGTCCCCCTAGAATCCATACCAGGCCCTTCGGGTCTGATATGGAAATTAAGGGGAACCCCCCAAATCAATACCAAACTCTTCAGGTCTGGTATGTATTTTAAGTGGAACCCTGCGCCAAAATTTTAAAAAAATGGCGTAGGGGTCCCCCCAAAATCCATACCAGACCCTTATCCGAGCACGCAACCTGGCAGGCCACAGGAAAAGAGTGGGGACGAGAGAGCGCCCCCCCTCCTGAACCATACCAGGCCACATGCCCTCAACATGGGGAGGGTGCTTTGGGGTAGCCCCCAAAGCACCTTGTCCCCATCTTGATGGGGACAAGGGCCTCATCCCCACAACCCTTGCCCGGTGGTTGTGGGGGTCTGCGGGTGGGGGCCTTTAGGAATCTAGAAGCCCCCTTTAACAAAGGGACCCCCAGATCCCGGCCTCCCCCCTGTGTGAAATGGTAACAGGGTACAAGTACACCTTCCATCTCGCTGCGACGGACCGAAAAAGAAGAAAAAAAATCTGCAACCGATCCACCTCTATGGGAGGCTCCCGCCATGTGACGCTTCTTCGCTTATGACAGTTCTTATATAACTGAGGGCGGGGCCTCCCAGTGACATACCTGGGTGACCCCGCCCCCTCTTACACCATGGGGATGGCCCTATGGCTTCCCCATGGTGTCAGAGGGGGCAGGGTCACCCATTTACGTCACCAGATGGCCCTGCCCCCTCTGATGCCACAGGGACTTCCCTATGGCTTCCCTGTGGCATCAGAGGGGGCGGGGATACCCAGGTATGTCACTGGGTGGCCCCGCTCTCAGTTATATAAGAACTGTCTTAAGCTAAGAAGCGTCACACGGCGGGAGCCTCCCATAGAGGTGGGTCAGTTGCGGATTTTTTTTTCCGTTCTGTCGTGGTGTGAAGAAGAAGATGACTGGACATCGTGGGACATTTTTATTTTTTTATTTTTTAATAATGGAATTGTCCCCAAGCTGTGTCTTGTCATTTTTAACATTTTGACACTTTTTTTGTGAAATGGTAGGGGTACTTGTACCCCGTTACCATTTCACACAGGGGGGAGGCCAGGATCTGGGGGTCTGGAATGGATTTTGGGGGGACCCATACAACATTTTTTTAAAAATTTGGCTCAGGGTTTTAGAGGGACCTCACACAATTTTTTTTAAATTTTGGTTTGGGGTTCCCCTTAATATTCATACCAGACCCAAAGGGCCTGGTAATAGACTGGGAGGGACCCCATGCTCTTTTTTTCAAAGTTTTATCTATATTGCCGAGACCTGACAATTCATTACAGCCGCGATCAGTTTTAAATGCACACCTGATGGTTCACAAGCTAACGCCCTACACCCTGTGATACCTCCACTGCGCTTCTGAGTAAGTGAAAAAAGTATAATTTAAATAAACTATAGCTGCCACTTAATATGTAACAAATACGTGACTGAATTTATTCCACTTATCTCTAGAGGTTTAAATAGCACTCAAATAAATAAAAAATGAGGGGGTGCATGCGCGGCTCTCTAAGATGGCGGATGTGTGATCCCTGAGCTCCGCTCCCCTCCAGTGTTCCGCGGCCTCTGTACAGCATCCCTAGCCACCATAAGCTCCGGAGGCGAGACGCCACAATTCCACCATACACCCTGACACCCCATGGGCAAAATCAGGGACTAGAGATCCCACTACCGAGCTACGTAACACTCGAGGCCCTCCTCCACCATGAACAGCTTCCTGATCAGGCCTCAATCCCCAGTCTTGATTTCTCAGGGAGACCCGGAGGATTATCTCAGCACCCTAATGGCGGAGGACGGATCGCAGCAGCAGGCCATCCTCTCATACACGGCTTCCTCTCCTCACCCGGTCCTGACCCCGGAGATGATGGACCTTAAACTCCAGGCTCTGGCTCAGCAGATAACAAGAGACATAGCACAGGAGATGGGGAAAATATATAGAGAACTCAGGGGAGAGATAGATGCACTTGGAGAACGCACAGCTTCCCTAGAGACAAAATTTGATGAGACTCTGTGTAAGGATCGGTTCTTTAGGACCTCTTAGCCTAGGCTCGGACACTGGGTGTGTGGATTTCAACCCCTTCACCGGTGAGGTAAACAAGACACATACACAGATAGTACGTGAATCATGAATACAATTTTAATGCGGGCGGAGATTGAATATATGGAGTAGCTGTCACGTATTCCACTCGTAGGTGGACCAATCAAATAGCTGTCACGTATTTCCACTCGTAGGTGGACCAATCAAAATACAAGTTAAAGTTATACATCATAGCATCATAACATACCTTTTCTGACTTCTCTTTGTGTGTTACCACATGGCTGTATTTATCTTACTTCCCTGGTTCTCATCCTGTGTAGACTAAGCTTGTACGTCACTTAAAGCAGAAGCGTATAACCACATTCTAATAATTCAAATGTCATGCGTCTGTGGCTGAAACAAATGTATGGGAAAAAAGGAACTTAGCTTAAACTAACATCTAAATTTATATTTATTAGCTTCTGACTTATCTTAAACTAAAAAGCAGAACTTAATGTCTAGCTAGAATATCACAAGAATTATAAGTTCATTTAAAGAAGTACAAGCTTTTATATATCTACTTGTAAATCAAAAAAGGCAATTATTAATCATTGTCAATCAAAAGCATGTTATCCTTATAAAGCAATTATAGATCAATGGCAATTTACCCTTATACTCTGCTCTATGTACAGGCTCTTGAATAGGAAAATGCAATCCTTAAAAATCCCAATTACAGCTTCAGCAGGAGGACCTTGAGAATAGGGAACGACGCTAGAACCTGAGAATTCGCGTAGTCACTGAGACTGTTGACAACAACATTAGGCCTTATCTCTTGGGCCTATTTAACACCCTAGCACCTGAAATTGTGGACATTGATTTGTGCCTTGACAGGGCTCATAGGTCCCTGGCCCCTAAACCCCCTGCGGGGGCCAGACCCCGTGACATAGTGGTACATTTTCACTTCTATGAGAGTAAAGAGGCTCTGACTAGGGCCACACGCAACAGATCAGGCATTGATTTCAAAGGAGACAAAATCCAATTGTTCAGTGACCTCTCTCCGATCACTCTGGCCAAACGTCGCTCTCTACGGCCCATCACCTCTCATCTACAGCAACACAAGGTCTCTTATTTTTGGGGCTTCCCCTTTCGCCTCAACGTCACTCTGGATGGGGTCCAACACGCCTTCTGCGATCTTCAGGAAGGGGATGCATTCATCAAATGTCTGGGTCTAAATCCACTCCCTGCGGATATGGATCAGGCCCTGCCTGCCACCCCGGTCCATTGTCAGCTCCATCCAGAATCTGGACCCCTGTGAGAGGAAGAGGTTCAAAGGCCTACTCCACACCCCAATGCTCTCAACGCTCAAGACCACCCACTTGATTTGATGCGGACACCCCACCCTTGTCCATATCCTTTTATGGTCCCATTTGAGATCTCGACCATTAATCAACTCCCCATATGGGACCACTGTGTTTAAACCATGTCTCCCCTTGAAGGTGCCCTGCAAAGTTTCGGCTATGTTCGCTGCCAGTTTGTCTTCTTGTTCATAGACTCAATTTTCTATAGGAAACAGTTGTTCTTTTTTTCTTTTTCTAAGGTCCCCCTACGGCTGCTTCTAACCAGGTAGCCCTAAGGTGTATTCGGACAGGTAACGCTATCGGATCATTGTGACGGGAAGTCGCGGGTCCCTCGCCCTGTTGGAGACGCCTATGCTCCCCTATTGGTCCTCAGGCTGCAGCCGGGGATTCCTGAGTAGTCCTTGCTCAGGCCTTTTTGTGATATTGTTCTTTTTTTCCTCATTTTTTTGGGCCTCACAGGCCTTTGTTTCTAAGCAACATATTCTCCCATGATCCTTTTTTTGGATCACCTCAAGTCTGCTCCAGTGATGCGGTTTTACGTTTTCTTTTTTATATTTCTTTTATTTTATGTTTTTTTATTCTTTGTCCCATGGTTGATCAACTCACAATAAGGGAACTCTTGGTCAGACTAAGGTCTGCCCTTTGGCTACACATACATGCATTTACTGCTGGGCTGTTGCCCATTGTTTTGAATATTTCTAAGCTGAATTATGATGTTTATTCACGGCTTTGAAACTGTTATCATATAATGTGAAAGGTTTGAATTCCAAAAAAAAAGATGGATGGCCTTGAAGGATTTCAGGGCCTCCGGTGCGGATGTCATCCTGGTACAGGAGATGCATTTCCGGGCCGGGGGTTCCCTGAAATTTGCCTCCAGACACTTCCCAGTGTCCTTTCTAGCTTCGGACCCATCCGGAAGGGCTGGAGTGGCAGTTTTGGTTAAACGCTCGTGTCCCCTCCAGATTGGGTCCACCCAATTGGATCCTCAAGGGCTTTATATAATTCTAGAAGGTACTTACTTATCTAACCCTATGACGATCATGAACGTTTATTGTTTATGCCCCTAACACAGGACAAATTAAATTCCTTACTGAAATATTTGAACGATTGCACAGAATAGCTCATCCCTTTATGATAATTGGGGGTGACTTTAATGCTGTCCTTTCGCCCAGTCAGGATAGGAAATCTTTGTTCCACACCTTGCCCTCTCATGCCCCACAGTCATTAGCCACTTCCTTCAGGAAGCTGATTCGTACCCACCGTCTGTTTGATGCATGGCAGGTTAAACACCCCGTGGGTCGACAGTATTCATTTTACTCCCCACAAGATGTTTTCAAGACTGGACTATTTCCTGGTGACGGCTCCATTGCTTTCCCACACGGTGGCCTCCGACCTGGGTCCAATTACCTGGTCGGATCATGCCCCTTTGTCCCTAGATCTTTGCCTCTCGGCTGCATTTCCCAGGAGGTGCCACTGGAGGCTAAATGAATCTTTACTAAAACATCCCGAATCTAGGGATAAACTTCTCACCGCCCTAACTGAATATTTCCACTTAAACACAGGTTCCGTGTCCAGCCCGTCCGTCCTCTGGGAGGCTCATAAGGCGTTTTTTAGAGGACATTTTAGTGTATCTCTGTGGGATCCCAGAGAAAGAGGGACTCGGTTCTTCTGAGGTCCTCTTTAATTTCGGAACTAATGGCTGCTGAACGCTCTCTGCTACATGCCCCACGATGGTCCGGCTGTGCACGGTAACTTCTCTACGCAACCGTATAAAGTCCCTAGACATGTCTAAAATAGATAAATCTATACTAAATCTATACTAGGCTTAACCCTGAGCCCTCCCTCTCTTTCCCGGATCATATAAAATGCACAGATGGGACTCCCACCTACTGCCTACAGAAAATGACTCAAGTATTTTATGACAAACTTTATAACTGCCCCTCCCCCGACCAACATCCCCCTTTTGACCAGACAGCTTTTGAGACATTTATGATGGATCTCTGTCTCCCCCAGCTTACTGAGGAGGATGTGCAGACTTTAAATGCACCCATTACTGAAGAGGAACTTACTCGCACTGTCAAATCTCTCCCATCCCATAAAGCCCCAGGTCCGGACGGCCTTGCATACACTTATTATAAGACCTTTCTCCCAACTATTTCAAAACACTTGGTATCTCTATATAATTCCCTCCTTCAGGGTCAGTACCCCTGCCAACAATTTTTACACTCCTATATTACGGTAATACCCAAACCGGGTAAGGACCCATCGCTCCCAGACAGCTATAAGCCGATTAAACTCAGACTACAAGCTGTTTACCAAAATTCTGGCTAATCGCCTCTCCCAATTCCTGACGAAACGGATAGATAGAGATCAAGTGGGTTTTGTCCCTTCTAGGCACGCAGGGGACAACACCAGACGAACCATTGATCTCATTGACATATTGAACAGAGTCCGCTGCCCTGCCCTGATCCTTAGCCTTGATGCCCAAAAGGCGTTCGATCGATTAAGCTGGCCATATATGTTCGCGACCCTTACTAAATTTGGACTAAGAGGTCCTTTTCTTATGGCCCTCCATGCTCTTTACTCTAACCCCTCCTCTCGGGTCCAATTAGCATCCTTTACATCTCGTCTGTTTCCTATGTCAAATGGTACAAGGCAGGGCTGTCCCCTCTCACCACTCCTTTTCATCCTCTGCCTGGAGTCATTAGCTGAGGCTATCAGATCACATCCAGACATATATGAGGGGTTCCTATGCGACAAAGGGAATATAAACTTTCTCTATTTGCTGACGACGTGCTTCTGACTCTTAATAATCTCCTTGTCTCACTCCCATCCCTACACGCCCTACTATCTCAGTTTAGCTTCCTATCTAGATACAAAATTAATACGTCCAAGACTGAAGCTTTGCCCTTATATCTCCCTCCTGCAGATCTCCTTTCGCTAAAGAACTCATATCCCTATCACTGGTGCACTACTTCTCTCAAATACTTAGGCGTACAAATTACACCGTCATACTCAGCCAACTATGTCCCCCTATTTAAATCTATCAAAGATATGTTAAATAGATGGAACCTCCTCCCAATATCTTGGATAGGCAGGATTAACGTGCTGAAGATGTCGGTAATGCCAAAACTGCTGTATTTTTTGAAACGCTGTCTATCCCTATCCTGATGGCCCAATTGAAACTCCTTAAAAGGTGGTTTCTCAATTTTATATGGAAAGATGGGGCACATAGAGTGGCCAGCTCGGTCATTTTTTCCCCCAGAGGTCAGGGAGGTATGGGAGCCCTGGACATCCACAAGTATTACCTGGCTTCCCACCTCCGTGCGGTGGTGTCCTGGTCTAGCATGCGTCCCCCAAACAGGTGGATGGAGATAGAGATGGGTTCATTGTTCCTGACCCACCCCTGCTCCCTGGTTTTGTCTCCTGTATTATTTACCGATCCCAAGCTCCATGACCTCTGTCTGGGTCCTATGCTGTTCTCACTTAGGGTTTGGCGATCCTGTTACACCAAATTCTCACTGGCATCCTCTTGCCCTCCCCTTTCTAATATGCTCTTTAATCCCCTGCTCCCTGATAGTCTTTCACACTGACGGATGTTCCCTTGAGCCAAGGCGGGTTTGTTCCAGCTCCGACATTTTGTGCTCCCTGTAACTCGCAAACTTTACTCCTTCCAGGACCTACAAACTACAAGCCAAATTCCAAACCAGCTGTTATTTTCATATCTCCAAATAACCCACTATCTAGCATCCCTCTCACCTTCTCTTACTTTGACTAAACCTACACACTTTGAAGTTATATGTTCTCAGGGACCATACCAACTGCGACTGAGATCTGACATACAGTGGGGACGGAAAGTATTCAGACCCCCTTAAATTTCTCACTCTTTGTTATATTGCAGCCATTTGCTAAAATCATTTACGTTCATTTTTTTTCCTCATTAATGTACACAAAGCACCCCACATTGACAGAAAAACACAGAATTGTTGACATTTTTGCAGATTTATTAAAAAAGAAAAACTGAAATATCACATGGTCCTAAGTATTCAGATCCTTTGCTCAGTATTTAGTAGAAACACCCTTTTGATCTAATATAGCCATGAGTCTTTTTGGGAAAGATGCAACAAAGATGAAAAAAATTTAAAAAGTGTGCTTTAAAGTTTTTTTTTTCCTCTTTTTTGCACAACAAGGTTGCACAAGGAAAGGAAGGCTATTGGGCTTTGGGATCTGTTTCACAGAAGAATCTCGACCCTAAGGACCCTAACTGCCGCAGACCGATAACAAGCCTCAACACCATCTCCAAGATTATGGAGAAAGCAGTAGTACATCAGCTACAACGCCACCTGGACACACACCAACTCCTGGACCCTCTGCAATCAGGCTTCCACCCAGGCCATGGCACAGAAATAGCACTTCTCAAAATATGGGACAACGCCCTTGAAGCAGAAGATGACGGAGAATCGTGTTGCCTGGTACTGTTAGACCTCAGCGCAGCATTTGATACAGTGGACCACAATACTTTACTTGTCCGCCTCGCAGAAGTAGCAGGAGCTACAGACTCTGCTCCTAGTTTCACTATCTGAGAGCGATTCTCTAATGCCGCGTACACACGGTCGGACTTTCCGGCATACTTGGTCCGGCGGACCAGAGTGTGCCGGACAATCCGCCCGTGTGTGGGCGGCGGCGGACTTTTCCGGCGGACTTCTTCCCAAAAGCCCGCCGGACCTAGATTTGAAACAAGTTTTAAATCTTTCCGTAGGACTCAGTTTCGGGCGGAAAGTCCGCTCGTGTGTGTGCTGGTCCGACGGAAAGCCCGCTCGTGTGTAGGCTGGTCCGACGGACCAGATACGACGCGAGGGCAGGGTATTGCATCTCGCGCTCTCTGCAATAGGAAAAACAAATTTTCCTATTGCGGTGAGCGTGGTGCATGCCAGGCCCTTAGGTCTGGTATGGATTATAAAGGGAACCCCCTACGCCGAAAAAACGGCGTGGGGTCCCCCCTAAAATCCATACCAGACCCCGATCCGAGCACGCAGCCTGGCCGGTCAGGAAAGGGGGTGGGGACGAGCGAGCGCCCCCCCCCTCCTGAACCGTACCAGGCCGCATGCCCTCAACATGGGGGGTGGGTGCTTTGGGGGAGGGGGGCGCCCTGCGGGGCCCCCCCACCCCAAAGCACCTTGTCCCCATGTTGATGAGGACAAGGGCCTCTTCCCGACAACCCCGGCCGTTGGTTGTCGGGGTCTGCGGGCGGGGGCTTATCGGAATCTGGGAGCCCCCTTTAATAAGGGGGCCCCCAGATCCCGGCCCCCCACCCTATGTGAATGAGTATGGGGTACATGGTACCCCTACCCATTCACCTAGGGAAAAAGTGTAAGTAATAAAACACACTACACAGGTTTTTAAAATATTTTATTAAACAGCTCCGGGGGGGGGATCTTCCTCCGGCTTCGGGGGTCTTCTTCCGGCTTCGGGGGTCCCTCCGCTTCATCTTCTCCCGGCGTCCGGTTGGTTCTTCTCCGCTCTCCTCTCCCGGTGTTCCTGTTCTTCGGCCGGCTCCTCTGCTGTCTTCAAGTAGCTCTCTTGCCAGCAGAGGTCTGGACTTCTGGGCTTCTGGGCTTCTGGGCTTCTCTTCCCCAGATGTTGACACGACGCTCTCTCCTGCTGGACTGCTCTCCGAGGGCTGCGTTGTGACTTATATAGGTGGAGACCCCGCCCCCTTTTGATGTCACAGTCCCTGGGCATGCTGGGACTGTGACGTTTTAGGGGGCGTGGTCACTGGGTGATGTTGACCACGCCCCCTAAAACGTCACAGTCCCAGCATGCCCAGGGACTGTGACATCAAAAGGGGGCGGGGTCTCCGCCTATATAATTCACAACGCAGCCCTCGGAGAGCAGTCCAGCAGGAGAGAGCGTCGTGTCAACATCTGGGGAAGAGAAGTCCAGAAGCCCAGAAGTCCGGACCTCTGCTGGCAAGAGAGCTACTTGAAGACAGCAGAGGAGCCGGCCGAAGAACAGGAACACCGGGAGAAGAGAGCGGAGAAGAACCAACCGGACGCCGGGAGAAGATGAAGCGGAGGGACCCCCGAAGCCGGAAGAAGACCCCCGAAGCCGGAGGAAGATCCCCCCCCCCCGGAGCTGTTTAATAAAATATTTTAAAAACCTGTGTAGTGTGTTTTATTACTTACACTTTTTCCCTAGGTGAATGGGTAGGGGTACCATGTACCCCATACTCATTCACATAGGGTGGGGGGCCGGGATCTGGGGGCCCCCTTATTAAAGGGGGCTCCCAGATTCCGATAAGCCCCCGCCCGCAGACCCCGACAACCAACGGCCAGGGTTGTCGGGAAGAGGCCCTTGTCCTCATCAACATGGGGACAAGGTGCTTTGGGGTGGGGGGGCCCCGCAGGGCGCCCCCCTCCCCCAAAGCACCCACCCCCCATGTTGAGGGCATGCGGCCTGGTACGGTTCAGGAGGGGGGGGCGCTCGCTCGTCCCCACCCCCTTTCCTGACCGGCCAGGCTGCGTGCTCGGATCGGGGTCTGGTATGGATTTTAGGGGGGACCCCACGCCGTTTTTTCGGCGTAGGGGGTTCCCTTTATAATCCATACCAGACCTAAGGGCCTGGTATGCCCCGCGACGGGGCTCGCAAGGTGTCAATCTCGCCGATAAAAGTGGCAAGATTGACATCCTTTTCTAGTCCCGTCGCACCTGAGTCACGTTCAAAATGAACGGACTTGTCCGTGTGTGGGCAAGTCCGTTCATTCTGAAAGTCCGCCGGAACTCCGGCGAAAGTCCGTCGGAAAGACGGGCGGACTTAGCCCGCCGGAAAGTCCGGGTGTGTGTGGGCAAGTCCGTCCGTTTTAAAGTCCGGCGCACCTGGCGGACAAAGTCCGTCGGAAAGTGTGCCGGACCAAGTAGGATAGAAAGTCCGACCGTGTGTACGCGGCATTAGAAGGATGCAAACTATTTTAGAGCATTCACCTCGGAAACCCGGGCAATCTCCTGTGGAGTCCCTCAGGGCTCACCCTTGTCACCAGTGCTATTCAACATCTACATCCGCCCACTCCTCAATATCATCAGAAAAACGGACCTCTGCTTCCACTCATACGCTGATGACACCCAACTCTACCTTCGCATCACCAGACAAAAAGACCATCATCAGCAATTAGAGAAATGCCTCACTTTAATAGATGACTGGATGACCATTAGCTCCCTCAAACTCAACGGTTCAAAAACAGAACTTCTTCTCCTACACGCTAACAAAAATTCCAAAACTAAGACTCCGTGGACACCTCCCACCATCCTCTGACAGACCATCTCTCCAAGCACCAAAGCCAAGAGTCTCAGAGTCATCTTTGACTCAGGAATGACAATGGACGCACAAATAGGATCAGTAGTTAGCGGATCCCACCATCTCCTCCGCCCGCTACGTAGACTCATCCCCTTCATCCCAGAAGAGGACAAAGCGGCAGTTGTTGGAACAATCATCAATTCCCGACTCGACTACGTAAATTCGCTCTATGTAGGATTACCCCAATATCAGCTTGCGCGCTTACAACTCATCCAAAACACAGCGGCAAGACTGTTAACAGGAAAAAAACCCTGGAAATCCATTTCCCCATCCCTAAAGAGCCTACACTGGCTAACCGTAAAGAATCGGATCACATTCAAAACCCTCTGCCTCACCCACAAATGCCTACAAGGAAACGCTCCGCTATATCTCCGGGAGAAAATAAAACACTACACACCTAATCGCAGATCAGCTAACCAAAACCTCCTCATCATTCCCAAATACCGCTACAAAGCAAAGGGAGAACGAAGATTCGCAGTCCAAGGACCTCGGCTGTCGAATGCTCTTCCGACCTATATCCGCATGGAAGAAAACCATCAGGCCTTCAGGAAAAAACTAAAGACCTTCCTTTTCTAAGAAGCTGACAACAGAGAACGCATCTAGAGCCTTGAGGCGATTCAGTTCGCATTTGCAGCGCTTTACAAATCATTCATTCATTCAACAAGTTTTTCACACCTGGATTTGGGGATCCTCTGCCATTCCTCCTTGCAGATCCTCTCCAGTTCTGTCAGGTTGGATGGTAAACGTTGGTGGACAGCCATTTTTAGGTCTCTCCAGAGATGCTCAATTGGGCTTGGCTAGACTGGAATGCAGTGGATATATATGTAGGAGACTGTATATATATTTTATGCACTGCAGATCACTGAATCACCTGCCTGCCCGTCTAAAAGTGTATTTGAAAATGTACACCAGGAATGACTCAGTCAGATATAGGCTTGGCTAGACTGGAATGCAGGGGCACCACATGCTTGACCAGACATATGTCGACCTCCCATGCAGTCCGTTGGCAACAGTACTTAAAAGACCCACACCAAAGAACAAGGCGGACCTCTCCTTGCTCCTCATCAGCTGGGATCTCCCATCCCACTATACCTTCAGTCCTCTCAGAAACCTGCACTGAGAGGAATGAAATACTTGGTGTGTAAAGTACTTTTGGGCAATCTGCTATCGCTACAACAACATCTGATTGTAGCAGGCAAATTTCCCTACCCCAGTTGCTAAACCATCGAAAGAAATTCGGTCCCAGCCATCCACATGCTCAGCGGCTGAATGCTAGCTTGGCTAAATTGCTAGCACTCCAACTGCTGCCTTTTCAGCTGGTAGACTCTGCCCCCTTTCGTGAATTTGTGGAATGTGCAGTACCTCAGTGGCAGGTTCCCAAACACCATTTCCTTTAACAGAAGGCCATTCCAGCTCTCTACAGGCATGTGAAAGGCAATGTCTTGGCCTCGTTGGACAGGGCGGTCAGCGGTAAGGTGCATATTACCGCTGACTCATGGTCCAGCAGGCATGGAGAGGGACGTTACCTTTCTTTCATGGTGCACTGGGTAACTCTGTTGGCAGCTGGGAAGGATGCAGGACAGGGTGCAGTATTGTTGGAGATTGTTCCACTGCCACGCCTCCAAAATGCTAGTAGTGGTGATTCTGTCACACCTCTCTCCTCCACCCCCTCCTCTTCTTCTTCCTCTATGGCCTCTTCCTCTGCAAATTTCTCCTCAGAACCAGCGGTGTTCTGTAGGCGTACAAGGGGCTATGCAAGCACTCAGGCAAAAAGATGCCATGTGGTGCTTGAGTTGGTATGCTTAGGGGACAGGAGCCACACTGGGGCAGAGATTCTGTCAGCTCTGCAGGGGCATACTCAGAGGTGGTTGACACCAGGCCAGCTTTAGCCAGGAATGGTGGTTTGCGACAGTGGCACCAACCTCCTCTCTGCCCTCTGACAGGGACACTTGACCCATGTTCCCTGTTTGGCTCGCATCCTTAATTTGGTGGTGCAGCGGTTCTTGTGCAGGTACTCAGGCTTACAGGGTCTCCTGAGGCAGGCCAGGAAAGTCTGTGGGCATTTCTGCCTGTCATATAATGCCAGTGCTCGGCTGGCTGACCTTCAAAAGGAATGCAACCTGCCCAAAAACTGCCTCATTTGTGACATGCCCACCAGGTGGAACTCAATGTTGGCAATGCTGCAACGGCTGTACATGCAGCAGAGGGCCATCAATGAGTACCTGTGCGACCATGGCACCAGGACAGGGTCAGGGGAGCTTGTTTTTTTTTCCCTACGCCAGTGGGCCATGATCAGGGATGTCCTTTCACCATTTGAGGAGGCCACGAGGATGGTGAGCAGTGACAGTGCATGCATCAGTGACACTGTCCCCCTTGTCCACCTGTTGGAGCACACGCTGCGTGGAATAATGGACAGGGCACTTGAGGCAGAACAGAGGGAGGAAGAGCAGGACTTCCTTACCTCTCAGGCCCCCTTTATCCAGACAGTATTCCTGTGGGGCCTCCAATCACACAGTAAGAGGAGGAGGAGGAGGATGAGGATTGTGTCAGCATGGAGGTGGAGCCTGGCACGCAGTATCAGCAGCAGTCTTCAAGGGATCGTTTTCAGTCCCCAGAAACCCATGGACTTGTACGTGGATGGGAGGGGGTGGCTGTGGATCATGTCATCCTTAGTGACCCAGAGGACTCCGGATCGAATGCCTCAGCAAACCTTTGCCGCATGGCCTCCCTGATCCTGCAAAGGACCCTCGGGTTTGTGGTATCAAGGAGAGGGATCATTACTGGATGGCAACCCTTCTTGATCCACGTTACAAGGGTAAGGTTGAGGAATTTATCCAGCCTTCGCAGAGGGTGCAGAGGATGAAACATCTTCAGGAGGCCTTGCAGAAAGGTTTGTGCAATGCATTTCCAGAGCCTGGGAGGTTACAATTTCTTGGTCCTCCTGGACAAAGTGTGGTTTCGGTCAGTCACAGAAGGAGCAGTGGAGAAGGTGGCCGTCTGACCGATGCATTCAGACAATTCTTTAGTCTGCAGCCCCAAGGTCTGATCGGTTCCAGCAACCATCGTCAGTGTCTGATTTACATGGTGCAGGAATGCCTAGGGGCAAGATCAGACTTGGAGACCTTTCCAACCGAAAATCCACTGGGTTACTTGGTCTTGAGGATGGATCACTGGCCAGAGCTTGCACAATATGCAATTGAGCTACTGGCCTGTCCTACATCCAGCATTCTTTCTGAACGCACATTCAGTGCTGCTGGAGGCTTTGTAACCGATCACAAAGTGCGCCTGTCCACAGACTCAGTTGATCGGCTCACCTTCATAAAAATGAATCAGTCTTGGATCACCAGCTACCAAGCACCTGATGCTGATGTAACCGATTCATTTTTCTATGAAATGTGAGATCCCTTGAAGACTGCCTATGCTGAGTGACTATCCTGTTATGCTGAATGACTATCTTATTCCTCCTCAATGCTCATGTTGGATAGCTTCTAAGAACATTTTTGTTTCAGGGCACCACCATCAGTGCCTAAGGCCCAATTTTTCTGCCCCTGTTTAACAGGGGCGTGTAATCACAATTTTTGCTTTAATATCTTACAGCAGGGCTCATTCCTGCGCTCAACTAGAGTATCTGTGAGGGGTTGCAGTGTTGTGCAGCCACCACCAGTGCCTAAGGCCCAATTTTTCTGCCCCTGTTTAACAGGGGCATGTAATTACAATATTTACTCTAGTATTTCACAGCAGGGCCCGTTCCTGCGCTCAGCAAGAGTATCTGTGAGGCTTTACAGTGTTGTGCCACCACCACTACCGCCTAAGGCCCAATTTTTCTGCCCCTGTTTAACAGGGGCATGTAAATACGATATTTGCTCTAATATTTCACAGCAGGGCTCGTTCCTGCGCTCAACATCAGAATCTGAGAGGGGTTACAGTGTTGTGGCACCACCACCACTGCCTAAGACTCAATTTTTCTGCCCCTGTTTAACAGGGGTATGTAATTACCAATTTTTGATCTAATATTTCACAGCAGGGCCCGTTCCTGCGCCCACCAAGAGTAAATGTGAGGGCTTACAGTGTTGTGGCACCACCAACACCTAAGGCCCAAATTTCTGCAGAGTATATAGGGCAGGCTGTATAGTATATATCCCCTACTTTCAAACATCCAACTTACAAACGACTCCTACTTACAAACGGAGGGAGACAACAGGAAGTGAGAGGAAATATACCCCTAGGAAGGGAAATTCTCTCCTGGAAGAGTTAATATGGGAAAAAGGTGTCTCCATTGATGCTTTATCACCAGTCCTTGTTTTCCTAATAACCCCAAATTTTCAAAATCCAATTGTCATTGGGACAGAAAGTGAGGTGAAATCTTCTGAACGGGGGAACAGACAGCAAAACAAATGTTACAGGGTTGATAACCCTTCCCTATGTTATCCAAAAAGCTGGCTGGAGCTACACTTACAAAATGTACCTGTTCCAAATTGATTCAACTTAAGAACAAACCTACAGTGCCTGTCTTGTTTGGACTGCCTGTATACTGCTGGTCAGAGTATATAGGGCCTGGGGGCCCTACGCCTTTTCTGTTTTTAATTTGGGTGCTGGGTTCCCCTTAATATCCATACAAGACCCAAAGGGCCTGGTAATGGGCTGGGGAGGTACCCATGCCGTTTTTCTCAATAATTTTCATCCATATTGCCGGGACCCATTACATTACAGGCCGCAAGCAGTTTTAAATGACTTTTATTCCTTTAGAAATGTCATTTTGTGCAGGGACTGTTCTAAACACGGGAAACACGTGCCACTTTACGGGCATACTATAGACACCCCCCAGGTACGATATTTAAAGGAACATTTCACTTTTATTTTTTCACTTTAAGCATTATTAAAATCACTGCTCCCGAAAAACAGCGTTTTTTAAAACTTTTTTTTGCATTGATACATGTACCCTGGGGCAGGACCCGGGTTCCCAAGCACTTTTTAGGACAATAACTTGCATATTAGCCTTTAAAATTCACACTTTTGATTTTTCACGTTCGGGTCCCATAGACTTTAACGGTGTTCGCGCGCACTTTTGCTGTTCGGCTCATCCCTATACACAATCCTATACCCAGAGTTGATCCAGAGGAAGGCGCTTCTCTGCACTTTCTCCAGTTCCCTTATATCCTTTTTGAGAACTGGTGCCCAAAACTGAACTGCATATTCCAGATGAGGTCTTACTAATGATTTGTACAGGGGCAAGATAATATTTCTATCTCTGGAGTCCATACCTCTCTTAATACAAGAAAGATCTTTGCTCACTTTGGAAACCGAAGCTTGGCATTGCATGTTATTATTGAGCTTATGATCTACCAAAACCCCCAGATCCTTCTCCACTATGGATTCCCCCAGTTGTACTCCCCCTAGTATGTATGATGCATGCATATTCTTAGCCCCCAAGTGCATAACTTTACATTTATCAACATTAAACCTCATCTGCCACATAGTTGCCCAATTAGACAGTGCATTGAGGTCAGCTTGTAAATTGGAGACATCCTGTAAGGACGTTATTCCACTGCATAGCTTAGTGTCATCTGCAAAGACTAAAATGGTATTTTTAATCCCAGACCCTATATCATTTATAAAGATATTAAAAAGTAAGGGTCCCAGCACTGAACCTTTGGGTACACTACTGATAACATTAGACCATTCAGAGTAAGAATCATTAACCACTACTCTCTGAATTCTGTCTTTTAGCCAGTTTTCTATCCATTTACAAACTGATATTTCCAAGCCTGTAGACTTTACCTTACACATTAGCCTTGTGTGGGGAACTGTATCGAACGCTTTTGCAAAATCCAAGTATACCACATGCACAGCTCACCCCTCTGTCCAAGGTTTTACTTACCTCCTCATAAGAAGAAATCAGATTTGTTTGACAACTTGTGTCTTTCATGAATCTATATTGTCTGTTGCTTAAAATATTATTTTCCAGCAAGAACTCTTCTATGTGGTCTTTTATTAAACTCTCCAGTAACTTCCCGACTATAGAAGTTAAACTAACAGGTCTATAGTTACTTGGTAAAGACTTTGTTCCCTTTTTAAATATAGGCACCACACTGGCCCTACGCCAATCCAGTGGTACTATTCCTGTCATTAATGAGTCCCTAAAAATTAGATACAAGGCTTTGAAATGACAGAGCTCAATTCTTTTAGGATCCGTAGGTGGATGCCATCTGGTCCAGGTGCTTTATCCACCTTTATTCTGTCTAAATATTTCTGGACCATATCACTTTTGAGCCATTGTGAATCATTTGGGGCTGTGTCACTACCACCCCCATTATGGACATGAGCTCCCCCGTGCTCCTTTGTATACACAGAGCTGAAGAAAGTATTAAAAAAATTAGCCTTCTTTGTCCCCAGTCACCCACTCTAGAATATTTTGTAAAGGGCCTACATGCTCAGACTTGACCTTTTTACTATTAATATATTTGAAGAATTTTTGGGGGTTTGTCCTACTACCCTTTGCAATCTGTCGTTCGTTTTGAGTTTTACATCCTTGATTTCCTTTTTACATATTCTGTTATATTCTTTGTAACATTTAAATGACACTAGTGTTCCTTCATTTTTATACTTTTTAAAAGCTCTTTTCTTATAGTTTATAGCTTTTTTTTAACTTTGGCCGTGAGCCACATATTATTAGCCTTTTAAACTTATTGCCCATGGGAATTTACTTTGCAGTGAGTTCACAAACATTCTTTTTGAAGAATTCCCATTTATGTTCTGTGTCTATTGATGCCAATATTCCCTCCCAGTCTAAGACCTGGAGAGCAGCCCTCATCCTTGGAAAATGTGCTCTCTTAACGTTAAGTGTTTTTATCTTTCCCGTATGTGTTTTTTGCTTACAGCTAACATCAAATGAAATCATGTTATGGTCACTGCTACCCAGATGTTCCTTTAAATGAACATTAGTAATAAGCTCTGCATGGTTTGAGATTACCAGGTCCAACAGAGCATCATTCCTAGTTGGGGCCTCAATAAACTGGACCATAAAATTGTCCTGTAATAGGTTTATACATTTTTGCCCTTTAACTGTTCCAGCAGTGCCATTACTGCAGTCAATTTCCAGGTAGTTAAAATCCCCCAATTATTATCACTGTCCCAGCCCTTGCAGCCCTTTCCATCTGTGCAAGGAGTCTCCACCTCCTCATTAACATTGGGTGGTCTATAACAAACTCCAATAATTAACTTTGAACTACGCAAATCTATATGCATTTCCACCCATAATGCTTCACATCACACTCTCCATAAATTAGGTCCTCATTCACACTTGTTATTGGAGACTTGAAGACAGCCTTTGTCCAACACGTCTGGAACATAGCTTCTTACATGCATAAATGGTGGTGTGGCACTGGGAATCAGAATCAGCCTATCAACTCTATACCTTTGTCCCTAGAAGTTTCAAATCTGTAATGCAACCCAACATTTAACTACCAGAAGTGGCCTTTGGATGCCCAACCTGGCTCTAGCCTATACTGGTTATTGAGACCTGAAAAAAAAAGATATAGAATCCAAGGACAAAGGGGACAGGGTTAATTAGACTAACAGGAGCTGTTTATAAACTCTAACTCTATAATAAACAGGTTCACCTTCTAATACATTGGAAGGTGACCGCTACATACATACAGTAGCACAGACCTAACTATCTGGCACTGTGCATGTGAGATAATAACAATAAGACAAAGATTAGGCACCCAAAAAGCTATGGGCAGCTTTGGTTAAACTATTGGAACATAGCAATACTTGCCTAATAGTCTCTACTTCCAGTCTGGGTAAAAATACAGCAGCAGTAGCAGCCCATCGTGACTCATTTCTCGCTCTGTTTCTCTCTCTACTTCCTCCCTATGGGGTTTCTAAAGTCAGCCCCCAGAGACAGGAACTGTACATGAATAATCTCTGTGAACATTAGGCAGCAGAGCCACTTACAGACTGTACGGGGCAGCAGATCCCTGGAAAATTTTTACAGAACTGCATTCATTTGTGTATTTAATATCAGCTTGGAGTTCAACTTTAAAACATATCTAAACTCGTAAAACCGCAATATATCATTTTTTATTTTTAAGTCCTTAGATGTGGTGGTGCATTAGGTTCCCTTTTTAAAGGCTTTTTTAACTTTTTGTTTAGCTGGTGATCCCATAGCATCTGATAACACTGATTTAACTTACAGAGGTTCTAAACATTCTTAAACATGTATTTTTATATTAGGATTCCTCTCCTAATACAGTGGTTAAGTAAAATATTGTCTCACAGTTTGTTTTTTTTAAAGCATACAAAATCCTGGTTTTAACTTTTTAAACATTTTTTTTCTTTCTATTTTAGGTTTCATGATGTCACATCCTGCGAGTAAATCTGTACCTTCTCACTATGAGACTCTAATGAACAGCACTCCATCTGCAGTCCCATCTGTGCTCCCAAATGTGCCTGTGGCATCTTTCTTTCAGAACATCAGTCCTCCGCCCCCCACATTCTACATCCCTCCTTCAACCCAGGCCTTCAGTGTCCCCACTGTGGCACCACAATGGCGGCTGTCCGCCATCATACCGCAAAATATGGACCCATCTTTACCATTTTTCCAAACATTTCTTAAGGGTAAACCAAAGGCTTTGGGAGTAAGTATTAAAGGTGACTATACAGCACACAGTTTATACAGGGAGCCCAGGAAATTATGGGAACCACATCTAAAAGTGTACCTGTCTTTTTGCAATAGACAATATGATGCATGAGGGGGAGTAGAGATGGAGATACAGGTATGTAGCGTAGACCCCTAATAGGTCCCACAGATTTGTCTCAGGATCCATGCTCAATCAGGTGCTACGCAGCCAGGCACACAGCAGCTCCCACAGTCTCACAATGCAATGACCAGGCAGTGTGTATCTTTTTAGATTTTTAGGCTGGTTGAACTTGGTTCAACCAGACAGACCGGTTAAAGCACTACATGGCATCTTTTAGCCTGACTCGTCGAATGGCCCCTTGAGTGTGTAGGGGGTACTGGTGGTTCATAGGACATTCCAGCAGAGGAGGGCATGGAGGAGGTGGAGGGGGTGGCGCTAACAGATCTCACATCACCACCAGCTGTATGGAGACGTGGTGGAAAAACAAGCTCCAGCACTGAACCCTGTTCTGCATCCTTTTCTATTTGCAAGCAGAGTTACCCAGTGTGCTGTGAACAAAATATATTGTCCCTGACCATACTTGCTGGACCATATGTCAGCAGTAATGTGGACAACGTGGCTGACTGCCTTGCCCAACAATGCCAAAACATTTCCTTCTACGTGATGGTACAGAGATAGAACGGCCTTACGTGCAAATAAATTGCAGAAAGTGCTGTACCACAATGGCAGGTTCCCAGTAGCTAATTCACGGAAGGGGGCAGAATCCACCAGACAGAAAGGCAGGAGTTGTAAAGCCAGCAATTTGGACAAGCTGGAATTTAGATGCTGGGCATGTGGGTGGCAGGGAGTGTATTTTTTTTTTCTTTCGATGCAGCAGCTGGGGCAGAGAAATTTGCCTGCTATACTCTACAGATGGTGGTTTGCTGCTGGCAGATGTGTTACAAGGACCTGTGACACCCTTTTCTATACCATCATCCCTGTCAGTGGAGGCTGTTGAGAAGTAATGAGATATAGCGGGTGTAATGTTGCGGGGGTAGGCATGAAAGGTGAGGAGGAGAAGAATTGTGTCCCTTTTGTGTGGCTTTCAGGTGCTCTTGCCAAGAGGTTGAGTGGTGGGGTTAATTAGCTTGTGAAGCATGTCGTACCCAAATGGCTGGTGTTTTTGCCGAGCTTGATCTGCTTGAGGCAGAGATTGCAAATTGCAACAGTGCGAGCGGCTGCACATGTGTTAAAAAAGGCCCACACAGCTGAGTTGCGGGAAGTGGGCCAGGAGATAACAGTTCCACAATCTGATGGAATAGGGTGGCTGCTCTTTACTCTTCCATGATTGCTGCCTCTGGAGGACATCCTGCTTCATTGGGTGTTGTTTCTCTCTCTCACTTTCCTCCTTTGTTCTATCCGGCACTCAAGTCGTGTCAGTGACCTCATCATCATCATCCCCTCTATCCTCATCATCACTAGAGCCAACTTGAATGCATGAAGGTAAAAAAGCCTTATGCCATTAAGTACTTCCCTTTTGTTCTGTCTTCTAAAGAGGAAGTCAGGCCTGGCACCAGTGGATTGGGGGTGCCATCCTGGGGGAGCCTGTGTCTGATTGGACACAGAGTTCTGTTGAGATTGGGGTGGATTTTGGTATCTTCCTCTGTCCTCCCCTCCTGTTAAGTACTGGTTGGTTTAGTTCTACCTAGTAGACATGTGCATTCGTTTTCGTCCGAATGCATTTTCGTCCGAATTTCAGGTATTTTCGTTATCGTTTTAACAAACGATAACGAAAGTGCAGTATCCGAAAAACGAAAGATCCGACAAACAAATGCTTTATTTTCGTTTTTCGTTGCTACAACAGTTCGATATAGATAGGAGATTCGACATGATGATGACAATAACAATCTGTGTCCATCAAACCTCTGGTCGAATGTGCCTAACCTTAACTCTATTAGTCCAAGATTATTCTACATAGAGAGAAAAGATTCGATATAGAGAGAAAAGATTCGACAAAGGGGAGAAAAGATAAATAAAAATAATGATGATGATGAATGTTATTGGCTGATTGTAACCAAGGAGGAGGAGCAGTAAAATAGCTAGAACTAAGTACACAAGTACTTTGGCTTATGGTGTCTGTTGAAAGTTCTAAGAAGATTCGACGGAGCAGGTAAACTATACGGCGTCGTACAGTTTAGCTGCTCCGTCAACTCTTCTTTGAACATTCGACAGACACCATAAGCCTTCAATGACAGATTCAACCTCAATTTGGATTTTCGGACGAATGCAATTTTTAACGAAAAACAAAATAAATAAAAACGAATTTCGGGAGTAACTAAATAAACTTATTTTTCGTACGAAAACGAAATTACGAAACAAAATATTTCAGTGTGCACATGTCTACTACCTAGAGCCTCCCCACTTCTTCTATGTTCTTCTATCTTCTGTATTGCAATTAGAATTCTGTACTGCAAAAGAATGAGAAAATGTTCTTTGGGGAACTTGAATTTGCCTTGAAAGAATCCCCATCTGGGTTCAATCAGTTGGGCAAATATATTAATTTATCTGTAGCGGACCATTAGGTATCAATTGCACTTAGTAGAGTATTGTTCAAAGCTGCATCAAACTAATTAAACCTTGTTCTTTCTCTGCTCAGATTCTGGTCATTGTGGCAGCTATATTGGAGATTGGCCTCGGCATTGCATCAATCTTCACCAACTTTACTATCACGTTACCAAGTAGCATTTCTTTTTGGGGCCCAGTGTTTGTAAGTACCTTTACAATTTGCTGTTTGTGATTGTAATAACTGGGTGCAGAAAAGCATCGGCCTGCAGTACCACCTATTGGCAAATCATAGATTAACTTTCACCTATGTAAAAGGGGAGGGTTTGAATCAATGTGAGATGTTATTGCCTGTGTCACCATTGGAGAGTTTCCCCACACTTCCTGTCCTGGTGACCACTCTCATTTGATCACTGGGACAGGAATGGGGTTTAATCTTTCCCAATAAGAACAAAGACAAAAAAAGTAACTTGAAAAAGTTCTTTCTTATGACCTTCCATTGAACTACGCAGGGGCGTAGTTCAATGAACATAATGATCTTATAACATGAATAGTAAATAACTATTATAACATGAATAGGAATTTACTATCAACTGGGGAACATATGGGCCACCCCATAGGTTCCTATACATCACCAGGGCATAAGGGCCAACCAATTAGGCTCCAAGATGCAAGTGCACTAGATCACAGTGGAGGGAAATGCGTATATTAGTTAAATGAAAATCCCTGTCACAGACCGAGATGAACATTTGGCAGAAAGATACAAAATTAAAAAAGATTGAAAATATAGCGATGGTGGCCTCTAACCAACCATGAGGTGGGCCCCAAATTCGAGGATCCAGGGTCACCCAAGAGCACAGACCAAGACCAAGAGCGGCCCTAGGAATAGTCTTGATTGCAAAAAGAAAAAGGGGGGAGAGGAGTGCAAAAACCAGGATAGGCAGACCAGAATATAGAGAAAAGAAGGGGAGAAGGAAAAGAAGGGGGGAGTCCTGCAGGATGGGAGAGTGACAAGACCATTCTCAGGAGATGCCCAGACTGCTCAGGTGTCCAGTGGGAAGAGCATAGGTCCACCAAGGAGACCATACTTTAAGAAATTTATAGTGAAAGTCATTTAAAATACTCTAACTGATCTCATGATCAATGAGAAAATGTTGAGTGCTCTTCACCATAGCAAATGGAACAGAGGGCCTCTTCCAAGCTCTGGCTATAACCCGTTTGGCTGTATTAAACAAATACGTTGCCAGTTTCTGTTGGTATGAATACAAGCCCTGGATCGGGGCAGTGCAAGTGCAACAAAGAAAATTTTGCATCTCTGTGAATGGGTATATGAAATAAGGAATGCAGGTGGCCAAACACCCTGGACCAAAACCCTATGAGGCGAGGACAAGACCACCAAGTGTGTATTGCATCACCCCACTGACCACATCCTCTAAAGCACCAGTCTAGGTCACTGGGACTTAGTACCACGGTAGGAGGACTTTGTATGCAGCTTCTAAAGTAGCCGTGTTGAAGGAGCATTTGGCCACAGAGGACCAAGCCTTGTTTCAGTCATCCGGCTCGATAGAGGTCTCCAAGCCCTAATCCCAACGCAACTTATAAGACACGGCCCCAGGCAAGTCCATAGCATTTAAAGAAAATTAGATTTTGGCGATAGCTCCTGGGGCCCCAAGGAAATGAAAGCAAAGGAGTTCAAAAAACGTTTTTTGGAAATGATAAACAGAATTGCGTCTCAACGAAGAGACCCAGTGGCTTGGTTTAGTATGGTGATAGAATTGAAATGAGGGCGCCTCATGGGTGTCCTGGAAGGAAGACCAGGAGGGAAGGAAATGCGTTGAAATAAAATGTCAGACCTTTGCAAAGTCATGGAAGGACCACCAAGAGAAAAAGCTCGGTTGATCAAGGCCCAGCGGGAAAAGGGAGTTGTTAAAGAGGGGGAGTAGTGGTATAAAGGAGAACACAAGGTTACCCGAGTAGCGAACAGAGTCCCAGAGTTTAAGGCTATAACGCATAAGCGGGCTGAGCGAGGGAGGGGCGAAGCTTGTAAGGAAGCCAAAATAGGGCCAAAAGCCATGGGATTCATATTCAGTTGTAGGCTATAACAGAACGGTACAATGATAAAACAAATTATGGCAACAAGTAAACAAATTAAATTACCCCTTCTTTTAAAGTGTGCATCTATGAGGCCCCAAATTCTTGAAGGCGGTTCCCATTCATCTTGGCAAAATACCTCCAGGTCAGGCTGCATGTTTGAGATCTCCACAGAGTGACTCGGTGACATTAAGGTTATGAGACTGTGATGGCCACTCCAGAACCTTCACCTTTTTCTGCTGTACCCACTGGAGGGTCAACTTGGCCTTGTGCTTAGGGTCATTGTCGTGCTGGATATTCCAAGTGTCCCATGCTCACCTTTCATGCAGAATTGTCTGCCAGTAATTTCTGATAACATGCTGCATTCATCTTGCCATCAATTTTCACAACAATCCCCATGCCTTTAGAGCTCACACACCCCCAAAACATCAGCGAGCCACCAACATGCTTCACAGTTCAGATTTTATTCTTGTAGCTATAGGCCTTGTTGACCCCTTTCCACACATAGTGCTTATGGTTGAGACAATAAAGCTCTATTTTGGTCTCGGCACTCCAGATTACAATGTGCCAGAAGGTGTGAGGCATGTCAAGGTGTTGTTGGGCATATTGTACCCAGGCTTTTTTGGGGCATTGGTACAGTAAAGGCTTTTTCCTGTCAACTCGACCATGCAGCTAATTTTTGTTCAAGTAATGTCATATTGTGCACCTTGAAACAACCACACTATGATTTTCCAGAGCAGCCTGTATTTCTCCTGAGGTTACCTGTTGGATTTTCTTTGTATCCCGAACAATTCTTTTGGTAATTGTGACTGCAATCTTCCTTGGTCTACCTGATCTTGGCTTGGTATCAAGAGATCCCCAAGTTTTCCACTTCTTAATAAGTGATTGAACAGTACTGACAGGCATATTCAAAGCTTTGGATATCTTTTTATATATTTTTCCATCTTTATGAAGCTATATTACCTTGTTACGCAGATCTTTTCACAGTTCTTTTCTGATTCCCATGGCTCTATGCATCAATGTGAGTGCTAACAAACTCATTGACTACAACCCCTGGCAAAAATTATGGAATCATCAGTCCCTGAGGATGTTCCTTCAGTTGTTTATTGTTGTAGAAAAAAAGCAGATCACAGACGTGGCCAAAAACTAAAGCCATTTCAAATGGCAACTTTCTGGCTTTAAGAAACACTAAAAGAAATCAAGAAAAATAATTGTGGGGGCCAGTAACAGTTAGATTTATAGAACAAGCAGTGTCACATACCTGGTATCAGAGCCCAACTGTAGAAGGAGACCTCTCTTACAGCCCTGGCTCAGGGACCACTGGGGTTGCAACAGTGGTACAGGAGCGCAGCGAGGTAGGAGTGCCTGTATGATCCGTGGTAGAGGTGATCCACCGGACGGACTGGTAGCAGAAGCAGTAGGAAGCAGTGGAATAGGTGCGGGTCAGTGACCCCTGGATCTAGGCGGAGCTGGATCAGGAACAGACTTAAGCAGAGTGAGACAAGCCGGGTCAGAACGGGCAGCGGGTAGTACAATCAGCAGGCAAAGGATAGTCAGCAGGCAGGCAGAGGTTCGGCAACAGGAGATCAACATTTTTTAGAAGTAGCAAGGTCAAGCAGGCCGGGTCAGGAGAGGAGAAGGCAGCAGTAGTCAATGAAGCAAGATCAGGTAACACAGCAGGTTCAGGATCAGACTCAGGTTAGACTGCAGATCATAAGTGCAAAAATTTGATTCACCAAAATCTAGCCCCAACCAAAAATTATTTCAAATAGCAGCGCTGAATAAACTAAAACTAAATAAACTAGTAATGATATTAAATATAATCACTCCTTCCCACTCCTGTGCATCAAAACAATGTGATCTAAATCCACAAAAATTGTGAGCATAACCAATTAAGTGAATAAAACATCTGTGCACATTAAAAATGTGTATAAGGAGTGAGAAAATAAACCAGTGTAAAAAAAGTCCAAAAATGTGTGATAAATCAATGTCCAATAATATTAATCCGTGACGTGATACAGTGTAGCTCTTCACTTTAAACACTCTTCCACCACACCTCTGTGACTTTGAATCCACTCCCCTTAGGTTAAAAAACTCACCAGCTCCTTTCGCCCACACTCTCGTGTTAGGCTTTAAAGTTTTGTCCCACACAGAAGGGGGAAATTGATGGCCTCCAATGGTTCACCTTTATAATAGTAAGGAGCTCTCCTCTTCTGGAGTCCCTGGCCTGCACTATCCGTTTCTCCTTCCCTGTGGGTGCCTTCTCAGTAAGCTTTCACCGTGCCCCATGCAGCCCCAGGATTGTCAGTGCAGCCTGCAAGCTTCCTCCACTTCCCAGAGTGGCAGGGATCAATGCTCTCTCTATATTTAATATCATTACTAGTTTATTTAGTTTTAGTTTATTCAGCACTGCTATTTGAATTCATTTTTGGTTGGGGCTAGATTTTGGTGAATAAAATTTTTGCACTTATGGTTTATTATTTTAAGCAGCAGCTCAGTTTTAGGCTTTATTTCCATTAGCGCAGCGTTTGGAATATAGGAGGGGGCGGATTTTCTATATACCATAACTCTGACATAGACTGCAGATCAGACAGCACTGTACCAGAGCAGCTGCTGGCTTTTTAAAGGGGAACTGGCGCCAAGCCCAGTCAGCGCGCGCGCGCATGCCTGCCGTGTGCTCTCGCACATGCATACCCACCTCGTGACTCTGCACGCGCTCACACACCGCTGCCTGGTACAGCGCGCTCCCATAGGAACACGTGTGCGCATGCGCGCACGCCTGAGTGTCTGTCCTGCCACAGGATATCCCTGACATTGCCCCCCCCAAGGGGCAACTTACGGGTGCCCAACAGGTTCTTTTTTTCAGGGTGAGCAAGAAAAAAGGCACGAACTAACCTTCTTGCATGGATATTGCATGCGGGCTCCCAGGAATTTTCCTCCAGGCCGTATCCCTTTCATTTAACCAGAAATTGTACCTGATTCTGCCGTCTCCTGCAATCCAAAATAGCCTCCACTTCATATTCCTTATTTCCATCAATCACAACAGGTTCCGGTGGTTTAGGTTCTCTGTCGGGAAAAGGATCAGGTTCTACAGGCTTCAGTAGCGAGACATGAAATATAGGGTGTATCTTAAATGAGTCAGGTAGAGACAGTTCATAAGACACTTCATTCAACTTCCTCTTCACCGGGAAAGGACCAGTAAATTTGGGTGCCAACTTTTTAGATGGACATTTCAACTTAAGGTTAGTTGTGGAAAGCCATACCTGATCGCCTGGCTGTAGGTTCAGTTCTCCTCTCCTTTTTCTATCAAAAGCCTTCTTGTTGTCAGCTTGTGCTTTGGCCATTGCGTCCTGCAAGATCTTATTGTTGTGGTTGAGGAACTCCATGGTATTCTGTACTGCTGGAACTGTAGACTCTGGAATGAAATCAGGCAAAAATTATAAATGGAAACCATAATTAGAAAAGAAAGGGGATTGACCTGTAGCTGAGTGATTGGCATTGTTGTAGGCAAATTCTGCTAGTGGCAGTAGAGATACCCAATCGTCCTGAGCAAAGGTTGTGAAACACCGGATGTACTGTTCGAGCGTTTGGTTAGTCCTCTCAGTTTGCCCATTAGTTTGGGGATGGTATGCTGAGGATAATGCCAACTCGATTTTCAACACTTTGCATAAAGCTCTCCAGAAACGTGAGGTGAATTGATCAGACGTGATGTTTGCAGGAACCCCATGTAATCTAACAATCTCCTTAATGAATACTCTGGCTGTTTCCATAGCAGATGGGGTATTCTTTAAGGGCAAAAAAATGGGCCATCTTGGTTAATCGGTCCACTACAACAAAGATTGCCGTGCATTCTTCGGCAGGTGGGAGTTCCACTATAAAGTCCATAGAGATCATCTGCCATGGGTTATCAGGAATGGATAGAGGCTTCAACAGGCCCCAGGACTTACATCTCGCTGTCTTGTTCTGAATACAAACAGAGCATGAATTCACATATTTCTTGCAGAAGTTTTCTAGGTCAGGCTACGTCATACAAGTTCAAGAGTCTGCATACCAAGGATGGTGGGACTTTGAATTGAAGTTCTCCAAGTTCAAGAGTCTTATGTTTGCCAAAATGGCCTGCCAGCGGATGGACATGGAACATCTTTAAGACCCCTACACGCACACTCTCAAGAACAAAAATATTGCCTCTTTTCCAAAGCAGACCGTCTTTAGGGGTTAGAGTCACTCCAGGGAGGCTGAAGATGTTCATGGAAGCTTGTTTGATTTGTGACAAAAGATCTGTCTGCAGCAGTAGGAAGTTCCCTGTAGGCAGAATGGTATCTGGTGTTGTCACGTCCCTGGGGTCATCGTACATACGGGATAGAGCGTCCGGTTTTGTATTTTTTGATCCAGGTCGGTAGGTGATATGAAAGGTAAAACAAGTAAAAAAACAGAGCCCAACGAGCTTGTCGTGGCTTCAGTCTCTTGGCAGATCTTAAATACTCTAGATTTTTATGGTCCATATATATCAGTATGGGATGGTTAGCGCCCTCCAACAAGTATCTCCACTCCTCCAGTGCTGCTTTGATGGCTAACAACTCACGATCTCCTACATCGTAGTTTCTTTCTGCTGGAGAAAGTTTACGTGAGAAGAAGGCTACAGGGTGCATCAAGGCTTTAACCCCTTGGCATTGGGAACAAACTGCCCCCACTGCTGTTTCAGAGGCATCCACTTTGAGGATGTAGGGTAAGGACGGGTCAGGATGGCTGAGGATAGGAGCCGAAGTGAAAAGTTTCTTCAATGTTTCAAAGGCGCTTTGTGCCTCTGAGTTCCAGCAGAATCGTAGGTTTTGTTTGGTTAGTTGTGTTATTGGGGTGATGATGGCAGAGAACCCTTTAATGAACTTCCTATAAAAGTTTGCAAAACCTACGAAGCGCTGTACCCCCTTCTTGTCTGTGGGTACAGGCCATTCCAGTATGGCGGACACCTTTTGGGGGTCCATTTCAACTCCTGCTGTGGAAATTACACGTCCCAAAAATTTAATGCTCTGCCAGTCAAATTCGCATTTCTCCGGTTTTGCATACAGCTTGTGTTGACGGAGTCGGCCTAACACAATACTGACGTGCTCTCGGTGTTGATCAAGGGAACCAGAGAAGATTAAAATATTGTCCAGGTAGACAATTACGAAGATATAAAATAAAACAAAAAACGTGCGCTCATAATCAGTGTAAAAAAGGGACTCGTATTGAAGCAATCCGAATCAATACAAAAAATACAAGAAAATAAGTGTGCAAGACGGATCGTGTTAAAGCGATCCAAATCAATACAAATAAAAAAAAAAATGAAATACTTAGAACACACATAGGTCAAAATGCTGTCAATAAATGATATATAGTGAAATGTGTGCTGGTGTGCTTAAAACCATATATCAATGAACTACTTAAAACTTCCCGCACTGAATAAGTTGTTACATAAACCAGTCCTCAAGTATAAAAAAACTTCTCAGCCGTGAAAGGAGAGGAGGTAGTCCATAGAATGGATGACAGAAGGAAAGTTCCATAGGTGAATAACCGCTTCATAAAAGCAGAGGAAGACATCAACGATCCATCAGGTCGAAAGCCATACAGATAAATGGAGAAGGAGGGAGTGTGTAGACGGAACTCTCACAGAATCCAAGGATATTAAAAGATGGACCCTTACCCTCAATGGTGGACCTCCCTTCTGGCGAGGTCTTACGTGCAGGCAGATTTAGCCCTCTGCGGGGACTGTGGATAGATGGTATCAGAATCCGCTGATGTGCCGTGCGTCTCTGACCTGGCGTGAACCAACTCTTCCACCTGAGGAGGGGTGATAAGCCCACTTAACCCAGAGGGAGGTGGGTAAGAAATAGAAGAGGGGCTCTGATGGTGTAGTATGTATTAAAATTTATTGTTTCTATAAAACAACAGAGCCACAAAAGTAAACTCCGTAAAACAATTAAAAACAGATCAAAAAATAGCCGGCATAGAAAATTAACAGACACCCGTGCAAGTCATGGGGCGGACTGAGTGATGGCTTACGATGCGTAGCCATGCCCTACATGTTTCGTCACATCTGACGTCTTCAAAGGGATATCCAACAGGTCTCGGAACACATCGTTAATAAAGTGTTGGAAGGTGTCCAGGGCATTCCAGAGCCCAAAGGGCATGACCCGATACTCAAAGTGCCCAAATCTGGTGTGGAAAGCAGTCTTCCACTCATCCCCTTTTCGGATACGTATCAGGTTATAGGCACCTCGCAAGTCCAGTTTAGTAAAAATGGTTGCAGATCTCAGTTTTTGGAACAACTCAGTCATTAGAGGCAAGGGATAGCGATTCTTAATCGTAATTTTATTTAGCTCCCAATAATCCACACAAGGGCGGAGAGAGTGGTCTTTCTTGGTTACGAAGAATATCCCTGCTCCTGCTGGGGAGGTGGAAGGATGGATAAACCCCTTCTTGAGGTTCTCATCAACATACTCTTTCAATGTCTCTTGTTCTTGCTCTGATAATGGGAATACACGACCAAATGGAATCGCAGCTCCGGGCAAGAGATCAATTGGACAGTCATATGGGCAGTGGCACGGCAAGATATCAGCTCCTGGTTTGCTGAAGATGTCAAGGTACTGGTGGTAGGGTTTGGGTACAGACTGGAGAACATCTTGATCAAAGTCCATACAGAATAGGTTTGCTAACGTACTCATAGATCCTGGTAGACAATGCTTCAAACAATATGGTGATGAAAACTTGATCTCCCCGGTGAACCAATTAATCTGAGGGTTATGGGCCTGGAGCCAAGGTAAACCAAGGATGACAGGAAACGAGGGGGAAGTGATAGCTTCAAGACTCAAAAGTTTCTTATGTTGATGGAAAGAAGTTACGTGTAAAGGAGGTGTCTCCTGAGTTATGGGTCCAGAACTGATGCGTGAGCCATCAGCTAAAAAGACAGACAGTCCATGCGTTTTTGGCCGCAAGGGAATGTGTTGCTGGGCGACAAAGTTTAATTCAATGAAGCAACTGCATGCTCTGGAGTCCACAATAGCGTTAACGGGAATAGTCTTTTCTGGAAGCTGGACTAACAGAGGAAGAATAAGATGGGCTGACTGGGCAGGAAGCATCGTGAGGTTAGTAGGAGGAAGCTTCCTAATCTTTGCAGGACACCCATGAACATAATGGCCAGCCTCTCCACAATACAGGCAAAGATTCTTCTGCCGGCAGCGTGATCGCTCCTCTGGAGATAGCGTGTGGCGTATCACTCCGAGTTGCATGGGCCTTGGAGCAGCAGGTTTGGGTTTAATGGAACTTTGGCCGGCAAGGGGCTGAACAGGAGCCCTTGGTGTCATCCATGCAAGGTGGGTCTGCTGGGTGCATCTCTCTGATTGGCGCTCACGGAGCCGTCGGTCAATCTGAATTACCAAACTGATAACTCCTTCCAAGGTATCAGGTATTTCTGTTCGGGCAAGTTCATCTTTCAAGTCCTCAGATAGACCCATGCGGAACTGGTACCGCAGAGCTGCATTATTCCACTGGGTGTCTGCACTCCAGCATCTAAAGTCTGATACATAGTCCTCAACAGCTCTGCGGCCTTGCTGGAGTGCATGGAGAGCAGCTTCTGCCGTGGAATTACGTAATGGATCGTCATATAGTTGCGACATAGCATCAAGAAAACATGACAGTATGCGTCTGTATGTCGTCTCCTTCAAGCAACCGGTGGGCCCAGGCTTGAGGATCCCCTTGTAGTAGTGAGATAATAAACCCCACTTTGGTGGATTCCAGCACAAAAGTCCGGGGTTTTAAAGCAAAATACAACTGACATGAGTTGTGGAAGGCGCAAAACTTGTTGCGCTTCCCAGAGAATTTCTCAGAAACAGGAAGTCTGGGCTCAGGTGGAGGTGCAGTGAAGGATACTGGAACTGAGCTGGCAGGGAGTGTCTGGATCTGTCCTTCCAACTTAAGGTACCCTTCATGCAGGGACTGTACAGCTTGTGTGAGGGTTGCAAGGTGGCGGCCCACCTCCTCCATCTGCGAGACTCCTTCTGTAGGCTCAGTCATGGCTGTCTGATACTGTCACGTACCTGGTATCAGAGCCCAACTGTAGAAGGAGACCTCTCTTACAGCCCTGGCTCAGGGACCACTGGGGATGCAACAGTGGTACAGGAGGGCAGCGAGGTAGGAGTGCCTGTATGATCCGTGGTAGCTGATGCAGGTGGTAGAGGTGATCCATCGGACGGACTGGTAGCGGAAGCAGTAGGAAGCGGTGGAATAGGTGCGGGTCAGCGACCCCTGGATCTAGGCGGAGCTGGATCAGGAACAGACTTAAGCAGAGTGAGACAAACCGGGTCAGAATGGGCAACGGGTAGTACAATCAACAGGCAAAGGATAGTCAGCAGGCAGGCAGAGGTTCGGCAACAGGAGATCAAAATTTTTTAGAAGTAGCAAGGTCAAGCAGGCCGGGTCAGGAGAGGAGAAGGCAGCAGTAGTCAACGAAGCAAGATCAGGTAACACAGCAGGTTCAGGATCAGACTCAGGGTAGACTGCAGATCAGACAGCACTGTACCAGAGCAGCTGCTGGCTTTTTTAAGGGGAACTGGCGCCAAGCCGAGTCAGCGCGCGCACACGCGCGCCCGCCTCGTGACTCTGTGCGCGCTCACACCGCTGCCTGGTACAGCGCGCTCCCATAGGAACACGTGTGCGCATGCGCGCACGCCTGAGTGTCTGTCCTGCCACAGGATATCCCTGACACACAGGGAATAAATTATAGAATCACTCAACTCTGAGGAAAAAATAATGGAATCATGAAAATCAAACAAACAAAATAACACTCCAACACATCACTAGTACTTTGTTGCACCACCTCTGGCTTTTATAACTGCTTGCAGTCTCTGAGGCATTGACTTAATGAGTGATAAACAATACTCTTTATCAATCTGGCTCCAGCCTTCTCTGATTGCTGTTGCCAAATCATCTTTGCAGGTTGGAGCCTTGTCATGGACCATTTTCTTTAACTTCCACCACAAATTTTCAATTGGATTGAGATCCGGACTGTTTGCAGGCCATGACATTGACCTTATGTGTCTTTCTTCAAGGAATTTTTTCACAGTTTTTGCTCTATGGCAAGATGCATTATCATCTTGATAAATGATTTCATCATCCCCAAACATCCTTTCAATAGATGGGATAAGAAAAAAGTGTCCAAAATTTCAATGTAAACCTGTGCATTTATTGAAGATTTATTGACAGCCATCTCCCCAGTGCCTTTACCTGACATGCAGCTCCATATCATAATTGACTGTGGAAATTTGCATGTTTTCTTCAGACAGTCGTCTGCATAAATCTCATTGGAACGGCACCAAACAAAAGTTTCAGCATCATCACCTTGCCCAATGCAGATTCGAGATTCATCCCTGAATATGACTTTCATCCAATCATCCACAGTCCACGATTGCCTTTCCTTAGCCCATTGTAACCTTGTTTTTTGTGTTTAGGTGTTAGAGATGGCTTTCTTTTAGCTTTTCTGTATGTAAATCCCATTTCCTTTAGGCGGTTTCTTACAGTTCGGTCACAGATGTTGATTCCAGTTTCCTTCCATTTGTTCCTCGTTTGTTTTGTTGTACATTTTCTGTTTTCAAGGCATATTGCTTTAAGTTTTCTGTCTTGACGCTTTGATGTCTTCCTTGGTCTACCAGTATGCTTGCCTTTAACCACCTTCCCATGTTGTTTGTATTTGGTCCATGTTTTAGACACAGCCGACTGTGAACAACCAACATCTTGTGCAACACTGTGTGATGATTTATCCTCTTTACCTACATAATAACAAGCAGATTTAATCTGATGCAGGTGTTAGTGTTTGTAATGAAAATTTACATTGTGATTCCATATTTTTTTCCTCAGAATTGAGTGATTCCATAATGTATTCCCTGTGCTTGTTCTATAAATCTAACTGTTACTGGCCACCACAATTATTTTTCTTGATTTCTTTTAGTGTTTCTTAAAGCCAGAAAGTTGCCATTTAAAATGCCTTTAGTTTTTGGCCATGTCTCTGATCTGCTTTTTTTCTACAACAATAAACAACTGAAGGAACATCCTCAGGGACTGGTGATTCCATCATTTTTGCCAGGGGTTGTATTTATACACTATTTGCAATTTAAAAAGCCACAAGATGTGAGAAATTCACCTTTAATGGCCATTTTAACTTGTGTGTGTCACCTTGTGTGTCTGTACCAAGGCCAAACATTCCAGGGTATGGAAACATTTGATCAGGGCCATTTGGGGGATTTCTGTTATCATTATGATCTAAAGAGGAGCCAGACTATGTGATTAATGGCTTCATATGATCACCATCCTTAAATAAAATAATGTTTTGGCATGATCAGTCATACTGTCGATATCAATGCCAAAATGTCATGATTTCTGAAAGGGTGTGCAAACTTTTGAGCACAACTGTAGGTAGTACTATGTAAGCTCATTGTCAGCCTGTGTTGGAGCTGGCATCAGGTTTGGACATTCTCCCCATTCCCATGTAACAAAGGAGACTGGCATTTGGCAGGTGAGATGCCAGGAACTATATCACAGTAGGAATGAGAGAGGTTTGCATGCTAACTCGTATCTCTGGAGACTGTAGATGTGTGTCTTCCATACAGTCAGTCCTCCATTGCCTCAAAGACCTAAATGTGCAAAGTGTCAGGTTACTTTAAGGTTGGGGTCTGGTTTACCAGGGTTAGTTCAATATGAAAGTTTTTTGTTTTTTTTTAAGCTTTGGATAGAGTGGAGAGGTATTAGAACACCTGTCAGATCCAACATGTTATATAATGCTAAATAGTATACAAATTACCTTTATAGTCAACTATATTGCAAATGTGCACATCTGACTTAGATATTAGGCTGGTAAACAGGAGGTAGTGACACTGGCTTAAAATTAGGCACTAGACATGACGGCTATGTACCATGATGTACTGTGAGGTTTTTGGGGGGGGGTTGTTTTTTTTTTACAAGAACTTTATTGGAAATATAAAGTAACATCAAATAAATTGCCATTACAAAGATATAATAGAATTTTCTGGGGAGACAAGTCCCTAGGTAAAGGAAGATGAGGAAAACATACATTGTATATAAACATACTGTAAGAGCACTTTATCTAAGGTAGTAAACATAAATAATCAGCAATCATCCCAGAATCATACAAACTAAAGGTGAGAATTAGGCTACAAAGTCAATAACCTTTTATTCTCCCCAATCACGGGACTATCCATCCATCACATGAGACTGATCCACACAATATGTGTGTCAATACACTGGCTGATCGCATACCATTGGAAATCCCCATCAGTACCTCTAGCCCAATTGAAAGTACAAATAAACAATATTAACCTCATGGAAAAAATATTTCACACCCTACACAAATCACTTATGATAAGAAATGGGATCCTTGGTTCACTCACTCTAAACACTTCTTAAACCCAGAATAATAATACTTTTTATCACAGATAAATGAAAAACTTAAGCTGTTTATTGAATTCAAGGATACTACTGTTAGCATATTAGTTAACCATAGCAATGTACATCTATCACATATTGTATAGACTAACAACATTTTCCTTACTTTTCCTTACCTGTAAACCATGTTTAATGCATTTTTCTTGTCATATGACACCACTTTTTGTACCATTTTTTTTTTTCTTTTACTGGTTATTGACTTTGTGGTTTTGTTTACAAACAATTTTTTTTTAGTACAAAAAAGAGAGACATTTCCTAATAAGTGGGTGCAACTGACATATCTATAACCATTTAAACATGGCCAGAGATGAAGAAAAAACATATGTTATAGAAACGTATATACATAGGAAAGTACGTGTAAAACCATAGTACTAGCAAAAATTGTTGAAATAGTAATCCAAACAGGTTGGCTTATGCCTATTCACTAATAGGTCCTAGGCGGTCCAGTTAGGGGAATATAGGCTCAGGGAAGTAGAATAGTAGGGAGGGTAGAATACAAGGAGTAAGGTGAAGGGGGACAAAGAAGAAGAAGAGGAGGGAAGGTCAAGGTAAGAAGAGGAGGTGGGAGGGGGTAAAGGGAGGAAACTATTCCTCCACCTCCTCCGGACTGCGGGATCATGGTGGGTGCGTCAGACATTTGTATTCCGTAGACCACCAAATGGTTCCAGTAGGCCCAAGTGGTCATATATTTCGAAGGTGTCTCTCGTGCTTCATGGATAAGTTACTCCAACTCTGGCTCTGTCGAGTGTTCAGAGTTGCAATCTGTAATTTTTGGAAGATTTGCTGATTGTTAACACAAAGGTATAGAGCTTCTTTTTTGCCACCCAGTATTATTCTGTGCATCAGAGAATGTATGCATATACCTAGGGGTGATGTATATCTTATTATGCATGCCAGTACTAGTTATACATACCTGGAGACAACTCACTGCACCTTCCTGGGTACTTGGCACTTGCATTTATCAGGGGGTCCCACAATTTGGTCTACAAAATTCATGTACAGAACATCTGTCCTGACAAAGGAGCTGCACTTTAAAATGCCTAGCAACCTCCCACACCACTCTGCTACCTGGAAGGACCTCTATCTTGACTCCAGCACAGCATGTACACTGAGAACCAGCAGCTTCAGTGATACCCCTTCCAGCACTCTCACTTCCATCAACCAGCTTTTTGACAGCTCCCCCCACCGGCTTATCTGGCTCTGCCGCAGGCCATGGTAAACGGATGCTCTGTGCACGGATCTTGTAACCTTCGTTCTGGGACCCCTGTTATGTGTAAGTGCCAAGTAATATCAGTTTTGATATCTACATTTAAATTTACTGGTGTTCTATCTTCCGTTAGGTGCATTAATGTCAGAAACATTTGTGCAAGCTGAACAAAATGTCACCGTATTTTTTCTAAGAGATAAATTCCTGTATCATCAGCTCCATCTAGTGGCCAAATGCAGCATCGTTTTCTGTTTGAGGTATTTCAGAAAACTATTCTGCATTTTGGCCACTAGATGGAGCTGACAGTACAAACATTTCTCAATTTAAATACAGTACAATTAAATTTTGTTCAGTTTGCACAAATGCTTCTGACATTTGTGTGTAGAATGTTTTAGAATGTGCAGATGTGTTCTTTTTTTATAATTTTTTTTATTTTACAGTACATCATTGCCGCATCTCTGACACTCGCTGCTCAGAAAAAACCCAATATCTGCTTGGTGAGTTTTTTTTCTTTTCATTTTCTAAGCAGTCAGAAAGTAACATTGCTATAAGGTGAGTATAAACTTTCTTCAAATGTTGAAAAAATCTATTTATAACTGGTAGTGTTGGGCCGAATACCCCCTGGTTCAGTTCGCACCAGAACTCCCGAAAATGGAAAAAGTTCCGACCCAAACGACAAACCATATTAAAGTCTATGGGCCCCGAACTTGAAAAATCAAAAGTCTCCATTTTGAAGGCTTATATGCAAGTTATTGATACCCATAAAAAGAGTGTGGGAGCTGGGGTACTGCCCTGGGGATCAATGCAAAAATGTTTTAAAAAAAATAAAATTTTTAAATGAGCAGTAATTTTAATTATGCTTAAAGTGAAACAATAAAAATGAAAAATTCCTTTAAAAATAGTGCTGGGGGGGATCCCCTTAGTCTGCCGGTAAAGTGATACATCTGTACCATGTATAGAACCTACTGTAGTAAAAAAAAAAACCTTTAAATTGATTTTGCCGGCTGCAAGCTTTCTTGAAAAAAAAAAACATTGCCGATAATACACAAAGTGAAAAAAAAATGGCCCTTTGGGTCTGATATGGATTTTAAGGCAAATCCTATACCAAAAAAAAAAAAAAAATGGCGTGGGCGTCCCCCCCCCTCAAAATTTATACCAGACCCTTAGGTCTCGTATGGAGTTTGAGGGGAACCCCCACACCATTTTTTTTTTTTGACGTGGGCCCCCCCCTAAAATCCATACCAGTCCCTTATCTGAGCATGCAGCACCCCCCCCCCACCCTCCTGAACCATAGCAGGTCACATGTGCTCAATATAGGAGGGGTTGCTTTGGGGTGGGGGGCCCTGTTCGATCGAGTCTCCTTTGTGTAAACACGGAAGCAACGTCAGGATGTCACTTCTGGTTTAGTCGGCTGCCAATGGCGGCGATTTTAAAAAAATGACAGTATTCAGAATAGCCGTTTTTGGCGATCTAAATACTTTGAAGTGCTAGGGATGGATCGGGGGTCTTCCCCCGATCCCTCCATAAAGAGTACCTGTCACCATCTATTACTGTCACAAGGGATGTTTACATTCCTTGTGACAGCAATAAAAGTGATCAATATTTTTTGAGTTCGTGCAGCAAAGAAAAAGCACACGTAAGTCACGCCCACATATGTAAACAGTGTTCAAATTACATATGTGAAGTATCGCCGTGATCGTCAGAGTGAGAGCAATAATTCTAGCACTAGTCCTCCTCTGTAACTCTAACCTGGTAACCATAAAAATGTTTTAAAGTGTCACCTATGGACAGTGGCGTCTCCAGCTTTCATATTTAAGGGGGGCACATGGGGGGACAGTGACAAAAGCAGGGGGGCAACTATAAAATGCAAAAAAAAAAAATTATATATATATATATATATATATATATATATATATATATATATATATATATATATATATATATATATCCTGGGGCCCTTTACTACGATCCCACAACGGGCCCTTTTACATGTACTGCAGGGAGGTCCCTTCCTACTGTATTGGGGCCCCCCAGGGTGGCAGAGAACAAGAGATATATGTCACCAGTAGGGATGAGCTTCGTGTTCGAGTCCAACCCATGTTCGACTCGAACATCGGCTGTTCGATCGTTCGCCGAATTGCGAACGTTATGGGCCGTTCGCGCTAAATTCGTGTGGCGCGTCACGGCCCATAATTCACTGCGGCATAGCAGTGCATTGCTGGCTGATGATTGGCCAAGCATGCACTATGACCCGCATGCTTGGCCAATCACAGCGCCGTCAGTAGAGAGAGCTGTAATTGGCCAAAGCCAGGGTGGCTTTGGCCAATTATGGCTCAGGGGATTTAGTACACACCCCACACTATATAAGGCCGCCTGCACGGCGGCCCTGTGTAGTGTGTGTTCCGGTGTGCTGAGAGATAGAGAGAGAGAGAGAGAGTGTCATTTGATTTGAGTTAGATAGATTAGGCAGAACAGTCAGTCAGTTAGCTGCACTTACAGTGTATTGTGTATATATATGCATCCCAGGTGTTGCATATATATATATACACTGTATTCAGTTTAGCTAGATCCGTTCCTGTTATCTTCTATCTAGACTATTTACATTTAATGCAGTGCGTCCTGCTCACAGTGTTCAGCTAGATCCGTTCCTGCTATTTACATTTAGTGCAGTGCGTCCTGCTCACAGTGTTCAGCTAGATCCGTTCCTGTTATCTTCTAGACTATTTACATTTAGTGCAGTGCGTCCTGCTCACAGTGTTCAGCTAGATCCGTTCCTGCAATTTACATTTAGTGCAGTGCGTCCTGCTCACAGTGTTCAGCTAGATCCGTTCCTGCTATTTACATTTAGTGCAGTGCGTCCTGCTCACAGTGTTCAGCTAGATCCGTTCCTGTTATCTTCTAGACTATTTACATTTAGTGCAGTGCGTCCTGCTCACAGTGTTCAGCTAGATCCGTTCCTGCAATTTACATTTAGTGCAGTGCGTCCTGCTCACAGTGTTCAGCTAGATCCGTTCCTGCTATTTACATTTAGTGCAGTGCGTCCTGCTCACAGTGTTCAGCTAGATCCGTTCCTGCTATTTACATTTAGTGCAGTGCGTCCTGCTCACAGTGTTCAGCTAGATCCGTTCCTGCTATTTACATTTAGTGCAGTGCGTCCTGCTCACAGTGTTCAGCTAGATCCGTTCCTGCTATTTACATTTAGTGCAGTGCGTCCTGCGCACAGTGTTCAGCTAGAGCCGTTCCTGCTATTTACATTTAGTGCAGTGCGTCCTGCTCACAGTGTTCAGCTAGATCCGTTCCTGTTATCTTCTAGACTATTTACATTTAGTGCAGTGCGTCCTGCTCACAGTGTTCAGCTAGATCCGTTCCTGTTATCTTCTAGACTATTTACATTTAGTGCAGTGCGTCCTGCTCACAGTGTTCAGCTAGATCCGTTCCTGCTATTTACATTTAGTGCAGTGCGTCCTGCTCACAGTGTTCAGCTAGATCCGTTCCTGTTATCTTCTAGACTATTTACATTTAGTGCAGTGCGTCCTGCTCACAGTGTTCAGCTAGATCCGTTCCTGTTATCTTCTAGACTATTTACATTTAGTGCAGTGCGTCCTGCTCACAGTGTTCAGCTAGATCCGTTCCTGCTATTTACATTTAGTGCAGTGCGTCCTGCTCACAGTGTTCAGCTAGATCCGTTCCTGTTAAATTCCTACTGACCGGCAGGCTTGTCTGGTTACAGTATATAAAGCTACCTGAAGAAAATTACAGGTGTTCTATTTGATCCTATTAGTACCACGGTCAGGCAGCTAGACTATTTACATTTAGTACAGTGCGTCCTGCTCACAGTGTTCAGCTAGATCCGTTCCTGTTATCTTCCTACTGACAGGCAGGCTTGTCTGGTTACAGTATATAAAGCTACTTGAAGAAAATTACAGGTGTTCTATCCCAGCTTAGTGCAGCTACAGGCCATTAGTATGTCTGGAAGGCCAAGAAGGAGAGGCAGACAGTCACAAGCCAATAAGAGAGGGCAAGCAGGCTCTGTGTCTAGTGCTGGTCGTGGAGACGGTGCATCCTCATCAGCACGTGGCCATGGGACACGCTTGGCCTTTTTTTCGGCAGCTGGCCATGTTGAGCCGCAACATGCGGAAGACTTGGTCGAGTGGATGACCAAGCCGTCCTCATCCTCCTCATCCTCTCTCACCCATGCCCAGGGTGCTTTGTCTGGCAAAGCAGCGGCCTCTTCCCTCAGCTCAATGTCATCAGTGACTCCTTCCCTAGCTCCACCATGTCCTCATGAGGATTCCCTCGAACTGTTTGACCACAGTGTTGGGTACATGCTCCAGGAGGATGCCCAGCGTTTGGAAGGCTCTGATGACGATACTGAGCTCGATGAAGGCAGTAACATGAGCGCGGACAGAGGGGGTGCCCAAGAAGGACAGCAATCTGGCAGTCATGCTCCCCCTGCTGCAGCATACTGCCAGGTTTGCTCCAGTGATGAGGAGGGAGGGGATGATGAGGTCACTGACTCAACGTGGGTGCCTGATAGGAGAGAGGAGGAGGAGGAGGAGGAGGAGGAGGAGGAGGCGGCAGCACATCACCAACGAGGCAGGATGCCCTCCAGGGGCCAGCCTAAGGGCAGCACATTGACTGCATCACACCCCAAAGCTCCACATGTGCAGGGCGCTGCAGTCTCTGCGCGTTATTCAAAAAGTTCTTTGGTGTGGGCCTTTTTTGAGACGAGTGCATCAGATCGCACCGCTGCTATTTGCAACATATGTCTCAAGCGTATCTCGCGTGGCCAAAATATCTCCCGCTTGGGTACCACATGCTTGACCAGACATATGTTGACCTGCCATGCAGTTCGTTGGCAAGCGTATCTAAAAGACCCACACCAAAGAACAAAGAGGATCTCTCCTTGCTCCTCATCAGCTGAGATTTCCAACCCCACTAGACCTTCAGTCCTCTCTGAGACCTGCAGTGAGAGGAATGAAGGTGTAGAATTAGGTGTGTCACAGCCAAGTACTTGTGGGCAATCTGCTTTTGGTACACCGACGTCAGATTGTACCAGGCAAATTTCCCTGCCCCAGCTGCTGCACCGCCGAAAGAAGTTTGCTCCCAGCCATCCACATGCCCAGCGGTTGAATGCTAGCTTGGCAAAATTGCTAGCACTTCAACTACTGCCTTTTCAGTTGGTAGACTCTGCCCCCTTCCGTGAGTTTGTGGAATGTGCGGTTCCTCAGTGGCAGGTACCCAAACGCCACTTTTTCTCACGGAAGGCGATTCCGGCTCTCTACCGGCATGTGGAAGGCAATGTCCATGCCTCGCTGGACAGGGCGGTCAGCGGTAAGGTGCATATTACCGCTGACTCATGGTCCAGCAGGCATGGACAGGGACGTTACCTAAGTTTCACGGCGCATTGGGTGACTCTGCTGGCAGCTGGGAAGGATGCAGGACAAGGTGCAGTAGTGTTGGAGGTTGTTCCGCCACCACGCCTCCAAAATGCTGATTGTGACACACCTCTCTCCTCCACCCCCTCCTCTTCTTCTTCCTCCATGGCCTCTTCCTCGGAACCAGCGGTGCTCCGTAGGCGTTCAAGGGGCTACGCAAGTACGCAGGCCAAAAGATGCCATGCTGTGCTTGAGCTGGTGTGCTTGGGGGACAGGAGCCACACTGGGGCAGAGGTTCTGTCAGCTCTGCAGGGGCAGGTTCAGAGGTGGTTGACGCCACGCCAACTTAAGGCAGGAATGGTGGTTTGCGACAATGGCACCAACCTCCTCTCTGCCCTCCGACAGGGACAAATGACCCATGTGCCCTGTTTGGCTCACGTCCTTAACTTGGTGGTGCAGCGGTTCTTGGGCAGGTACCCGGGCTTACAGGATGTCCTGAGGCAGGCCAGGAAAGTCTGTGTGCATTTCCGCCGGTCATATAATGCCAGTGCTCGGCTGACGGACCTCCAAAAGGAGTTTAACCTGCCCAAGAACCGCCTAATCTGTGACATGCCCACCAGGTGGAACTCAACGTTGGCCATGCTGCAGCGGCTGCACACGCAGCAGAGGGCCATCAATGAGTACCTGTGCGACTATGGCACCAGGACAGGGTCAGGGGAGCTTGTTTTTTTTTCCCCACGCCAGTGGGCCATGATCAGGGATGCATGCACTGTCCTGTCACCATTCGAGGAGGCCACGAGGATGGTGAGCAGTGACAGTGCATGCATCAGTGACACTGTCCCCCTTGTCCACCTGTTGGAGCACACGCTGCGTGGAATAATGGACAGGGCACTTGAGGCAGAACAGAGGCAGGAAGAGGAGGACTTCCTTAGCTCTCAAGGCCCCCTTTATCCAGACAGTGTTCCTGCGTGCCCGCTGATCATACAGGAAGAGGACGAGGAGGAAGAGGAGGAGGAGGAAGATTGTGTCAGTATGGAGGTGGAGCCTGGCACTCAGCATCAGCAGCAGTCTTTAAGGGATCAGTCCCAAGAAACACATGGACTTGTACGTGGCTGGGAGGAGGTGGCTGCGGACCATGTCGTTCTTAGTGACCCAGAGGACTCCGGACCGAATGCCTCAGCAAACCTACGCTGCATGGCCTCCCTGATCCTGCAAAGCCTGCGTAAGGATCCTCGTATTCGTGGTATCAAGGAGAAGGACCAATACTGGCTGGCAACCCTCCTTGATCCACGTTACAAGGGTAAGGTTGCGGACCTTATCTTGCCATCGCAGAGGGAGCAGAGGATGAAACATCTTCGGGAGGCCTTGCAGAAAGGTCTGTGCAACGCGTTCCCAGAGACTGGGAGGTTACAAACTCCTGTTTCTGGACAACGTGTTGCTGAGGCTTCGGTCAGTCAAAGAAGGAGCGGTGGAGAAGGTGGCCGTCTGACCGATGCGTTCAGACAATTTTTTGGTCCGCAGCCCCAAGGTATGATCGGTTCCAGCAACCATCGCCAGCGTCTGTTTTACATGGTGCAGGAATACCTAGGGGCAAGATCAGACTTGGACACCTTTCCCACCGAAAATCCTCTGGGTTACTGGGTCTTGAGGATGGATCACTGGCCAGAGCTTGCACAGTATGCAATTGAGCTACTGGCCTGTCCTGCATCCAGCGTTCTTTCGGAACGCACATTCCGTGCTGCTGGAGGCGTGGTAACCGATCACAGGGTGCGTCTGTCCACCGACTCGGTCGATCGGCTGACCTTCATAAAAATGAATGAGTCTTGGATCACCACCAGCTACCAAGCACCTGATGCTGATGTAACCGAATAATTTTTTTTGAAATCTCAGATCCCTTCAAAGACTGCCTATGCTGATGCTGAGTGACTATCCCTGAGTAATTATCCTCTTCCTCCTCAATCATCACGCTGATAGCTTGTAAGAACATTTTTGGTTCTGGGCGCCACCACCAGTGCCTAAGGCACAATTTTTCAGCCCCTGTTTAACAGGGGCGTGTAATTACAATTTTTGATGTAATACTTTGCAGCAGGGCTCGTTCCTGCATTCCAACTAGAGTGTCTGTGAGGGGTTGCAGTGTTGTGGCACCAGCACCAGTGCCTAGGGCCCAATTTTTCTGCCCCTGTCTAACAGGGGCGTGTAATTACAATTTTTGATGCAATACTTTGCAGCAGGGCTCGTTCCTGCGTTCCAACTAGAGTGTCTGTGAGGGGTTGCAGTGTTGTGGCACCAGCACCAGTGCCTAAGGCCCAATTTTTCTGCCCCTGTCTAACAGGGGCGTGTAATTACAATTTTTGAAGCAATAATTTGCAGCGGGGCTCGTTCCTGCGTTCCAACTAGAGTGTCTGTGAGGGGTTGCAGTGTTGTGGCACCAGCACCAGTGCCTAAGGCCTAATTTTTCAGCTCCTGTTCAACAGGGGCATGTAATTACAATTCTTGATCTAATATTTCACAGCAGGGCCCTGTGAGGGCTTACAGTGTTGTGGCCACAGCAACACCTAAGGCCCAAATTTCTGCTGAGTATATAGGGCAGGACCCTACTTTCAAACATCTAACTTACAAACGACTCCTACTTGCAAACGGAAGGAGACAACAGGAAGTGAGATGAAATCTACCCCTAGGAAGGGAAATTCTCTCCTGTAAGAGTTAATATGGGAAAACAATTTCTCCTTTCCACTGATGCTTTCCAATCCTTGTTCCACAAAAAAAACCAAATTTTCAAAAAACATTTTTCATTGGGACAAAAAAGTGAGGTGAAATCTTCTGAAGAGGAGGAAAGACAGCAAAACAAATGTCACAGGGGTGATAACCCTTCCCTATGTTTTCCAAAAAGCTTAGAAAAGATTTTTTGGCTGGAGCTAAACACGTTAAAAATGTTCAAAATTACAAACAGATTCTACTTAACAACAAACCTACAGTCCCTGTCTTGTTTGCACCGCCTGTATACTGCTGTTCAGAGTATATAGGGCCTGGTGGCCCCACACCTTTCCTTATTTTAATTTGGGTGCGGGGTTCCCCTTAATATCCATACAAGACCCAAAGGGCCTGGTAATGGACTGGGGGGTACCCATGCCGTTTGTCTCACTGATTTTCATCCATATTGCCATGACCCGACATGACATTAAACCCGCAAGCAGTTTTAAATGAGATTTTTTCCTTTAAAAATGACATTTGGTGCAGGGACTGTTCTAAACATGGGAAACACGCGTCACTTTACAGGCATACTATAGACACCCCCCAGGTACGATATTTAAAGGAATATTTCACTTTTTTTTTTTTACTTTAAGCATCATTAAAATCACTGCTCCCGAAAAAACGGCCGTTTTTAAAAGTTTTTTTTGCATTGATACATGTCCCCTGGGGTAGGACCCGGGTCCCCAAACCCTTTTTAGGACAATACCATGCAAATTAGCCTTTAAAATGAGCACTTTTGATTTCGAACGTTCGAGTCCCATAGACGTCAATGGGGTTCTAACGTTCGTGCGAACTTTCGGTCCGTTCGCGGGTTCTGGTGCGAACCGAACCGGGAGGTGTTCGGCTCATCCCTAGTCACCAGCATACCAAGAAAATATAAGGGTCCAAAGCAGTGGGAGAACTATCAGGGTTGCAAAGGTTGTCTTGCCTCCGAGCCCTGGTGTTCTGCCACTGTGGGGTTCCCCAGCCTCCTCTTGCTGTCCTGCCCCTGCTATTGACAGCGCTGGTCTGGCATCTCTTGGAATTTACAGGCTGGTTCTCCTGTCCTAAGGACGGGAAAAATCTGTCTGTTTTTTCAGTAACAGAGTCCTGGTGGAGTCCTTCCTGCAACTCGCTCTTCTCTCTGCCAATGAGGATGCAGGGGAAGGAGCAGATCGGGCGGCCGTGGTTGTGTGAGCGCTTGCATTATGCAGTGTCAGCGAGCAGAGGGAGGGGGGAGGAATCACCCGCAATAGAGACTGTGTTACTCCAGCAGTAAGATGTGGCACATCCACTATGAATGCAAACAAAAAGACATTGCCTTTTTGTAAAAAAAAAAAATTTATTGGGGGGGCACATGGTGGGGCACAGCATAATGTTGGGGGGGGTCAGGGCCCCCCGGGGACACCATTGCCTATGGAGATATTTAGGTACCGTAGTTTGTCTCCATTCCTCAAGTGTGCTCAATGTCAAAGCATGACATGTTAGGTTTTTACTCGCTGTAAAATCATCTTTCACACTATACCAAAAAACTGGGCTAACTTTACTGTTTTCATTTTTTTTAATAGATGAAAGTGTCTTTTTTCCTAAAAATTGCGTTTGAAATGACATAAAATATTGCAACAATCGCCATTTTTTTCTCTAGGGTCTCTGCTAAAAAATATATATATAATGTTTGGAGGTTCTAAGTAATTTTCTAGCAAAAAATATGGATTTTAACTTGTAAGCAACAAATGTCAGAAATAGGCTTAGGCATGAAAGGGATAAGCATCAAATAGACCATCAAAGTCAAATGTCAAAAATGTCATATAATTGAAAAGAAAAAGAAAGGTAGATTGTTGACTGCCTGTCTGATTAAAAACAAGGTAATTAACAAATCAGTAAAGCAAAAGTACATTTCAATGGGTCTGGGGAACAACCCTGTGAGTACCACATAAGAACTGATAAAAGGGAAAGGGTCATGAAAAAGGAGTAAGAGAATAAAAGAAGTAAAGAAAAGGGAAGAAATACAGCGGTAGTAAGTGGTAAATTTGATAGAGGTAGTGCAGCTTCAACCAAATGAAGGGTGATGAAAGGGTAAATGAAGTATTATTACCATGGAAATAGTAAAGTGTCATCAAAGTTTGGAGGTAAACAATGTTTAACCCAAGGTAAGCAAAGTTTTTCAAATTTGCAGATCCGATTATTGGTTCTGTGAATGGTGTTGGCTACAATCAGATTTTTCCATGCCTTAGCTATGGTTTGTTTGGCTGCTGTTAAGAGCTGTAAAAGAAGGCAAAATTGATTCTGTGTAATTCCGTCTGGTTTTAGATTCAAAAGAGCTAAAGCAGGATTAGGTTGTATGGAAGTTTCGAACACTTTAGAAGCTAAATCAAAAACTGCCTTCCAAAATTTTTGGGCTATTGGACAATCCCACCATATATGGAGTTGGGTGCCAGGATCTGAACAAAACAAGCCACAGGGTAATCAGGAGCATATTTCGATATCCTAGCAGGAACTAAATACCCACGAGAAAGCACCTTATCATTTGTTTCCACAGCAACAACATTAGAGGAAACAGATTTAGTGGCTAACCATATACTGGACAATTCAATATCATCGAATGAGTGGTTTAGATCTTGTTCCCATTTAGAAATATAGGGAGGGGACTAGTATCAAAACTAGCTAGAATTTGTTTATAAAGAATTGAAGCAGAGCCCTCTGATATGTAGAACATAATTACATACATTATCTCACAAAAGTGAGTACACCCCTCACATTTTTGTAAATATTTTATATTATCTTTTCATGTGACAACACTGAATAAATGACACTTTGCTACAATGTAAAGTAGTGAGTGTACAGCTTGTATAACAGTGTAAATTTGCTGTCCCCTCAAAATAACTCAACACACAGCCATTAATGTCTAAACCGCTGGAAACAAAAGTGAGTACACCCCTAAGTGAAAATTTCCAAATTGGACCCAATTAGCTATTTTCCTTCCCCGGTGTCATGTGACTCATTAGTGTTACAATGTTTCAGGTGTGAATGGGGAGTAGGTGTGTTAAATTTGGTGTTATTGCTCTCACTCCCTCATACTGGTCACTGGAAGTTCAACATGGCACCTCATGGCAAAGAACTCTCTGAGAATCTGAAAAAAAGAATTGTTGCTTCACATGAAGCAATGTAGCCTATGCTATAAGAAGATTGCCAAGACCCTGAAACTGAGTTGCAGCATGGTGGCCAAGACCACACAGCGGTTTAACAGGACAGGTTCCACTCAGCACAGGCCTCGCCATGGTCTACCAAAGAAGTTGAGGACACATAGTCAGCGTTAGGGATGAGCCGAACACCCGCCTGTTCGGTTCGCACCAGAACTTGAGAACAGGCAAAAAAATAGTTCGAACACGCGAACACCGTTAAAGTTTATGGGACACGAACATGAATAATCAAAAGTGCTAATTTTAAAGGCTTATATGCAAGTTTTTGTCATAAAAAGTGTTTGGGGACCTGGGTCCTGCCCCAGGGGACATGGATCAATGCAAAAAAAAGTTTTAAAAACAGACGTTTTCTCAGGAGCAGTGATTTTAATAATGCTTAAAGTCAAACAATAAAAGTGTAATATTCCTTTAAGTTCAGATGTTGGTACAAATGGGGTTGTACGGTGGGAAGCTATAAGAACCCCTCGTTGTTTAATAGCTGCTGAGGCTGTAAATACTTGTGGATAAAAGGTACTAAAAAATAGGGGGGTGGCTCGAGCCGTAAAATGAGTCTCTTGTAGACAAACAATATGGCTTTTGGCTGCAGCAAAACAGTGAAATGCCTTGGTACATTTATATGGTATATTAAGACCTTGGACATTTAAGGTCAAAACATTTAGCGGGTCATAATAATGATGTTATGAACTGAATAACAGATGATTTAACAATATATAATGGGACTGCGACTACCGCAGTAAAAAAGGTAGGAAAGAAGGAAGGAGGACTATCTCTCGTAAAATTTGAAATATGGTATAGAGAGAGAAGGACAAAACACAAAGGGCGTACACCAGAGGCCAAAGTGCTACCGTCTGATATCCACATAATATTAATGATGATCTGAGGGTAGCTAACTGGGGGCACAAAGACTCCTCTAAAGGGAGCACTGCCAACAATAAAAATATAATACATATAGAAAGTTGATAACTACGTCCCTAGAAATGTGCTATAAAAGCCCAAGAGGGGGAGCATAAATATAAGTAAGGAGCAACCGCGTAAGATAAAGCATCAAATATAACAATAAAAAGAAATAGCACAAGGCTATGTAATAAAGTAAAGCTGGTCGCTGTGCCAGAACAAAGCCATCGAGAGCCCAAAACGACCATGCTTTGATTGCCCCTGGCGACTTCTATCACTTCCATTAGCCGTTGGTGTTTGCAGAGAGTGGGGGGCTAATCGACTTTGCATGCTATTTTGGTTGAGAGGGCGTTCTAAAAGCTGCATGTCTTGTAAGAAAGACTAGAGTTCTTCAGCAGAACTGCAGACATATTTAGACCCTTGGTGTGTGAAACAAATTGAAAACGGGAAACCCCATTGATATGCGATTTGATGTCGCTGTAGAACTTGGTGAAGAGGCTTTAAAGCCTGTCTTTTAGAAATAGTGAGCAGGGAGAGGTCAGCAAATAGCTGATAAGTATGTACCTGGAAGGTCAGCGTATCGTTCACTCTAGCTGCAGCCAGGAGTGGTTCTTTGGTGCGAAAATAGTGAAATTTGGCGAATATATCACGCAACGCTCCATCAGCTTTACGTGGTGTGAGGGCTCTAGGAACCCTGTCCATTTCCATTCATTTGACTGGTATAGATGGCTGTAGTTCTTGAAATAGGGCCAGCATGGTAGCTTGTAAATCAGTGACAGATTCAGGAATCCCACGAATACATATGTTAGAACGCCGGGCCCTATTTTCATAATCCTCTAAATGGGATTGGAGGACTAAATTTTCCTCTTTGAGATTTTCAATTTCAATCATATAGGCTAGTGTGCTATTTTCCAGTTCATCAACCCTCATCTCAAGGTTAGCAGTGTGTTGGCCCAATTCTCTGATTTCCCTAGTCAGACTGTCTGTAATATGATCTGAAGTCTGTTTAAAGTGGCTGTAAACCCAAGATCAAAAAAAAAAAAAAAAAAAAAACCTGCAAGACAAAGGCATAATGAGCTAGTATGCATAGCATACTAGCTCATTTTGAATTACTTACCTTAGATTGAAGCCCCCGCAGCGGTCCTCGTACACCGCTCCAGCCGGCGACATCGCTACTGGAGTTACTTCCAGGCATCGCGGGCTTCGGCGCTGTGATGTGCCGGAGCCGCAATTACGTCACTCCCGCGCATGCATGCGGGAGCCGCCGGTAACAGCACACTCACTGGAGCAACGGCACGTACATGCCATTGCTTCAGTGTGCATGTGCCCATGATGTCAGCACATGCATAGTTGCCAACATTGTAAAAAAAAAATGTGGGACACTTTTGTGGCTGTAGGCGGAGCTGTCCAATAATTAGGGGGCGGGGCATTCGTCAGCAGGCGTGGCCTAGCAAAAATAGACAAGTGCGGCAAAAAATGGGCGTGGTTTATGTGAAATTGTGGGTGTGGCTTAAATGGGCGTGGCTCTAGAGGGTGTGGTTAGAGTCTGAAATGAATGAGGGATGGAGAGGGGGAGAGAGGGGGAGAGAGGGGGAGAGAGAGGGAAATGACGGGACAGCAGGCCCAGATCCTACACAATAGAAATATGTGTATTCTAGAAAGTTTAACAATCAGCAGATAAAGATACTCCAAACACCTGGTGTTAGCACTTCAATCATCCCGGCACCATGGTTGTTATGGTGTCAGGATGATTGAAGCGCATTATTTCTATTATTATATTGTAATATAAAATGAAATCATTCAACTCACCATAATGCAGAATCAGTGGGATCCCTGAGCGTGTCACCAGCCACGTCGCCTGCCACCAGCCGTCCGTCCTTGCTTCAGATGTCCGAGCAGAGTCCGTCCTTGCATCAGATGTCCCCAGCGGAGCCCCCCTCACACCAGGAGTCCCCGGCGGAGCCCCCCCTCACATCAGGAGTCCCCGGCGGAGCCCCCCCTCACATCAGGAGTCCCCGGCGGAGCCCCCCCTCACATCAGGAGTCCCCGGCGGAGCCCCCCCTCACATCAGGAGTCCCCGGCGGAGCTCCCCCTCACATCAGGAGTCCCCGGCGGAGCCCCCCTCACATCAGGAGTCCCCGGCGGAGCCCCCCCTCACATCAGGAGTCCCCGGCGGAGCCCCCCCTCACATCAGGAGTCCCCGGCGGAGCTCCCCCTCACATCAGGTGTCCCCGGCGGAGCCCCCCCTCACATCAGGAGTCCCCGGCGGAGCTCCCCCTCACATCAGATGTCCCTGGCGGAGCTCCCCCTCACATCAGGAGTCCCCAGTGCCCCCCCTCACATCAGGAGTCCCCAGTGCCCCCCCTCACATCAGGTGTCCCCAGTGCCCCCCCTCACATCAGGTGTCCCCAGTGCCCCCCCTCACATGAGGTGTCCCCAGTGCCCCCCCCTCACATGAGGTGTCCCCAGTGCCCCCCCCCCTCACATGAGGTGTCCCCAGTGCCCCCCCCTCACATGAGGTGTCCCCAGTGCCCCCCCCTCACATCAGGAGTCCCCAGTGCCCCCCTCACATCAGGAGTCCCCAGTGCCCCCCCTCACATCAGGAGTCCCCAGTGCCCCCCTCACATCAGGTGTCCCCAGTGCCCCCCCCTCACATCAGGTGTCCCCAGTGCCCCCCCCTCACATCAGGTGTCCCCAGTGCCCCCCCCACTCACATCAGGAGTCCCCAGTGCCCCCCCACTCACATCAGGTGTCCCCAGTGCCCCCCCACTCACATCAGGTGTCCCCAGTGCCCCCCCCACTCACATCAGGTGTCCCCAGTGCCCCCCCTCACATCAGGTGTCCCCAGTGCCCCCCCCTCACATCAGGTGTCCCCAGTGCCCCCCCTCACTTTAGGTGTCCCCAGTGCCCCCCCACTCACATCAGGTGTCCCCAGTGCCCCCCCACTCACATCAGGTGTCCCACAGCGGTGCGCGCGCTCCCCCCCACCTAGAACCCCCGCCCCTTTCCATATCAGACTGGCAGCGGGGCGGGGGGTAGGCGGGCCGAGGCGGAGCGGGGCGAGGCGGAGCGGGGCGGGCCGAGGTGGAGCGGGGCAGGGGGGCGACGCAGAAGCTTCGTCTAGCCCCCCCCAGCCGTCTTCCTGAACTTCCACAAAATGGCGGCCTCTAACGGCGGCGGCGGTTTCAAAAACGGGAACCGGATTTTTCGGGACATTTGGCAGCTATGCACATGCAGATACAGCGGATATCTCCTAAACCATGCAGGTTTAGGAGATATCCGGGGTAGCTACAGGTAAACCTTATTATAGGTTTAAATGTAGCAAAGTGGTTGTAAAGAGTTTACAACCACTTTAATGGCTTTGTGAAGCATTTTCTCAAATTGCATCAGTCCAGTAGAATCAGTAGAATGAGCAGAGTCTGTAGAAGATGTCAATTATGGTGCTTATGTTGATGAATCAGAGTCAGATTCCTCCTGTGTTACAGCTTTTACTTTAGAGCGCTGAGAGGGTTTCACAGAGCGTGAGGTAACAGGAGGAGAGCATTGAGCCGGTGCCATTTTGACGAAAGCCTGGGCCAGCGCACATTTAAAATTTTTGGAGACCATAGGAGTACAGTGACCTCATTGTCATGTTCAAGAAACCAGCATTATCCTGCTGGAAGGAGCTATCAGAAGATGGGTACACTGTAGTCATAAAGGGATGGACATGGTCAGCAACAACACTCAGGTAGGTTGTGGTGTAAGGACCAAGCCTCTTTTTGAGATTTGTTGTTTACAAGTTAAATAATTTTTTTTTTTTGCTAGAAAATGGCGGTTGTTGCAATACTTTCTGTCACACCGTATTTTTAAAAAAAAAAAACACTTTTTTTGAATTAAAAAATAAGACAACAGTAAAGTTAGCCCAATTTTTTTATATGGTGAAAGATAATGTTATGCCAAGTAAATTGATACCCAACATGGCATGCTTCAAAATTGCGCCCGCTCGTGGAATGCGGACAAACTTTTACACTTAAAAATCTCCATAGGCGACGTTTAAAAAACTCTACAGGTTGTATGTTTTGAGTTACAGAAGAGGCCTAGAATTATTGCTCTCGCTCTTCCGATCACGGTGATACCTCACATGTGTGGTTTGAACACCGTTTTCATATGTGGGAGCTACTCACGTATGCGTTCACTTCTGCAGGCGAGCTAGGCGGGACGGGGCGCATTTAAAAAAAAAAAAAAAATAGTAATAAAAGTGACACATTAAAAAAATTTTTGTTCTTATTTATTTTACCTTTTATTTTTTTACACTGCCTATTACAAGGAATGTAAACATCACTTGTAATAGAAAAAAGCATGACAGGACCTCTTAAATATGAAATCTGGGGTCAAAAGGAGGGCACCGGATCACGGTGGGAGGTGGGGCCATCTCCCGCCACTGATAAAAGTGATCTCCCGGTGAATCCGCCGCAGAGACCACTCTTATCAGAAAGTGGACCGCCGGCCGAGGAAGAGGATACCGGGGTTATGGCAGCTAGCTGCTGCCATAACAACGATATTCCTCTTCAAAGTTAGAACGTATATCGGCGTGTAGTGATCCGTAAGTGGTTAAATGATGTACAAATGGTTCAGACTGGTGGTGGTGTAATGGTGTGGGGGATATTTTCCTGGCACACCATGGGCCCCTTAGTACCAATTGAGCAAGGCAGGATGCTTTTATGTTGTTTATGCCAAATTCTGACTCTACCATCTGAATGTCACAGCTGAATTTGAGCCTGTGTGAATTGTAGCCTCAGTTTCCTGTTCTTAGCTGATAGGAGTGGCACCCGGGGTGGTCTTCTGCTGCTGTAGCCCATCTGCTTCAAGGTTCGATGTGTTGCGCGTTCAGAGATGGTATTCTGCATACCTTGGTTGAAACAAGTGGTTATTTAGGTTACTATTGCCTTTCTATCATCTGGAACCAGTCTGCCCATTCTCCTCTGACATCAAAAAGGCATTCTCGTCCACACAACTGCCACTCACTGGACATTTTCTATTTTTCGGACCATTCTCTGTAAACCCCAGAGATGGTTGTGTGTGAAAATCCCAGTAGATCAGCAGTTTTTGAAATACTAAAACCAGCCCGTCTGGCACCAACAACCATCCCACCTTCAAAGTTACAGTACTTAAATCCCTTTTATTCCCCATTCTGATCCTCAGTTTGAACTTCACCATGTCTAGATGCCAAAATGTATTGAGTTGCTTCCATGTGATTGGCTGATTAGCAATTTGTGTTACCAAGCAATTGAACAGGTGTACCTAATAAAGTGGTCCGGGAGTGTATACGTAAATATAACCAAATATCATTTATAATAGGGCTGTTACTGATTAAAATTTTCGTGTTTGATTAATTGATTTTTTTTTTTAATCAAATAATTTTAATTATAATGCACATACAGATCCAACTACTTTTAGCTGACATCATGCATAGCTCCTCCCCCGTACGCGTTATGTTCATTTAGAACTTCCTCAGAACTTCCTCAGTGGGGCGGGGCTACGGCGTCACCCTACAGTCTATTTAAATAGCACTGTTGTGCATCAGGGGGACCGATGGAGAGCCAGAGACATCCATCACCTGCTGAGACAGCAAAGTGTCAGCTCTTTGGAAAAAAAAGTGCCCTCATCATAAATGTTTCTTGATTGCTGGATAACCAATCAATGTCAGTTCATCGTCAAACTAACTTACAGCCAGGAAAGCCCTCAGATATGTTGATTTTCATAGCCAAGTCCAGGATTTACATAGATGTTTATCTGAATACTTTGACCAGTGAGATCAATCAAATCGTTAGGATCTGTCTTCCTCAATTTATAATTTCACGGACATCGACGTCACCGGACTCCTCCCCCCATCCCTTCGTTAGCAGACGGAAGCACTTGGGGAAGGGGGGAGGAGTCCGGTGACGTCGATGTCCGTGACATCACCAGATCTCTGACGAAACTCCCTGAAGACCCGGAAGCCGGCAGAGAGGTGAGTACTGATCAAAAAAATTTTGATTGATCAAAAAAAATTAACGATTAATCGAGGAATTAATCCTTAATTTTCCCAGCCCTAATTTATAAAGAAGTATAATAAATAAGTCCACTATGATAAATAGTGATGGAAATAAACAATTGTTCCATCCATTGGATGTTTTGTGAAGGAAGTTCACATACTAAAGGTTTACACCAACAATCGTGCACTTTCTTCCACCAAAAGTGAGACTAGGCACTCATCACATGAACGTGCTGCCAAAGAATGAAGCAGCAATACAAGCTCAATCTGAGATCCCCGGATCAATCCACTCAGTGGGTCTGGCAACTTTTAAATCCTCTTCTCACTGGGGGCAGTATATGCACTAAGCACTCACAAGACCCATCAAACGCTGCCACTGACCTGACTGGCATGGCGGCGTGACAACGTGACGTCACGCTCTATGCTCCGCCCAACACCTTTCTCGCACCTGCTCATCCTCAGGGACCTTCCAGACTGACAATGCTGCTGTCCAAAGGTGTCTCTGTTCCTTCATCCAGAATGTAGGCTCTCTAAAATAAAAAGTGTGTTCCTGGCTAGATCATCAGGTGAAAACACAGGGGGGGGGAATAACAAAAAAAAAAGGAAACAAATGCAGCCACCACATCTAATGATTGGTAAACTGCGATATATTACATTTTTGGTTTGGGGTTTAATACCGCTTTAACACTTTGCAAATGTTATACAACAATACCATAAACAGTCTTATTTATCATTGATTTATTCTTCCTGATTTCACTTTACAGATCAAAGGCTCTCTGTCTCTGAACATCATTAGCTCCATTTTCAGCATGGTAGCTGTGATCCTAAATATTGTCGATTTGGGAACCCTGCGGTGCTACGGTTACTATGGCGATAGTGGGTACAATTATAATGACTATAATGGGTACAATTATAATTACTATGAAGCTCAGAGGCAATGCCAACAGGAACTTGTAAGTCTTATTCTGGTCATTATATAAATAGAATATCAAGTGTTTTTTATATATATTAATTTCTTTAATACATTAATCACTAAAAATATGTATACTGCTTCAAATAATATCATATATACTATTAAAAGGGGCAAGGTTGGATATCATACGAATAATATAAAATCTTAATGCAGTTTTTCTTCGTTTCTGAAATGCCTTTTTTCCAAGCTGTACTCTGCTACATATCTTTGGTGAAAATAACCCAAATCAGTGTATATTATTTAGCCTGTAGGAAAGTTATAGAGTCTATAAGCTATGGTATATACTGTATATCTGAAAACTGATCAATCCTGATGTACCGACTCATTTCTTGAGGCCCGAAAATGCCAGGAAAGTACAAATATCCCCCAAATGACCCCTTTTTGGAAAGTAGACAGCCCAAGGTATTTAATAAGATGCATGGGGAGTTTTTTTTAAGTATTTTTTTTTTGTCACAATTTTTTGGATAATGAAGAAATTTAATTTTTTTTTTACATTTTTTTATTGTCAGCAGTGCAGTACAGCATCATCATAAAACTGGCGTGGCCGTGATCAGGGACACTGACTGGGGACAGTATAAATAAAAAATATATATACATATATTTTTTTTCAATTTTTTAAAATATTTTCTTCTTTATTACATTCCTTTTCTTTTCTTTTTTTAACCACTTCAATACAGGGCACTTAGACACCTTCCTGCCCAGACCAATTTTCAGCTTTCAGCGCTGTCGCAGTTTGAATGACAATTGCGCGGCCATCCAACACTGTACCCAAACTAAATTTTTATCATTTTAACATTTATCAACAGGCCTCGCCATGGTCGACCAAAGAAGTTGAGTGCACATACTCAGCGCTAGGGATGAGCTGAACACCCCCCTGTTCGGTTCGCACCAGAACTTGAGAACAGGCAAAAAATTTGTTCGAACACGCGAAAACCGTTAAAGTCTATGGGACACGAACATGAATAATCAAAAGTGCTAATTTTAAAGGCTTATATGCAAGTTATTGTCATAAAAAGTGTTTGGGGACCGGGTCCTGCCCCAGGGGACATGGATCAATGCAAAAAAAAGTTTTAAAAACTGACGTTTTTTCAGGAGCAGTGATTTTAATAATGCTTAAAGTGAAACAATAAAAGTGTAATATTCCTTTAACCACTTCAATACCGGGCACTTAGACACCTTCCTGCCCAGACCAATTTTTAGCTTTTAGTGCTGACACAGTTTGAATGACAATTGCGCGGTCATACTACACTGTACCCAAACTAAATTTTTATCATTTTGTTCCCACAAATAGAGCTTTCTTTTGGTGGTATTTGATCACCTCTGCGGTTTTTATTTTTTGCGAAACAGATAAAAAAAGACCGAAAATTTTGAAAAAAATTAAAGTTTTGCTTTTGTTTAAAAATTTTGTAAATAAGTTAGTTTTCTCTTTCACTGATGGGCACTGATAAGGCGGCACTGACGGGCACTGATAAGGCGGCAGCGATGAGGTGGCACCAATGAGCGGGCACTGACATGCGGCACTGATGGGCACTGGTAGGCGGCACTGATGGGTGGCACTGATGGGCATTGATAGGCAGCACTGTTGGGCACTCATGGGTGGCACTGGGTGACACTGGTGGGCACTGTTAGGCGACACTGATGGGCACTGAAAGGCTGCACAGATGGGTTCTTATGGGTGGCACTGATGAGCACTGATAGGCGGCACTGCTGGGCACTGATACGTGGCACTGATGGGCACTGATACGTGGCACTGATACGTGGCACTGATGGGCATCCCTGGTGGCACTGGCAGTGGTAGGCATTGGAATGGGCACTGATTGGCATCTGCCTGGGCATTGATTGGCAGCTGCCTTTGCACAGATCAGTATTTCCCTGGGGGTCTAGGGGGCATACCTGGTGGTCCAGTGTGGCTGGTTTCCCTGGTGGTCCTGGGCGGTTTCCCTGGTGGTCCTGGGCGGCTTCCCTGGTGGTCCTGGGTAGGATCCGAGGGGGGGCTGTGCTGATAAACAATCAGCACAGACCCCCTCTGTCAGCAGAGCAGCCGATCGGCTCTCTGTCAGACGCGAGTGAGGAAAAGCCGATCACCGGCTCTTCCTATTTACATTGTGATCAGCCGTGATTGGACGCGGCTGATCACGTGGTAAAGAGTCTCCGTCAGAGACTCTTTACCTAGATGGGTGTTGTGGGGTGTCAGACTGACACCCTGCAACAACGATCGCCGTGACGCGCGCCCCCGGGGGCGCGCAGCGGCTCAATATCCTGCGGACGACGACGTCATTCTGCTATATGGCGGGCGGCAAGTGGTTAAATACAGTGACCAGAGCAATTTAGTGTTACCATCAGTAGTGTATTTAGGTTTTGTGCTGCCCTAGGCCTGACTAAACTTGTGCACCCCTAATTTAAATATGACCCACCCCTTGCTGTCAAGGTCACACCTTTGAGTTCGAGGACACTAGTTCTGAGGGCCTGGGGGGTGGGGAGCAATGGATTTCCTTAATTCACATAGATTTCCTTTCACTTCCTGTTTAGCTATGGGGCAGGAAGTGAAGGGAAATCTCTGCAATGAGACAGGGATGGTAAAAAATAAACTGACGGGCTATAACCCTCGCTTACTTTATCCAAAATGAAAAAAGTGATGCCTATAGTTCTATCTTAAGCACAAATTTCTGATAATTTTATGGAGAGGACTAAGAAGATATAACCATGCCACTGGTGCAGCAGAAAACATATAGCACAGTGAGGAAAGTTTGTGGTCCAGGATGAGAGGACAGTCAAAATTAGAAGCGGTGCCCCACCTAAAGTTGCGGAATGCCGGCTGCCTGAATTACGGAAGCAGTGTAGCCGCTTTATGAGGCACTAGACTAATTTGCCTCTCAGCCCAGTCTGACCCATAAGAATTGACTCACAGTGTAGCGCAAGCTGGCGGGGACTCTTTCCGTGCTGCCCCCCTGCAAAGTGCTGCCCTAGGCCTGGGCCTTGTCGGCCTAGGCCAGGATACAGCGTTAGTTACCATAGTAACACTGTACTAATCTGGGGAGGTGATCAGGATTTGTATTTTTACACACTATGATTGCTTATAACTGTGAATTTTACAGTTATAATCAACCATTATTTCTGAATAAAAACTATTCATTCAGTGTTTACTATTGTGATTAGCCGTGATTGGCCACAGCTAACCCCATGGTACAGATGAGCTGTGACTAGCTCTGCTTGTACCATTTGATCACTGTGACCAATCACAGAGCTCATCACAATAGTACACATGAATCAAAGCCTTTCATTGTGTGCAATTTGATCTGCTGTGATTGGCTACAGTGATCCCATGGTACCGGCAGCAGGCCGATAAACTGATCTGTCATCCGCAGCAGGTGACAGATCGTGCCAGAGTGTGGCCTGTGGGGCACACACGAGGTGCGATCATGGGAAGACCTCATATGATGTCCTCCCAGGATAATAGGGATCCCTAAAAAATATAAAAAAGTAAAAAGAAAGAACTCCGCGCTATGAGTAAAACTTAAAAAATATAACAAAAAGCTGCTCTCCTCAAAGTGCTTGGTGAGCAGAGTTTGAGCTTGTGGGGGGTGTATAAAAATAAGGGGGTGCTAATAGTTGAGGAGTGTGACAGTAAAATACCAGTGATCAATATTTCATGTTCATTATATACAATACTGTACAAAATAAATCATATTAAATAGCTACATATAGTGAATATAATAAATTGTGCATCAGTAAACAGCCAGTATTGTGCTCATAGCAGATATATTAAACACCTTCCTGCAAATAAGTCAAACCACACGTTAGATAATAGTGTGAGTGTAGCAGATCAGATAGTCTCACACTATTAGTCAACGTGTGGTTTGACTTATCTAATGTGTGGTTTGACTTATTTGCAGACAGGTGTTTAATATATCTGCTATGAGCACAATACTGGCTGTTTACTGATGCATAGTTTATTATATTCACTATATGTAGCTATTTAATATGATTTATTTTGTACAGTATTGTTTAGAATGACCATGAAATATTGATCACTGGTATTTTATTGTTACACTCATCAACTATTAGCGCCCCCTTATTTTTATACACCCCCCATAATAGGGATTCCCCCTGGCCATCATATTACAGTAGGCCAGATGAGAAGGGATTAAATGTTAGGCATCATCTCCATACAGCATATAAAGGAAAGAGGAAGCCTCCAATAGTATAGTATCTTTAATTTAATGAAACATGCCAACCACAATAGGAAACACACTCGCATTAATTATCTGAGTCACAGAATTCTTCAGCTAAAAATGCTGGAAATGAGTCTGACATCAGGCTCCGGACATCTCTTGGCTTCACCCTACGTGTTACGCCACTAGCCGACGTGGCTTTATTGGGAAAAGAAGACAGTAGTCATATTTAATGTCTATACACCCAAAACACACCATAAAAGATTCCATAAGTTTCTTATGGATAAACTTCAACCTTACCCCAGAGAATGCCTAATCTTATGCAGGCATTTCAATGAAGTTATTAATACCACATTTGCAGAAAAAGGACTACCACTCTCTCTTCCTTCCTTCACTCTGCAGATCTTTCTGATCCTTGGCGTTGCCTACATGTTACAGAAACAGACTATATAGTCTATTTTAAGACAGGTGAGATATTAGGGGTCTTCTAGACTCCTGATTTCTCATTAAAAGAGAACAAACCTAATCTACAGGCCTAAAATAATTTTTTATACATGTAAACAAAAAACATAAAAACAGCTGTGGCTGTAAAAGGGCTAAAGGGACCAAAACCCAAATGACAGGGAAAGTGAACCTAACATCCAGGACACCTCCCGGCATCCTGTATAATAGACATATACTGCATATATTAAACTAAAAGATTCCCCATAAGAATTAACCGCTGACTTACTTTTTTTATTTATTTATTTTTTACAGAATGGTGCTTATGCTGTTATTTCTCTACTACTTGTAATAAATTTGCTGCTCTTCTGTGTCACCATTTCCACCTCTGTTTTTGAATGCCGGTCTCTCTCAAAAGTACAAAGTGTCACCCAGGTAAGAGACGTATGGGATTACTGTAAAAAAAGTGTCACCTCAAGGGACCAGCAAAGTCTATCACCCACCAGCTTTGGGAAACCCTTTGCTTTGAGATCCTTGTCCCAGCTCTCCCCTGTGGCCTTAACTAGGATTGTGTTTAGGCATCACCCTACTTGAGGCAGAGGTCTGTTTGCAGTGTGGCAAAAAGGATCCCCCATCACAGTACTGCTAACAAAAATGACATATTTACGTGAATGGGGCCATACCATAACCACAAGCCAAACACTAGGCATTCAGATGTCAGGAAAAGAAAACTGAAGTGTTCCCTCCTGAATGCCTTTCAGTTGCACCCGCATCGCTCTGAAAGGGACCTACCACTGATCTCTCTTTAAAGACTGACACAGGTGTAAAAAGAGCCCTAAGAATGGATTTCTTCTCACTTCTCACTTCCTATCAGTAGCGGCCTGTAATGCAGGGGTGACGCCCCCCCCATCCATGCGTCCGGCCCACTAATCTACATGCGGGGTGCCGGATGCATGGATTCCAATGGGTTTTTTTTTTGAAGCACGTGATTAGAGCCGGAGGCTCTAATAGGCTTCAAAAAAGAGTGGGCTCAGGGGCACAGAGCACTACGCTCCGAGCCCACCCAGTTGTGTGACCATAGGGAATAAATATTCCCTCCCCACTAATCTCCCCACTATGCCACGCAATAAGTGAAAAATAACCTGACAAGGGTTTTAAGGCTTCTCTACTCTATTCAAAACATTTAAAAGTTTGGGCTAGACTTACACTGTAAGGGTGGACCTGTATTTAAAGTGTAACCAGAGTTTAGATTAAGATTTTTTTTTTTTTTAAATAGAGTGCTGAGGGATTACAGCCAATACCAGGTTGCAAAATTTCGAGTTGCTACAAGAACAGGAATAGAGGAGAAATTTTCCAATGATAACATTTGCTCCCATGACAGCTCTCTAAGAAAGGATTTCCCTCACATTGGAATGATATTCTTTCACTTTCTACTGAGTCTACAGGAAGTGAAGGAAAATCTCCTGAGACACAGATGGTAAAAAAAAAAAAAAAAAAAAAAAAAAAAAAACTGGCAGTGGTTTTAACCCTTACTCTATATACACTTTCGAATAGGATTTAAAAAAAAACAAAACTTTAAATACTCTAAACATCAAACGTACACACCGCTAAACAAGAAAAGGGAGTTGGTTTTGTGCTGCTTAACTCCACCATAGTTTTAAGAATGAGTTTGCTAACGACCCCCCAAAACTGTCATATCAGCCAGGACCGGCCGAGATTTGATTTATTTATGGGCAGGCTGATGGTACCCAAGTCTATCCATCGACTGACCTGGGTATAACCAGCCTGTTGGATTTTTCTATGCAGCACTCTCTAGTGCTAGAATAGGTGTAGGAAAATGTACTTGACTCATAGTAGTTGCATGAGTCTGTTAATTGGGTCAGGGTTTAGATTCAGGTCAGGCTGGAAGACTCTACAGACCAGGCCTTCATCGCCTCCCCCTGGTTCTGGAGGTTTCAAGGAAGCCTCTAGAAGCTAGTGGGCAGGTGTATACCAGGGGCGGATCCAGAGCCTAGTCTTGGGAGGGGCACTGCCAGAAAATACTTTTTTTGGGGTAAATTTAACGGGGAAATGGCTGGTGTTAGCGTTTCAATCATCATGGCACCATGGTTGTTATGGTGTCAGGATGATTGAAGCGCATTACTATTATTACATTGTTATAAAAAATGAAATGGTTCAACTCACCATAGAATCAGTGGGAGCCTCAAGCGTGTCACTTGCCACGTCCCATGCCACACGTTGCGGATTGTCACTTGCCACGTCCCATGCCACACGTTGCGGATTGTCACTTGCCTGCTATAACTGTCTCTTGCTGTGTCCCAGAGTCAGGCTTATTTAACTGGTGACCCCCGTGTCCAAATCACGCTCTGATTGTCTGCCCACTGCCCCCCCCCTTGTGCCCAGACTGCGCTCTGATTGGCTGGCAGCTGCCCCCTATGTCCTGTGACAGTGAATGAACTCATCTCTCAGGACAGCGCTGAACGCGAGCCACACCCGCCCCTTCGTCAAGCACCACCTACCCGAGCTGCCACGGGCTGAGCGCTGAGTGTCGGCCCTGCCCCTCCCAGCCTGCGCTGACATCAGTGCTGGGCAGGGAGGAATGGGCTGGCTGCTGCCGCTGGGAGAGCAGAGAGAGAGCAGAGCGCACAAAGGGCTCATCCTGAGCAGACGTGTCAGCGCTGCATCCCGCCCCAGGGGCAGCAGAGAGATGATGTAATCTCTCTGCTGCCGCGGCTACCTGCACACTGCACAGTGAGGGCGGAACTGCAGGGATGCAGGGCGGGCGCTGGGCGGTTATGTTGTCTCTCTGCTCCCCCGCCTGCCAGCTCCCTGATTGGCCAGCAGCTGCTCACACACTGTCACTGAGCCGCACAGCTGCTCACCAATGGAGCCGCCCGTGCTCTCAGCCGCGGCGCCGCCCGCTGGCTCTCTCACCCGCAGCGACACCCGCCCGCCCACTCACATTCTCGGAGGGGGCAATTGGCCCGTTGCCCCCCCGGATCCGCCCCTGGTGTATACATACCTCCCAAGTGTCCCTGATTTTTAAAGATTGTCCCATATTCGGAACAAAGTTTCCTCCTCTATTGTCCCTCATTTTGGTCTGATCTATATAAAAAATGCACTACTTATCAAAAATTGTTTCCCAGTGCTAAACATTTCAACCAATTTCTAAATACTGCATTTGTAAGTTCCAAAAGCCATAATAAAGGCATAGTTTGGTTAAACCCACAAGTGCTTTTTCTTGCCACATAATTTTTTTGTATAATTCTCCTTTAAGATGGGACGTGGCACAGGGTGTGTCCTATACTTACATACTTTTGCTAATAGGTGTCCCTCATTCACATTTCAGAAAGTTGGGAGGTAGGGGTATAGAGGCAGGGATCTGAATATTTATGGGAGTTGGACCAATCCACAGGCTGTAGGTTTGGCAGGGAGGTCACACAAGCTCATAATTATTGGAGGTCAAACAAATGGCCACTGCCCCCCACCTATAACTGGCCTTCACAGCAAGGAGCACATGGAAAACCAAAGAAAATTCCCAGCTTACCAACCATTCTGCAACCAACTGAATTATCCTGTCTACCAGTTTGCATTAAAAACAGGGGTTTAGTTTGCACACATTTGCAAATACATGCGTAAGCTGCAGAGCCACTTCACGGTACCCCAGTATTATCCGCAGTCTTAATTCTATAAATTTGTGAGAGCCTCCATAGTGGAAGCACATGTAGAATAATGGAGAGATAGAGGGCAGGTAAGCCTGGAGGGACCCGGCCCTCCTTAACAACTTCAATACCGGGTACTTTTATCCCCTTCCTTTCCAGGCCAATTTTCAGCTTTCAGTGCTGTCACACTTTGAATGACAATTGCGTGGTCATGTAACACTGTACCCATAAGGAATTGTTATCATTTTTATCACACAGAGCTTTCTTTTGGTGATATTTAATCACTGGGTTTTTATTTTTTTGCTAAATAAACAAAAAAAGAAACTTATAACTGAAAAAAAAATGTGTTTGTGTTGTTTAACATTTTGCAAATAACCTTTCTTCATAAATTTAGGTCAAAATGTATTCTACTACATTTCCTTGGTGAAAATAACTCAAATCAGTGTTTATTATTTATTCTGTAAGAAAGTCCATAAAACTATGGTATATAGATGAAAATCATTTAATCCTGATGCATTGATGGCCTATCTCATTCCTTAAGGCCTGAAAATGCCAGAAAAGTACAATTGTCCCCTCAAATGCCCCCTTTTTGGAAAATAGACAGTCCAAGGTCTTTAGTAAGAGGCATGGCAATTTTTTTTTACATACTGTTACCAGCGCCTTCTGAGAGGACATCATATAATGTCCACTCAGAAGGACGAAAGGCCCGGCCAGCCATCAATCTGCTATAGGCCAGATGGGAAGGTGTTAAAGGCACAGGAGCGCACTGGACACCCAGCATATAGCACAACGGCTAGTGCATCACCTCACCTGTATTTTAACAGTACAACCAGCCTGTGCTATATGCTGACTGTCCAATGTGCCCCTGTGCCTTCAAGTAGGGGTGGGCTCCCTCCAGGCTTACCTGCCCTTTATCTATCTATTATTATACATGTGCTTCTACTATGGAGGCTCTCACAAATTGGGACTGAAGATAATACTGAGGTGCCATGAAGTGGCAAATGTGTGCAAACTAAATCCCTGTTTTTAGATAATAGTGTGAGAGTGTAGCAGATCAGATAGTCTCACACTATTAGTCAACGTGTGGTTTGACTTATCTAATGTGTGGTTTGACTTATTTGCAGACAGGTGTTTAATATATCTCCTATGAGCACAATACTGGCTGTTTACTGATGCATAGTTTATTATATTCACTATATGTAGCTATTTAATATGATTTATTTTGTACAGTATTGTTTAGAATGACCATGAAATATTGATCACTGGTATTTTATTGTTACACTCATCAACTATTAGCGCCCCCTTATTTTTATACACCCCCCATAATAGGGATTCCCCCTGGCCATCATATTACAGTAGGCCGGATGAGAAGGGATTAAATGTTAGGCATCATCTCCATACAGCATATAAAGGAAAGAGGAAGCCTCCAATAGTATAGTATCTTTAATTTAATGAAACATGCCAACCACAATAGGAAACACACTCGCATGTATTATCTGAGTCACAGAATTCTTCAGCTAAAAATGCTGGAAATGAGTCTGACATCAGGCTCCGGACATCTCTTGGCTTCACCCTACGCGTTACGCCACTAGCCGACGTGGCTTTGTTGGGAAAAGAAGACAGTAGTCATAGTTAATGTCTATACACCCAAAACACACCATAAAAGATTCCATAAGTTTCTTATGGATAAACTTCAACCTTATCCCAGAGAATGCCTAATCTTATGCAGGCATTTCAATGAAGTTATTAATACCACATTTGCAGAAAAAGGACTACCACTCTCTCTTCCTTCCTTCACTCTGCAGATCTTTCTGATCCTTGGCGTTGCCTACATGTTACAGAAACAGACTATATAGTCTATTTTAAGACAGGTGAGATATTAGGGGTCTTCTAGACTCCTGATTTCTCATTAAAGAGAACAAACCTAATCTACAGACCTAAAATAATTTTTTATACATGTAAACAAAAAACATAAAAACAGCTGTGGCTGTGAAAGGACTAAAGGGACCAAAACCCAAATAACAGGGAAAGCGAACCTAACATCCAGGACACATCCCGGCATCCTGTATAATAGACATATACTGCATATATTAAACTAAAAGATTCCCCATAAGAATCAACCGCTGACTTACTTTTTTTATTTATTTATAAAAAGGGGTGGGCTCCCTCCAGGCTTACCTGCCCTTTATCTATTATTATACATGTGCTTCTACTATGGAGGCTCTCACAAATTGGGACTGAAGATAATACTGAGGTGCCATGAAGTGGCAAATGTGTGCAAACTAAATCCCTGTTTTAAATGCAAACTGTTAGACAGGATAATTTGGTTGTTTTCAGGCTGGTTGGCAAGTTGAGCTGGGAATTCTTTTGATCTTGTTTGCCATAAATATTGAGGAGCCTGCCCAGTAAGGGGAGTCAGGTGGAAGATGGAGTGAGGAAGCTGTGCTGTTTAGCCTGGGAGGAGACCCCGAGGTGGAGGGGCTCTGCCTCCAGGCTGGGAGCTGAGAAGGACAGAGGCAACAGCAATACTCTGCTCATTTTGTTGTTCTTTGAGTCAAGTTGGGCATTTCATAATCCCTTATCCCTATCCAAGTTTACTATCCCTAATAAATACTAAAAACCAAAGTCCATGGACTGTTTGTCTCTGCCTGAAAGTAAGAAAATGCATGTTGCCTGGCTGTGCAGGCTATATGAGGACCCAATACGTAGTGGCTCCTAAGGGGGTAGCGCTACATCTACATGCAATTACTGTTGGCGACTATAGCCTTCCGTTAGTGTTTGGAACGCATGCTGTAAAATCAGTCAAAGTTGAGCTCCAAAAGCTGTAATGGGCAAATACAGCACCAGCTGTTTAAATTGTATATGCACCAGTGTCCATGCTGTGCTACACCGCATAATGATGAAGAGGTTGAGGAACTGAGGAAGCCGCTGTGGACTGTGTATATTGTGAATTCATCAATTCAACCAAAAATCTCATTAATACAATCCTTCCATAGCCCATACAACATGGATTATGTGAACAAAACTTGTTTACGTGCATTAATCTTGTGCATAAACGTCACCAAGTAATCCACTACAAATATGTGAAAGATCAAAAACATTCAGAAAATGTATGCCATGAGGAGATTCATATTTCACCCCAACAAAAAGTCTCCTTTGAGTTGATCCGCTCTCTGCAAAAAAAAGTCTTCCATATCTTGTCCCATAGAGGACAATGATGAAATATAAGCCTTGCAAGGAGATGTGGCAGAGAACAATACTGCTAGTTGCTGGCATGGCTGGTATGGCGAATTTCTGAAGCGGATTCGAAAGCATGTGTACATGTGGGATTAAAATGGAGCCATACAAGGGTGTTGTCATGAACATAGCGTTGCGCCACATGTGAAGGCACAATGCACATAACACTGCAACGCACATTGACGTCAAGACATATGCACTACACGTGACCCAATAATATATACAAGACAAAAAGGAAGAAAACCAAATAGAAGGCCAAACGAAAGCCAACTAAGTTGTCATGGTACAAATGGATAAATAAAATACCGCGCCAATCTAATAAGTAGAAACAGCAGCCAACACTACAGAACGACTGAGACTGTGTAGAAAATATAGACAAAAAAGTGTAGCGCTAAGGTAAATACAGTGAAAAAGAGGTTTTAGAACAGGGAGAGGTGAAACCACATTTCAAGTGGCACGTAACCTCAGCCAGGTCAAAAACCAAATATGTGTATGCACAAACAGTGTAATATCATCACCTAAATCAAAAAGAGATGTAGTGCTCTTTCTTTTGAGAAAGGTGCAAACATACATAAAGGTAAAAATGAGGTGAAAGTAAATCAACAAATGGTAATCTCAAAAGTCCACATTTTGATAGTGATGTAATATGGAAAAAGTCCAAAATAGTGGTGAGGAAATATTAATCCCATATAAATAATAAAGACTTATTAATGTAGTCCATATGTTGCATAGTGCAGTTGAAACAAAGGGGACCCAAGGCAGATATCCTCACTATATAGAAACTCCAAATCAAAATGGAAGGTAGAATACTCTTACCGACTTCGGTGGACTCACAGGCCGTGGGCGGTGAGTCAAACGAGCTTGTACTGTCTTGTGATAAATGACAGTATAAAGATGGATTATACACCAGAAGACATCCTCCTTGGATGGGGAGCCCGGAACCTGTCCTGAAGGTCTGCACGATCACCGTTTTTATCAGCATACATGGACCATATGGAAAAAAACGACAAGGAACCTCCACATAGTGTAAATCCGAAAAATTGCTTCTCAATTGGCATTTATTAGATCATTCACGATCATCAAAACAATCCATAAAAGTCTTTGTTTAAAATAGAATCGATTCAAATAAAATGGCAACCAAATAAGCGTGGTGTGGGTGGCTGGGTACAGCAAGGAGACCCGACGCGTTTCGTCTGAAGAGACTTCTGCTGTCATGGTACAGTCATTGGAATTGTACTAATAAACAGAAAACAATATAGAAATGACTGAAAACAAGTTGGCAATTTTTCCACCAAAAAGGAAACACCACAAATAACCCCTCTCCCTCCTTATTCCAAATCAGGGGCAAATCTAAGAATCCAAAATACAGGCAAAATTATTTGAATTATTTAGGCCCAGAAAAATATGGGTCCTCAATTTATAGATCCACCTGCTCTTCAATCTCAAAAGATATTTAGCAAATTCACACCTTTCGCCCCTATGGTTCCATCCAGAACCCAGAAAAGGGGGATGCCATGTTATCATTATGATTGTATAAAGCATGGCGGGCTAAAGGTGATTGGATACTTTCTTAACATATGTTTGGGATATGGTCTGAAATTCTCACTTAAAATGGACATTTTGTTTTCTGCCAAAATGGCCTTCGCAAACCAAGAAGGAGGAGATAAATAACTCCCTCTGTGTTGCAATTAGCAAAATGTCTAGCAGTCAAAGTTTTTCCATTAAATACATCAATCCATTTGTCAGCGTATACCTATTTGCAAGTTGAACAAGCCCCATGCTTATAGGTGCCCTTAGTTCAGCAGCATAATTGGTGATTGCTACAAAAGTGACTCTAGACTAATTGATCCCCTATTAAGTGTGGATATATATGTAATAGATGGTAAGATAAAGGTGTCACAAGGTCAGATATGTACTAAATGGATCAGAAGATTGGCACAAAATGTTGAAATACATAAAAGAGGTTTATTCCAAGCATGTAGTAAACTTAATAGCCAACACATTTTAGGGGCCTCATTGTGCTCCCTTCATTAAGACTTAAAAGAAGGACTGCAGATAAAATCTAAAAATTTTGTTTATTAAAGAGTCTCGGTCCTCTTCAGCAGCTGGTACATGTTGCAGCCCATGATCCAACTATTACTTTACATCCTAAAGTGGAAGGGTCTTCAGTGTACAAAAGCAGCCCACATATCTCCTAGATGCCCTATTAAGACAGTAACCTTATAGTTTTGATAAAACCAATCATATGTACGAACTAACATCCACCTAAGGTTCCAGCACCAAAACATTGTTTAGATAAACAGTAACTGGATCTTCAGTGGCGTAGCTAAAGGGGGTTGCAATGGCGACCCCGCCCCTGCTTTGGGAGGCCCATGTGGCTCAGAGAGAGGCTCTCAGATCTCCTCACCAAGTCACTGACCAAGGGCATCAGCTTCTTCTCATCGGCCGCCTTGTGGTCTCCTCTACTCACCCTGTGGTCCAGCCCCCCCCTGCATGCTGGGGGCTGCAGTCCACTGTCCATTCAGTGTTGTAGGGCCATGCTTCTTTAGGACTACATATCCCATGGTTATCCTCTCCAGCTCCTCTGTAATTGGTTCATTCTCCCTGCCAATGAGGAAACAGGGGAAAGGAGCAGAACAGTTGGCTGTCCTTGCTGCGCCACCCACACTGGCATAGCATCACAGAGAAGAGAGGGAGGGGGAAATCTCCGGCAGCTGCTGTAGTTCTGTGTGTGTCAGTGCCGCTGCCTGTGTGTCCGGCGGCAGCATTGGCTGGCTGGATGAGCAGGGGAATCGGCATGTGTTTGTGTGATTGTGTAAGTGTGTGATTGTGTGAGTGACTGCGATTCTTAAGAACAAAGAAGACGGAGGAAAAATGGGTATGTTTTAAGAGCATATTAAATAAGGACATTAGCCAGTGCATCCCAATGGGAAATAAATTTAGAAGAGCTAATAAAAGTCCTGGGTGGTTTAACTCTAACGTAAAAATGCATACAAAAGCAAAGGAGAGGGCCTTAAAAAAAGAAAATACAAGACAGAGATCATCATCAGCATTCCAGCATTACAAAGAATGCAACAAGAAATGTAAGGGTGCATTCAGGGCGGCTAAGATAGAACACGAAAGGCACATAGTGGAGGAGGGTAAAAAAAATCCCAATAAATCCTTTAAGTACATAAATAGTAAAAAAGGGAGGTCAGATCATATTGGTCCCATAAAGAATGATGAAGGGAATCTGGTTACTAAGGATGGAGAGATGGCGAAAGTATTGAATTTATTCTTCTCCTCAGTCTTCACGAGGGAAACGGGGGGCTTCAGTAACCAAAACTGCAATGTTTATCCTCCTGACACGTCACAGGAAGCACCCTCATGGCTAACAGAGGACAGAATTACAAATAGACTTGAAAAACTTAACATTAATATGTCACCGTTACCAGAGGGTTTGCACCCCCAGGGTCTTTAAGGAACTCAGTCAAGTAATTGCCAGACCATTGTTCTTAATTTTTATGAACAGTCTACTGACTGGAATGGCACCAGATGATTGGAGAAATGCCAATGTAGCGCCAATATTTAAAAGAGGGCCAAGATGCATCCCTTGGAATTACAGACTAGTTAGCCTAACATCAATTGTATGTAAGCTCTTGGAGGGAATGATAAGGGACTATATAGAAGATTTTAGTAAGGACAACAGTATCATTAGCAGTAATCAGCATGGATTCATGAAGAATCGTTCTTGCCAAACCAATCTATTAACCTTCTATGAGGAGGTGAGTTGCCATCTAGATAAAGGAAGTCCCGTAGATGTGGTGTATCTGGATTTTGCAAAAGCATTTGATACAGTTCCCCCTAAACCTTTACTTTACAAAGTAAAGGTCCGTTGGCATGGACCATAGAGTGAGTACATGGATTGAAAAGTGGTTACAGGGGCGAGTTCAGAGGGTAGTGATAAAAAAGTACTCAGAATGGTCCGGGGTGGAAAGTGGGGTCCCCCAGGGTTCTGTTCTGGAACCAATCCTATTTAATTTATTCATGAACGACCTGGAGGAAGAGATAAACAGCTCAATCTCTATATTTGCGGACGATACTAAGCTAAGCAGGGCAATAACTTCTCCACAGGATGTGGAAACCTTGCAAAAAGATTTGAACAAATTAATGGGGTGGGCAACTACATGGAAAATGAGGTTTAACCTCCCTGATGGTATTCCTGAGTGTGGCTCGGGGTTAAATCTCATCACCATTAACGGTAACCCCGAGCCACACTCAGGATTACATCTCAGGATCCTGGTGCAGGTTACTTACCTTGTCCCCAGGATCCTGCGATGTCCCCCCACGCTGTCTGCAGGCTCCATCCTCTGCCCAAAGCCTCTCTGGGCGTCTCTGGCCAGGGTCAGTTCCCTGCGAGCGTCGCGACGCACAGGGAGCCTGGCGGCAAATTAAAAAAATATAAAAATCATAACACATACAGTACTGTAATCTTACAGATTACAGCACTGTATGAAATCATTTCACTTCCCTTTTGTCCCCAGTGCTTTGGCCCATGCCCTGCATGCAGTTTTATATTACATATACTGTTCTTTCTGCCTGGAAACTTGAGATTGTCCATAGCAACCAAAAAGTGTCCCTTTACGTCAAAAGTGGCTTTAGACCAGCTAGAAAACAGCAATAGTAAAATTAGAACACTTGCAGAATTGAACGATAGTGAATCGCGGGGAAATTTATTTTATTATTGTTATATTATTTTTTTTATTATTTATATTTATTATATTATAATTTTGTGTTTCTAACTTCATCATACCCAGGATATCTACTAGACTCTTGGTGGACAGATCTAAGTGTGTTATTGCTAAGAATTACAGATCTACAATATAAAACGCTAAATTTCTATGCAAAATAATTGTACCGCTTTGAGACGCAAAAATCCGAAATAATCATACCGCCAGGGAGGTTAATGTAAAAAAAATGTAAAATAATTAATTTGGGTGGCAAAAATATGAATGCAATCTAGTCACTAGGGGGAGAACCTCTGGGGGAATCTAGGATGGAAAAGGACCTAGGGATCCTAGTAGATGACAGGCTCAGCAATGGCATGCAATGCCAATCTGCTGCAAGCAAAGCAAACAGAATATTGTCATGCAATAAAAAGGGGATTAAGTCCAGAGATAAAACGATAATTCTCCCACTCTACAAGACTCTGGTCCAGCCACACCTGGAGTATGCCGCCCAGTTCTGGGCACCAGTCCTCAGGAAGGATGTGCTGGAACTGGAGACAGTCCAGAGAAGGGCAACAAAGCTAATAAAGGGATTGGAGGACCTCAGTTGTGAAGAAAGGTTGCGAGCACTGAACTTGTTCTCTCTGGAGAAGAGACGCTTGAGAGGGGATATGATTTCAATGTACAAATACTGTACTGGTGACCCCACAATAGGAATAAAACTTTTCTACGAAAGGGAATTTAATAAGACACGTGGCCATTCACTAAAATTAGAAGAAAAGCGGTTTAACCTTAAACTACGTAGAGGGTTCTTTACTGTAAGAGTGTTAAGGATGAGGAATTCCCTTCCACAGGCAGAGGTTTCAGCGGGGAGCATCGATAATTTAAAAAACTTAGATAAGCACCTGAACGACCACAACATACAGGGATATACAATGTAATACTGACATATAATCACACACATGGGTTGGACTTGATGGACTTTTTTCAACCTCGCCTACTATGTAACTATTGTGTGATTGTGATTGTGTGAGTGTGTTCTTATATCTGTTTGTATATGTGTGTGTATATATGTGTACAGAGCATTCCACCTATCACATAACACACTGCAGAGTATTCCACCCATCCCATGACACACTGCAGAGCATTCTACCAATCACATAGCACACTGCAGAACATTCCACCCAACCCCTGACACTGCAGAGCATGCCACCCATATCCTGATACACTGCAGAGCATTACAACTATCCCATGATACACTGCAGAGCATTACAACTATCACATAATATACTGCAGAGCATTTCACCCCTCTCCTGACACTGCAGAGCATGCCACCCATCCCATGATACACCGCACAGCATTACAACTATCACATAATATACTGCAGAGCATTGCACCCATTCCATGACACTGAAGAGTATTTCACCCCATGGCAGAACTACCAGGGTCTCAAAGGTCGCACTTGTGACTGGGCCCTGACACTTCGCCACCGTGAGGGGCTTCAAGGCGGCAGTAAGGGGGCGGCTGAAGGAAATGTGAAAGGGTAAGACTGCGGGGTCATAATAAAGGGCCCGACGATGGGAGTAAAGGGGTCCGGGCTCTGAGGGAAGTGTCTCAGGACCAGTGGGTCAGGGGGGTCCTTCATGTTTTTTTGTACCGGGGCCCTGAAGGTTCTAGTTACGCCACTGAGGATCTTCCTGGAACCAATGCCAGAGATCTTTTTTTACCTAGAGGATGGTTCTAAAAACCTAGTAATAAAACAGACATGAACATAAACCACAATAAAGATTTACAAACACGATGAAGCTTCTAAGAGCTTTCCTTCTATGATTTGCATTTCTCAGAAATTTGTCCTCATACCCTCTATCCTTGAACCTTGGTCATAATATTTTGTCTTCCTCCTCAAAAATATTATCCTTTATCTTATTGTACTTTTATCTTTTGAAGGTGTTCGTGTTACAGAATGATGTTGTCCTTACCATGAATCCTGGTGCTGTTTCCATTCCCTTTCCTGTAACCACCACAAATGCTCAACCACCACCGCAGCCACCGGCATATACAGTCAGTCAATGTAGTTAAAGCTTGACCAGACAATTAATAAAGAGCACCTGTCATATACATATTTTATGGCTAGGATCAGTTTTCTAATGGATTGTTTCCTAATTATTACAAATCAGTAATTTAGCAATATTACTAAATTCTTGGGTTGTTTTTCTAAAAGTGATTACTTGTGCCAAAAAAGGTTCCTTAATGTGTTGGACTGACCAGGAGGTGGGACTTGACTTGAGAAAGGGGATTGTCTGTTTCACCTCTACTAGTACCATTGGTCTGCTCTCTATGGTTAGTCCGTCATTTTATTATATTATCTTTTTTGTATTGAATCTTTCCCCCCTTCCTTATATATGACTATTGTTTGCTCATAGCTATAGGCTGCACTTTGTAAAGCATGGCTAGGCTAATTTGGGGGCACATCCAAAAATATACATATGCTGTCTGTATTTTCTATGTACTACATTGTTGCTATCTGTATACTATAATATATTCATTTAACTTAGAATTTTAGTGTGCTGACTTATTTACCGGTGCTATAGTTTTATTTATAGTTCTATGTCACCTTTTAGCATAGACCTTATTTGACTTATACTTTGGGCAGACCAGTAAACCTTTTTTGAAATTGTTCATTATGCACTAAAGCAAAGTATAACAAAAAGTAAAATGTTGCTTTTCTAAAAAAATGACAAACTAATCAGTGGGCTTTAGGTTGGTTTTGCCAGGCCTAAACTTGTTAAGTGTCCAAAACCCTACCAGCAAAATACTCTTAGGCCTGGTTTACATACCTTGTCTCATGGAAGAAACAAGAACAATTTTTTTTTTTTTTTTTTTACAAAAGCTGTTTTTAAAATTCTACTTTATTTTTTTTTTAAACAAACATGCCTATACTTACCTGCTCTTTGCAATCGTTTTGCACAGATCAGCCCTGATCTTCTTCTGGGGTGCTCCGCTGGCACTCCAGGCCCCTCCTCTTCATCGGGTGCCCCCACGGAAAGCCGCTTTCCCTGTGGGAACCCGTGCAGGCTCGCTCCCGAGTTCCGCTGCTGCATCCATTGACACAGACAGCAGGACTCAGCCCCACAACCCTGCTCCTGTGTCACTAGATTTGATTGACAGCAGCGGGAGCCAATGGCTCCTGCTGCGATCAGTCTGTCCAATGAGGAGAGAGATAGTGGCCGGAGCCGTTGCACTCATGCACATCACTGGATCAGATCGGGCTCAGGTAAAAAAAAAAAAAAAAAAAAAAAAAAAGGGAGGAGGGGTCTGGGGTGCAGCTGCAGCACCGAAAGTTTTTTACCTTAATGCATAGTATGCATTAAGGTGAAAAACCTTGAGGCTTTACAACCACTTGAAGTCAAATTTTAAAGTGAAGCTGTCACCTTCCCCTAACCATCCCTGAAAACTTAATGTAGCGCTACCCTGAGGGCCGCTTAAAGAATCTGTACCCCACTGGTTGCCCTGACCTTGCAAATCCTCCAACACCTCTGGCACTCTGGGTTCTGACATTCTTGTGGTAACAAAAACTGCTTAGGAACACACAGCCAATCCAAGCAGTTGAATCTTATTTACTAAAAGATTAATGGCAATGACATTGAATAATATAAACTCGTTACCTGCAGGGAATTTACTTTGACTGTTTCTGCTTTCAGGGTTATTTGTCAAACAGTTATAGTGGGATATGAACACTTACACAGAATCAACAAACTGCCTAGATTGAGCTCTATGGATACAGGCAGAAGAAAGGCAGAGGAATGACCAGATTCATGTCAGACCATTCCCTTCTGTTCCCAGACACTACAGTCCCAGAGAACTTTATAAACCCTGTATTTAGTTCAATTCAAATAATATGACCCTTAAATCATTAGACCTGCTCCTTTAGTGCATAAAGTTCTGTGTGGAAGTATGGGCCCTTATAGCACCAATGGCATTTATCCCTTGTGGGGGGGGGGGGTTATGTTGTAGTCTCTCAGAAGAAAATAAGGTCTTGCATCTTCATCAAGCTCTTTAGTGAAGTGCTTGAAGTGTCCTGACAAACAGGGTGATATAAACTATACTTGTGGTGTCCTGGCAAGAATGAACACTGTTGCTGCTCAGTAAAGAGTAGGTGTAGCACAAGTTCTCCTACAAGTTAGGTCAGTGAAACAAGACTATGGTGTCTGCATGCAGCGTCCTGTGTTTTAGGAAGGTGGGCAAGTGCCCGCTCACCAATCCCAGGGACCTTTGGTATTGAAGAGTGGCAAGAAGGCTCCCCAGCTGGCTCCTGCAGGGTCTGGTTCAAGGGATGGCACTTGGCCTTGTGTTGCACCATGTTGCAGCCCAGCTGGATCTGGCATGGATGTGATGAGAGCAGCCTCCAGACTGCCGCTAAATGACCAAAAGAGGCTGGAAGTGGATGCTCCCGCACCCTCTCATGATGACTCTCTTTCTCCTGGTTGCACAGGCCGCAATTCGGCCACAGCACAATCTAACGCAGAGTCACTCTTTGCAGATCCAGGCCGTGGTCCCAAGAGAGTAATGCCCCCCCCACACAGGCTTTATATCACCTTTCCCAGCATCTCATTCTACTCGCCGGCCGGGTGGAATTTGTATTCCATAGCAGTTTGACTGAATGTACAACTTGGCTCCATATACTACGTGTCTCAAATGCTTCGCTCCTCTCCTGGATCTCAGTCACTCTGCGTCATCACATCCTGAAGGTAGAGTCTGAGCTGAGTACTAGGAGGGAACAGCCTCACCATAGCGATACTACGAGTGTTTCCTGAAAATGCAGGCAATATTAGCCAGCTCTTAGCTACATTAACATGAACCTTCCCTGTAACCTTAACCCCCTATTCACTTGTTTCCCTACACCTGACTACACAGGATCACATTCTTCAAAATTATTCAAGGCACAACAGAACAGGTTAAATGTACTAATTGCTATGTTTGGTATTTTTCTCCATTTCAGGATTGAGAGAGAATAGCACTAAACTTAATTTCAATGTATTATTGGTGCTGTGTAATCTCTGACCAATGACCTGGGTTTTAAGAAAGAGCAGAAAAGAGTGAGAGGGGAGAGGGAAAGAAATGATTCAGGAAAAGTACGGAAAGATATAGAATGTGAAAGAAGGAGATAACTAAGACAATAACGAACTGGATGGACTGTTGTCTTTATTCAACACTACCAACTAGGTTACTGTAGCGGTACCCCCGTAAATGCTGCCGATTTGGTTACTTAGCATTCCTCCAATCACCCTGCTGCCATCCTCCTCACGATCAGTTAAGAAAATGAACAGTCAGTTTCATGGTTTTGTCATATTTATTGTGGGATACAACTTGAACTGGGGAAAGGATGATATGAGATGCCATAGCATTTAAACACATTGCACATTTTATGTAGTTATTCAGTGGCCGTGGCCTTGCAAAAACTGGATACACTCCTTGCACCCCAGTCTCTTTCATTTGAATAACTCTTCTGCAGACTATTACTTCTACTTTCCTTGTACAAATCCTTACTGCAAAACATACTGATATTCTATTTCTTCACTTCCATTTAAACAAAGAAGAATCACTCTGAATAATTCCTCCTCGTAGACCATGATGGGATTCTCCATGCAAATCAAAGAGCCAGAAGTGCACACTGCTTTTCCCCGATGGCCCAGAGAATCAGACAGCCACACAGTCTTTGGAAGGCACTACCATTGTGCTAACCAGGCCGGAGATGACTTGGTATCTCCACACGATGGCCTGACTCACGGCAATGGGCAGACCACTGCTTTCAGCCAGTCCAGGACTATCAGCGCTGCGTTCCCTGGCAACAGCATTCTGCACTGACCTTTCTCTAGGAGAATAATAGTTCTGTGTCCCCAGTCACAGAACGCTGCTCTACTCTCCTCCGCTTGACTGCTACTTCTTTCTTCCAGATCTCCTCCAGCATGCAAGTCCTGTGTTCCCCAGTCACAGCAGCTTGATACTTTAAGGATGAAGACCTTATCTAGGACTCCCTCCTAGCGGTTGCTCCATCCCTCCTCCGCGCAACCCTACGTGGGGATGCCTGGAAAAGCAAGTCAGTACTCCATTATCTGTTTCTACTTTCCAGAACTCCTCCCTGGCAGCATGTGACCCCAGCTTATATGGGAGACCTGCCCCCTGCCAATAAGCAGAGATAATTGGTCAGGGCTCCTCACATAAGCTGCCTGCCACTCAAACATCAGCTCCAACCCCTCTTCCAGAACAATCCTTTTGAAAGCAGGGGAGGCACCACTAAGTCAGAGCACAGGTGGCCACACCTACCACTGCACTGAACACTCCCAGTCTCCAAATCACAACAACCAGGCCCAGCTTAAAGCACAGGCCTGGCTAAATTGACCTGCACTTGGGTCCTGAGCTAAAGAAATACTACTCTAGCACCTACCTTTATGTAGAGGGTGCTACATTACTATGTAATAACGGCTAACCTGTGTCCTGCAACTTTATCCTGAATCCAAGTCACATCTCTGTCCAACTCAGTCCTCTAGACCCCTTCCTTCTGGACAGATCACTTGACTTACTTACTGTACATATTTAATATCGCATTGCCCTTGCTTTATCATTAACCAATTGATGACTGCCATGTTAAACCCCTTTCCTGTCCAGGCCTTTTTTTTGTGGTACTTTGACTCAGAGGCGTAACTAGAACCTTAGAATAAAAGTGTCCCTCACGCTACTAAGAGTAACTAGTGAATGTGGCTAGTGACAGAAATCCAGTGATAAATGTATAATAATGCAGCAAAACCTAAACGTGTATCACAAAACACAAAAACATGTAAAATCTATATAAAGTGATCTTGCGTAAAAATAAGTATCACTATAAAAACACTATGGTTAAATCACCAAACATATGTAAAAAAAATCTGAAAAAAATGTATATCTCCATGTGGAATCAAAAGTTATAAAGTGCAATAAGTGTCCAAAATATTCCTCAATCCTGTGAAATAAAAAGAAAAATCACAAAAATGTTTGAGACCAAATAGTCCTCTAAAAATAATAGTGAATATAATAAACTTCTGCTGAATTCACAGAATGGTGGATCAGATATACATGATGCTGGGTGGGCAAAGTATTCAGACCTAAGTATTCAGACCCTTTGCTGTGACACTCATATTTAACTCAGGTGCTGACCATTTCTTCTGATCATCCTTGAGATGGTTCTACACCTTCATTTGAGTCCAGCTGTGTTTGATTATACTGATTAGACTGGATTAGGAAAGCCACACACCTGTCTATATAAGACCTTACAGTTCACAGTGCATGTCAGAACAAATGAGAATCAGGAGGTCAAAGGAACTGCCTGAAGAGCTCAGAGACAGAATTGTGGCAAGGCACAGATCTGGCCAAGGTTACAAAAAAAATTCTGCTGCACTTAAGGTTCCTAAGAGCACAGTGGCCTCCATAATCCTTGAATGGAAGACATTTGGGATGACCAGAACCCTCCCTAGAGCTGGCCGTCCGGCAAACTGAACTATCGGGGGAGAAGAGCCTTGGTGCGAGGTAAAGAAGAACCCAAAGATCACCTTGGCTGAGCTCCAGAGATGCAGTCGGGAGATGGGAGAAAGTTGTAGAAAGTCAACCATCACTGCAGCCCTCCACCAGTCGGGGCTTTATGGCAGAGTGGCCCGACGGAAGCCTCTCCTCAGTGCAAGACACATGAAAGCCCGCATGGCGTTTGCTAAAAAACACCTGAAGGACTCCAAGATGGTGAGAAATAAGATTCTCTGGTCTGATGAGACCAAGATAGAACTTTTTGGCCTTAATTCTAAGCGGTATGTGTGGAGAAAACCAGGCACTGCTCATCACCTGTGCAATACAGTCCCAACAGTGAAGCATGGTGGTGGCAGCATCATGCTGTTGGGGTGTTTTTTAGCTGCAGGGACAGGATGACTGGTTGCAATCGAGGGAAAGATGAATGCAGCCAAGTACAGGGATATCCAGAGTGCTCAGAACCTCAGACTGGACCGAAGGTTTACCTTCCAACAAGACAATGACCCTAAGCACACAGCTAAAATAATGAAGGAGTGGCTTCACAACAACTCCGTGACTGTTCTTGAATGGCCCAGCCAGAGCCCTGACTTAAACCCAATTGAGCATCTCTGGAGAGACCTACAAATGGCTGTCCACCAACGTTTACCATCCAACCTGACAGAACTGGAGAGGATCTGCAAGGAGGAATGACAGAGGATCCCCAAATCCAGGTGTGAAAAACTTGTTGCATCTATCCCAAAAAGACTCATGGCTGTATTAGATCAAAAGGGTGCTTCTACTAAATACTGAGCAAAGGGTCTGAATACTTAGGACCGTGTGATATTTCAGTTTTTCTTTTTTAATAAATCTGCAAAAAATGTCAACAATTCTGTGTTTTTCTGTCAATATGGGGTGCTGTGTGTACATTAATGAGGAAAAAAAAAAATGAACTTAAATGGTTTTAGCAAATGGCTGCAATATAACAAAGAGTGAAAAATTTAAGGGGGTCTGAATACTTTCTGTCTCCACTGTATGTGAGCCTTTTTTGCACCTTAGCCACATAATGGAGAGGAGCACCTTCAAGCTTTCGAGGGGCATAAATTACACATCTAATTTCCAGACTACCTATCATGTATATATTATATTTGAAGGCCCTGAACTGAAAGGACAGTAGAAACTCCCACAAATGGCGACATTTTGGAACATAAACACCCCATGGTCTTTTTTAAGAGGCATGGTGAATCTTTTGAGCATTTTTGTTTTTCTGCCATAAACTTTTGGAAAATGGGGAAGTAAAATTGTTTAAAAAAAAAAAAAAATCAAGTGGAAAATTAATAAGATATTTCTGCCACACAGCATGAGTATTCTAAGAATGTAAAGGACACAAGGTCAAGGTGGGCATCTGGGACTTTAAGCGCACAGAAACCAGAAAAAGGTGTACATAGGAATATTCCAAAATTATTGTTGTTACAGTCATAAAACCAGGGCTTTTTTTCAGCGGGAACGCGGGGGAACGCAGTTCCGGCACCTCCAGCACCTCCAGCACTGACTGTATGTAATGGTAAAGGGTGCTGGAGTTTGCTGCAGGGTCTATTGAGGCTGGCAGGTAAGGGATCTATTTTACCTTGAGGGGATCTATTTTTGCAGGGGGGTCATTTTCATTGGTGGAGGACCTATTGTTGCTGGGGGTGGGTCTTATATTGCTGAGGGGTCAGTTATGGTTGGGAGAGATCTACTGTTGAGGGAGGGGGACTATTGTTGCTGGTAGACATGTGCAATTTGTTTCGTTCCGAATTCGTTTAACGAATTTCGACAAATTCATTAATTCGGCAATATCCGAACGAAAACCCGTTTATTGAATGTTTTCTGAATAGTCGTAAATTCGATAAAATTGGACATTCGTAAATTCGGGCATTCGTACATTCGAAATTTAGATTCGTACATTAGTAAATTAGTGAATTCGGAAATTCGGAAATTCGGAAATCTGAAATAATAGTTAACTAATAATAACTTAACTATTAGTAATTACTAGTAACTTTTAATTTATAGGTTTTGTAATTTCCTTTTAAATTTGGCTGTTAGTGAACTTAACACATACAAATTTATCCGAAGTTATGAATGATTCGAAAAAACGAAATGGAACGTAATGAATTAATAATAATCAACAACAATAATAATAACAACGTTTTATTATTATTAATTTGTTCCGTTCCATTTGTTTAGATGCAGCATTCATTTTGGATAATTCGTAACTTCGGTTAAATTTGTATTTGTTACATTCACTGACAGTCAAATTTGAAAGGAAATTACAATACCTATAATTTAATAGTTAGTTACTATTTCAGATTTTTGAATTTTCGGGTTTTCAAACTTCGAATTTACAAATTTCCGAATTTTCTAATTTACAAATGTACGAATGAACGAATGTACGAATGAACGAATGTACAAATGAACGAATGTACAAATGAACGAATGTACAAATGAACGAATGTACAAATGAACGAATGTACAAATGAACGAATGTACAAATTACGAATGTACGAATGAATGCATTTACGAATGAACGAATTTACGAATCGCGATCATAACGAATGACCCGAAAAATGAAAAAAATAATAAACTAATGAAACGAAAACGAAAGTGAACAAATTTTTTTGGCTGTGCACATGTCTAGTTGCTGGCTGCTTCAGAGTCTGTTGATGCTGGCTGTGAGGAGATATGCTTTTGCTGCCGGGGGATTTTATTTCGAGTGGCCCATTATTAAATGTTAATTTTATATTATATATATATATATATATATATATATATATATATATATATATATATATATATATATTAATTATTGTTGCTAAAGGGGGCTTTATTGTAATTGGCAACAGTGGATCTATTTTACTGCTTTTCTTGTTATCATTAACAAATTCGATACAAATTACTTATCACCACAAAATGATGCTTGGTTCTGTAGTCTCTAAAAGGGCAGTAATGGGAGGTAGGTAGAGGGTGCTCGGAGGTGGGTAGAGGCGGAGAAAAGGGGTGACTCAGAAAGGGTGAGTTCCTGCATCTATTCTCTGAGAAAAAAAGCCCTGCATAAAACCATGGGTAAAAGAAAGGTTCCTGGTTGATCTAATACAGAATCTCACTCCTCTTATTAGAATATCCAAAGTTGTAGACAACATATAGTAATATAATGATGTCCTTAGAGGATCGAGAAGCAAAGCCCTCAGGGGCATATGGACATTCATCTATAGCCAAGGAGAGTTAAATACATATCAACCACGTATAGATAAAAACACGCCAGCCTGCAACCGAGGAAAAAGCAGAGGGGTACAAAAGTGCAGGGATACATGCGGGAACATACACATTTGCGAACTGTGTAGTGTTAAAGAGTATACTGAGATTCCCACCAGCAATACCAATCCCTAAAAATCAACAAACATTGTATCAAAAACAGTGTATAGAGAGGCCCGGAGTAAAAGGAAGAAAGCAATAGACGCAGAACCGGCATGACAGGGGTTAAAGGGGCTTGTTTAAAAAAAAGGTACTGAGTATAGGGCTACAGGATAGGTGAGCGGGCTGCAGGGTTTGAGTTGGGTGGAGAAAAAGGGGAATTAAGCAGTAGACAGGGAGGGGAGTGCTTCAGTCAGAGAAGAGAGTGGAACAACTTCCCACCCTCCCGTCCTGAATATGGTGGTTTGGGACCGGTTAGGGAACCAGGGGGTCGTTCTAAGCCAGATGTGGTGGGGACGGGGTGCAAGGTCCTTTTTTAGGTTCATATGGGCACCAAAAAGGTATGGCGTAGGGACCCGTCTGAGGTACGGCTCCTAGGTAGTGGATGTGTATCTGCTAGTTGTTTCCGCGTTGGTGTTTTTTTGCGGCTGGAGGCCTGTGAAGTGACAAGCAGGTACTGTCCTGGGTTTTATGCCTATTAGGACCTTGTAGCCCTTTCTCTTTAATAAACAGTCTGGTCTGTTTTTATGTTATTAATTTTAATTATTGGTTATTTATATTTGTTTAAAGGCTGCTATGGCCAATTTAACTCCAATTTTGTGTGGTGTGGTCACTAAGGGAAAAAAGGTAGGGTTTTCTTGGTATAGCAGTGACAAGACATATTTAATACCATAGTCATGTGATGCTCGCCTCTGTATGAGTGGTCAGGGAATAAAGCTTAGTGTAGCATCACGTCTAGCAGTCCCCAATCCTATAAGCCAAGCAAGTCTAGTGTACTGGTACATGACTGCTGCCAGTAAGAAACCTTATACAGCCCACTGTTTCTTGTATGGTCATTAGCTTAGGATTATGACATCATGTACAGCTCTCTCTCTCTTGTGAGAGTTTGCCAGGAAGGGAGGGGGGATGAGTCATTAGAGGGCCAATGAGAGCTGCAAAGCTGGAGGTGTGCCTCTGTGTGTCTGTGTAAATCCAGGAAGTGAACAGGCAGCAGCTTCAGCTGCCCACAGTTAAAATGGCTGCAGCCAGACTTAGTAGAGGGAGATTTCTGCAGCATATTTGGCAAGTACAGAATCACAGTATATATAAAATAATATGCAAATTGGTTGGAGGGAAGCTTCAGAATGGCAAATGTGTTTTTAACACAAATTATGTGAGCAGACTGCAGTTCCTATTTAAGACTCACAGATAAATACATACAATAAAAATGTAAATTACCCTGGTAATATATGCTCATATAAATCCCAACAATCACACCAAAGATGTAAAGCAAATCTTAGAAAATGAATGCATAATCTCAGTACAGGCTCCAATTGAAAAATATAATACCATCATGTATGAATGATGGACCAATCGCCTCAAAAAATTCAAAACTCCCATGTTATACATATGGCCCATTCACAGGGGGGTGGCTGTGGAAGTAGTATACTTGGATTTTGAAAAAGCCTTTTGAAACAGTTCCCCAACACATGACTAATGTGTAAGGTAAAGTCTACAGGCCTGGAAAGATCAGTTTGTAATTGGATCAAAAACTGGCTAAAAGACAGAATTCAGAGAGTAGTGGTTGATGATTCTTACTCTGAATGGTCTAAGGTTATCAGTGGTGTACTCCAAGGTTCAGTGCTGGGACTTTTTATTATCTTTATAAATGATATAGGGTCCGGGATTAAATACCATTTCAGTCTTTGCAGATGACACCAAACTATGCAATGGAATAACATCCTTACAGGATGTCTCCAACTTACAAGCCAATCGCAATGTTTAATTGGATGACAAATGGGGTTTAATGTTCATAAATGTAAAGTTATGCACTTGGGGGCTAAGAATATGCATGCATCATACACACTAGGGGGAGTACAATGGGGGGGGGGGATCCATAGTGGAGAAGGATCTGGGCATTTTGGTAGATCATAAGCTTAATAATAGCATGCAATGCCAAGCTGCATTTTCCAAAGCAAGCAAAGTCCTTTCTTGTATTAAGAGAGGTATGGACTCCAGAGAGAGAGATATCATTTTGCCCCTGTACAAATGAGGTCTTACTAATGAGTAAGACCTCATCTGGAATATGCAGTTCAGTTTTGGGCACCAGTTCTCAAAAAGGATATCGGGGAACTGGAGAAAGGGCAGAGAAGGGCAAACAAACTGAAAAGAGGCATGGAGGAGCTCAGCTATGAGGAAAGATTAAAGGAACTGAATTTATTCTCTTGAGAAGAGGAGATTAGCGGGGATATAATCAACATGTACACATACATAAGGGGTCCATATAGTGAACTTTGTGTTGAGTTATTCACTTTAAGGCCATCACAGAGGACAAGGGGGCACTATTTACATCTAGAGGAAAAGAGATTACATCTCCAAATGTAATGGACGTGACTATGAGTGTTATGGTGAAATGCCTATTTCCAATATAACCATATAGATATAAGTGCTTACTTCAGCCTCTGCTATCAGCCTTAACCATATTCAATTAGATGCCTGCCAGCTTACCCCCCCCCCCCCTTAATGTGGAACAGAACTGCAAGAGTTAAGAACAAGTTAAAGAAGATTGCGCCTGTTTTCAAGAACTGGAAACAAGACACCCTATTTAGCTATGATAGTTTGCTATTCCCTTTATATAGATATAACCCAGCTAAAAGCTTATACTTTGTCACAATAATGAATATGGATATCTTGCGGTCCGCATACGCTTGTCTTATTTGATAACAAAATATCCGGCTCGTGGTATATTAGCCGGAGTCCAGGAAGTAATAAAGCAGAAGTATCAAGCTACTGAACTGTCTCTGTAATTTACTTCAAGTGTGCACACTTTTACATTGAAGGTTAATTTGGCCAGGGGGACAGAAACAAAGTACCGGACAGTTCTGGTTCGGTCCAAAACACAAATACGGAAAGGTTTCTTTACAGTAAGAGCTGTGAAAATGTGGAATAGACTCCCTTCAGAGATGGTTCTGACCAGCTCAATAGATTGCATTAAAAAAGGCCTGAGTTCATCATATAACTGGATACTAACATTTATAAAGTAAAAATTGATCCAGTGAATATCCGAATTCTTCTCAGGGATCAGGAATTTTTTCCCCTGCTGTAGCAAATTGGATCATGCTTTCCTTGGATTTTTCGCCTTCCTCTGGATCAACTGTGGGTATAGGATTGTGTATATGGGATTGTATGATTTTTAAATTTTTTTTAATTTCTTGAGCTAGATAATCTTTTTTCAACCTGACTAACTATGTAACAAAAAGATAATGGAAATGGGATGTCATACATTACTAATGAACGCATTGACATCTTATTCCACATTCATGCCATGCAGAAAAAAGATCCTGAGCTCATGGATCCAAAAGGGTTTCAATTTGAGAAACCCCCTTTTTAACAGATCCGATTCCCCAAGATGCAACATATTTGTCGATGGTCAGAAAAAGGGTCCCACTAGGGCCCCCTTGTGACAGCCGGCGTAATGTTTTAGGGACGCTATGTCCTTTCATACCCTTTTTGATATTGTTAATATGTTAATTAACACGTACTGAGAAAGATCTAGTAGTCCTGCCCACGTATTGTGTACCACATGGACATTGCATGGGGTAAACAACATTTTTGGATGCACAAGTAATAAATTGCTTAATATTGTTAAATGTTTAATAGTATTGGATCTGGATGTAGCAGTAGATGTAAATGTACAGGACTTTCTATAGCCAAAAATGTTTACTTGGTGAACTGAACACTTCTTACATGGGTAATATCCAGTAAGTTTATGAAAAAAAGATAGCTCAATCAGTGGATCAAAAGGTATTTGGGAACAACTTAGCTTGCAGGGAAGGTACACCCCTAAAGACTACCCCAGGTTTGTCTGGGAGCAGCGGACCATGGGGTTGATTTACTAAAGGCAAATACACTGTGCACTTTGTAAAGTACAGTTGCACTCTGCAAGAGCAGTTGCTCCAGAGCTTAGTAAATGAGCAAAAGCTCTGCTGACTTCCATCATCCAATCATGTGCAAGGAAAAATGCATTTTTATTATCTTCCTTGCATGTGATTGGGTATCTTTTGCAAAGTGAAGCTTTACCTAATTTACTAAACTTTGGAGCAATTGCACTTGCAGAGTGCAGTCTTATTGCATTTAGTAAATCAACCCACATGTCATTTTTTAACACCGCCCAGTGTCTGTTAATATTTTTAACCTGTCTGTGTTGGACTGAGAAGGAGGTAATAAAAGGACCACTTGAACTTATGTTTTACACAGAACAGCCCCAGCAAGAGAGAGAGCTGTGCATGAGGTCATAAGCCTAGGCTTTTTTCCATACAAGAAACAGGAAGTGGGCTATATAAGGCATTTACTGTTTTTTCTAGGATATATTCCAGGACGGCACACCTGAGAGATGAGAGGCTCCTCCCTACAGGAAACACAATCAATCGACAGCTGTTTTAAGTCCCCACCCTTCCCCTTGATCCTCAGTTTGTAGAGAAGTAACTCCTGAACCTGGTTCACAAGGGAAATCATTCCTCATAGGCACTCACCTTCTAGTGTTCTACAATTTTCCCTCCTCCAACGGGCGGGAAGTAGGCCTGCCGTCCTGGAAAATATCCTAGAAAAACAGTTACCGGTAAGTAACTGTCAATTTTCTCTTAGTCATCTTCCAGGACGGCACACCTGAGAGGGTAATCAAGTACCTCAGACCTACCTTAGGGTGGGACCACTGCAAGACCCTCTTGGCGAACCTTGGTTCTGCAGTGAGTTTTACCTCTCCATATGCTTGATGAAGGTATCTTAGCTGGATCATGTGGCTGATCTGCAGGTGTACTCCAACGATGTCCCTGCCTTCTCCGCTTCGGATGCAGGATCTAGGTGGAGTGGGCTCTTAATGATAAAATCAGAAAACATGTTAAACTTGTAGGTTAGCAATGTTACCTGTCTCACACATCTAACAACCATGGCCTATTGTGCCTGTAGGTGCTACTTAGAACCCCTAAAGATTAATCAGAGACTTGTGTTGTAAGACAAGTACACTACATTGATCACTAAGAGGGCCTGTCTTAACACTACCCTGTTCAGGGAATTAAAACTGCAAAAAAAGGTGGGCCCCAACAGACAACCTTTTTGTTCATTTTTATCTTTACGTCAGCAAAGATTAAAGGGAAGCCTGCTTAAGGGTAATAGATTAACAGAAGCTTGATCCCTGGGTTTAAGGCATGCTCACTCTGTGGCTTTACTTACGCCTGAGTGCCTACTTCAGGAGAATAAAGTCCATAGCAGGAGCATAACACTTATACTGCTACATCTAGTTCTGCTAGAAGGGCGAAATGAAGGCCATGCACCGAGCCGTAACCTATTCGGTCGGGTATACATCTTTATACTTCATCTTCAGGCCATAATACTCCTCTGAACAGAACTTTCCAAGTTCTTACTAAACAGGGTGATTCTTTATCGCCTTCCTCCAGTGCCCTATAACCCTACTATCAGGCTCCTACTTACCAGACCGGCGAGTCCTGTCGGGCAGAGGGGAGGCTCCCTTACCCTCCGACTATCGGCCCCCTGGTAGAGTAAACAGAGGGCACGAAAGTACGGAGTGATATGAGGGCCTGTATTGTAGTCCAGGTATTGCAGTCCTGAAGTTGCAGGGTTAACAGATGGGAAGACTGGAGTAGGCTGGAGCACAGACACTGAGCTAAGCAGGCTTTGCAAGGACTACAGGCAGGAAGTCTGCAGACAAGCAGATAGGATCCAAGGGAGCAGGCAGACGGATGGTCAGGAGACAGGCTGGGTTCGGTAACAGACAGTCAGCAAAGGTACAGTGGGACAGGCAATCGGATGGTCAAACAAGCAGAGGTCGTTGCAGGCAGAATTCAGAGAGAGGTCGGGGGACAAGGCCGGGTCAGCAGGTATAGCAGGAACAGAAGAGGTACAAGATCAAGCTCTGGAACGACTAGCTGTTGATTAGGCAGCACTGGTCACAAGAGCACACCGGCTTAAATGGAGCTCTTGGCGCCAAACGACGTGCATGCGCGCGCCCCGACACACACAGGCACGCGCGCCCGCCAACGCCCGCGTGCGCGCCCCCGCACACCGGCGTGCACAACGGAACGATCCTGAACACACGCACCAGCGCCGCGAGGAACACGCACGGCGAGGTCCGCAGGAACGCGCACGCCAACGCGCCCTGACGCACACCACCGCGGGCGCCCCGCCTGCCGAGGTAAGCCCCCTGACACCTACTGGGCTTCAACCCTAGGAAATGGTTCCGGCATCCCTTAATGTAAGAGGCTGAGGCTTTCTGACATGTGACGTCTGCAGCCAGAACTCCTGGCCCCTCCACGGAAAAGAGGACTGAAATACAAAAGGTGATACATGCATTATTAATATCACAAATTAAAAAAAGCTGAGTTAGACTTACCGGTAACTGCTTTTCTGAGAGTCTTCCAGGACAGCCCATGAGACCTTGGGCTCCTCTTACCAGGACAGGAAACACGTTAACCCCACCAGATAAAAGGGCGGCCCTCCAGGCCCATGTCAGTCTTCTCAAGAACCGTAGGACCCTGCAAAACATATGCATAATACACATAACTTCAGACAAAACCGAGTGGGAATCCGGCTGTCCTGGAAGACTCTCAGAAAAGGAGTTACCGGTAAGTCTAACTCAGCTTTTCTCCAAGCGTCTTCCAGGACAGCCCATGAGACGATGAGCCAGAACTTACCAGTCTAGAGAGGGACAACTGCCTGAAGGACCTTACGACCAAACGCCTGCTCCTAAGCTGATAGGAGATCCAGGCAATAATGTTTAATGAAGGACGAGTAACTGGATCATGTGGCAGCCCTGCAAATTTGTTCCGGTGAGGCACCAGCCCTCTCAGCCAAGACGTAGACAAGGCTCTAGTTGAGTGCGCAGTAACAAAAGGTGTAGGAACCTCCCTAATTTTGTAAGCTTCAGAGATGGCTTGCTTTATCCATCTAGCCAATGTGGCTTTAGATGCACTATTCCCCTTGTGAACTCCAGAAAAGGGGACAAATAAGGCATCAGTTTTCCTAAAGGTCTTGGTGACCTTAAGATAGACTAAGAGAATCCTTCTTACGTCCAAAAAACTAAATTTTCTTTCTAGGTCACCCTGAGGCGAACTACAAAAGGTTGGTAAGTACAATGTCCTGAGAACGGTGGAATGTATTGGCCACCTTTTGCGAACCGATCCAGGTTTTTTGCCAAACAACTCGATCCTCACAAATCGTGAGGAAGGGCTCCCTTACTGATAGGGCCTGCAACTCACTTACCTTACGAGCTGAAGTTACAGCTATAAGAAACAGTCTTTAATCTAAGTAACTTAACTGAAATACTTCCCAGAGGCTCAAACGGAAATTCTACCAGAGTTTGAAGTACTAGGGACAGGTCCCAAGTTGGACAACTTCTCACCACTACTGGTCTGGCCCTAGAGATAGAATTGAAAAATCTGGCTATCGTGGGATTTTCCCAGGAGAGAAAACTGGAGGAACACACTAATAGCTGCCGCTTGTACCTTTAAGGTACTAACTGAAAGACCTTTGTCGACACCCTCTTGGAAAAATTCCAAAATAGACGGAATATCATGAGTTAATCTTTCATTTTCAGGTAACCATGAGTTAAATCTTTTCCAAACTTTGGAATATATGGCTCTAGTGACCGGCTTCCTACAATTTACGAGAGTGTTGACTACCTTGACAGAACCCCTGGGCGCTCAGTATCTTTTCTTCGGATACCAGGCCGTCAAGTTTAAGGAAACCACCTGAGGGTGTGATACTGGACCCTGCAATAATAAGTCTTCTCTTTTCGGAAGACTCCGCGGAGGCTCTGAAACCAGAGACTGTAGCAGGGAAAACCATGGCCTCTTGGGTCAAAATGGGGCAATTAAAATAAGATCCGTCTCCTCTAGCAGAAACTTCCAGAGGACTTCTGGAATCAGTCTGATAGGCGGGAAGGCATAACATAGGCCTGGTGGCCACGGGTTTGCCAGAGCATTGATCCGCAAGGCTTGGTCTGCCGGGTTCATGGAAAAGAATATCTCCTTCTTGTGGTTGTTTCGGTTTGCGAACAAATCCGCTACGGGATAACCCCATCTCCTGCTGAGGTCTGCAAAGACTTTGGGATGAAGGCACCAGTTGTCTCGGTCTATCCTGTGACGGCTGAGATAATCTGCCAGGCAATTGTTTGTCCCCTTCAGGTGTACAGCCGAAATTAAAGCTAGATTCCCCTCTGTCCATGAAAGGATCTCCTGGGCAATGGACTGAAGCATCTGGCTTCTCGTGCCTCCCTGCTTGTTGATATACGCGACTGTCGCAATATTGTCTGACAGAATTCGGAGGTTGTGACCCTTTATCTCTATCTGAAAAGACTTCAGGGCTCTCTGGACTGCTAGCAGCTCTCTTTGATTGGATGAGGCCCTTGCCTTTTTCGAGGACCACCCTCCCTGTGCTACTGCATTGCTGAAGTGGGCCCCTCATCCCCAAGAACTCGCATCCGTGGTAATTCTTCGGGATATGGGAAAGGACCATGGGAGACCTCCTGTTAGGTGCTGGCCAGTTCACCACCACAGGCTTCTTTTTATCCTGGCGGGAAGCCGGATTCTTGACTCCAGGGACCTCACGTCCCCATCCCAGTTTCTTAACAGAAACATTTGTAACGGAAGCTGATGGAGTCTCACTTATGGTACTGCGGGAAAACACGAGGTCATAAGACCCATTGCCCTCGACACCTGTCTCGGGTAGACTGACTGGTTGGTCTGTAATGCTGACATAGTCTGGAGCACTTTGGTAATCTTCTCCTGAGGAAGAAAAACTCTTTGGTTCACTGAGCAAAAATCATAACCCAGATAAGTTACTTCCTGGGCCGGGATCAAGGACGATTTTTCTTTGTTTATCAACCAGCCTAGGGACTGTAAGAAGTCTTGTACAGCCTGGAGATCCTCCAACAGCTTCTGGTATGATTTTGCCACTATGAGGAGGTCGTTCAAGTAAGGGATAACAGTTATCGCCTTTAACCTCAGTGGAGCCAGAGCTTCCCCCAACACATTCATAAAAATGCGTGGGGCTGAGGAAAGACCGAAAGGGAGGGCTTGAAATTGAAAATGAATAGTTAATGGGGGTATGGCGCTCCCTTGTGGGCTGTACAAAATTCAATGACATAAACAGTGACTATGTAGAATAAATAAATAGTGATCCAAACCCAAACGATGAGAACTGTGAAATTCTTAATGGGTGAAACTCATATTAAATCATAAAAACTTTGTGGAAGTATACGTATACGTGTTGGCAAACCTTAGCTTAAAAAAGGAAACTACTAAAGTGCTGCTGCTATGCAGCTAATTAAAATACCAACTTCTATATATACAAAATTCGTGGCATGTGTATGTATACCAGTGCAAAAACGAGCATATGACAGTGCAATGTATGTAATATGACAGTGCAATACTGCACCTACATATATATTTGACCGTACACTCCTACTTATAAATCTGCAATACAGTGCAGTATAGTGCAATCAAGTCCAACAAGACTCTAAATGACCAGTGCAAAAACAAGTGTATAACAATGCAGTATATGTGTGTAATATGACAGTGCAATCCCACACATACGTGTATATGTAACCAACAATCCAACTTATAAATGTTCAATAAAGTGCAATATGTGCAATCAAGTCCAGCAAGACTCTAGATGACATCAAAATTTCAAATTAGGCAAAAAAGAGAGAGAAAGAGTCTGTCTCAAATAGTGCATTCCAATTTTGAATGGCAGCAAAAAAGTTCCAACAGCTTAGTGACTTTTGGTGCCCACAGAGGTAGATCCGTGACTTCTGTGCTCCCCTTTGGCTCCCCACTCACCAGCTTCCACTACCCCTGCAGGGGTGATAGACAATCTAGGATCCCAGAACCGTCCTCTTATTCGGTATCCCGTGGTGCTGCGGTGGAATGGCCTCTCTCCCAGGAGTTCCGGATTACCATTTCATACGATATCCCGGATGGGGATCAGCAACTAAGCCCTCACGGTACCGGCCACGGAAAAACCGGCAGAAGTCACGTCTTCGTCTACCCGCGTACTCTTTGCCGCCCCTCACACGCTCCCGGCTCCGGGAGCGTGTGAGGGGCGGCAAAGAGTACGCGGGTAGACGAAGACGTGACTTCTGCCGGTTTTTCCGTGGCCGGTACCGTGAGGGCTTAGTTGCTGATCCCCATCCGGGATATCGTATGAAATGGTAATCCGGAACTCCTGGGAGAGAGGCCATTCCACCGCAGCACCACGGGATACCGAATAAGAGGACGGTTCTGGGATCCTAGATTGTCTATCACCCCTGCAGGGGTAGTGGAAGCTGGTGAGTGGGGAGCCAAAGGGGAGCACAGAAGTCACGGATCTACCTCTGTGGGCACCAAAAGTCACTAAGCTGTTGGAACTTTTTTGCTGCCATTCAAAATTGGAATGCACTATTTGAGACAGACTCTTTCTCTCTCTTTTTTGCCTAATTTGAAATTTTGATGTCATCTAGAGTCTTGCTGGACTTGATTGCACATATTGCACTTTATTGAACATTTATAAGTTGGATTGTTGGTTACATATACACGTATGTGTGGGATTGCACTGTCATATTACACACATATACTGCATTGTTATACACTTGTTTTTGCACTGGTCATTTAGAGTCTTGTTGGACTTGATTGCACTATACTGCACTGTATTGCAGATTTATAAGTAGGAGTGTACGGTCAAATATATATGTAGGTGCAGTATTGCACTGTCATATTACATACATTGCACTGTCATATGCTCGTTTTTGCACTGGTATACATACACATGCCACGAATTTTGTATATATAGAAGTTGGTATTTTAATTAGCTGCATAGCAGCAGCACTTTAGTAGTTTCCTTTTTTAAGCTAAGGTTTGCCAACACGTATACGTATACTTCCACAAAGTTTTTATGATTTAATATGAGTTTCACCCATTAAGAATTTCACAGTTCTCATCGTTTGGGTTTGGATCACTATTTATTTATTCTACATAGTCACTGTTTATGTCATTGAATTTTGTACAGCCCACAAGGGAGCGCCATACCCCCATTAACTATTCATTACATGTTAGTTCTCTTTGAGGGCTTAACTTGGGGAGGCAGCATACCTTCTATTCTCTTTCCTTTCTCCCATCTCTCCCCCCTCCCTTTATCTTATCTTCTTCCCCCCCCCCCCTTTCTCCTATTTCTGCTTTATGTCCTAAGCGCATAGTTTTTGTGGTTTGAAATTGAAAATGTCGGGTCCCCATACTCGTCTTCACTGCCAATCTCAAAAACTTTTGGAAGGCTGGATGGATAGGGATGTGAAGATAGGCATCCCTTAAGTCCAACGTAGCCATAAAGCAGTTTGGGTATAGTAGGTTTTTGATTGTAAAAACCGTCTCCATACGGAAATGCTTGTATCTGATGGACTTGTTTAAAGTCCGGAGATTCAGGATAAGTCGAAACTTTCCCGATGGCTTTTTGACCACAAACACATGGGAGTAGAATCCCTTGCCCTGCTCTGACTGTGGAACAGGAATCAGGACTTTTTGATCCAATAAGTCTCCAATCTGGAGACCCAGAGTCCTCGCTTTCTCTCGATCTTTTGGAGGAAAGGTGACCAACAATCGTTCTGGTGGTTGGTGAACAAACTCCAGCCTGTACCCGTTGGTTACTAGGTCCAGGATGAAGGGGCTCGAAGTGACTACTGCCCACTGTGGGATGAAGGCCCTCAATCTTCCTTCCACCGGGGAACACAAGTCACTGTGGCTTGGCGGGCTGTTGAGGAGGGTTAAACAGCACTCCCCCTTTGCCTCTGCCTTTGTGCCCAGTCCAGTGTTTTTTCGGCCTGCTGTCCTTTTCTCTAGGACTCTGTGGCCTGCCTTGGCCACGAAAAAAATTTTCTGGCTGTCGGGATTCCTTTTTTCTCTGAAAACGCCTTTTTCTTATCAGCCGTGCGTTCCAGTGCCTCCTGCAGTCCTGGGCCAAATAAATGATTGCCTGTCAAGGGAAGCCCACAAAGGCGTATTATGGAGGCTGGGTCCCCTGACCAGGTTTTAAGCCAGAGGCTTCTCCTGGCCGAGTTCACTAAAGCCGAAGTCCTGGCCGACATTCTTACCAACTCTGCGGAAGAATCCACCAAAAAACCTACAGCCTGAAAGAGGAGAGGAAAAGACTTCAAAATCTGCTCTCTCGAGGTACCCGCTGACAGGTGTGACTGAATCTGGGTCAACCAAACCTCCAGATTTCTGGCCACACAAGTGGAGGCCATAGCTGGTTTCAGGTTCCCAACCGCTGAGTCCCAGGCTCTGTGGAGAAGGATATCCCCCCTCTTGTCCTTTGGATCTTTAAGCGTGCCCATATCATTGAACGCTAGGTCCGAATTTTTTGAAACCTTTGAAAGAGGTGCTTCCAGCTTCGTTTTTTTTATTCCACGGCTGCGCAGTGTCCTCATCAAAAGGGAACCTTCTTTTTAGGTTACTAGAGAAGAATGGTTTTCTCTCCGGGTTACCCCATTCCAGTTTAATAGTATCAACCAATGAACTATGGACTGGCAAAAAATCTAGGTTTTTTCTTATGCAATCCTTTATACACAAGATCGTGTTTGGATAACTGAACCTCCTCCTCTTTCAATTCAAGGGTGGTATAGATAGCCTTTAACAAGTCATCCACATCCACTACAGATAACTTAAATCTCGAGCCTCGAGTGGATTCTCTATCCCTGGGCTCTACATCTGACCCCGATTCTTCACTCTCTGCCTGCTGTGGAGTGCTGACTGAAACTCTCTGTGTGGATGGACCCTCTGCTGGGGTCTGGAGCTTGTCAATAAGCGTTCTGAAGGAACTAAAGGTGGATGCAAGCTCGTCCCTAACAGAGGTTAGCATTTTCTGACAAGAGGCAACCGGGTCATCCTTTACCAGGCCATCTATACAGCTGCGACAAATGGCTTTGCTCCATGAGGAGCTCAATTTGTTTGCGCACACCGCACATTTCTTTTTAGGTGGCTGCGCTTGAGTCTTGTCTTGGGTCTTGGTCTGTAAGACAAAAAGATAAATGACCCATAATGAGACTCACATCCACCCCGCCACTCCGAACCACCATGTGCAGGAGGGAGGAAATGTGTCCCCTTAACCCACTACTACAGAGAGGGGAGGGGGAGGGAACACTCACAGGGAAAGCAAGAGAGTGACATAACACTTCAGGCTTACCTGTGAGGTGCTGGTGTTGGGCGCATCGACTGCCTGTGTAGGAACTGCAGATTGATCCATCTTGCCCCTTTCTGGCTTTCCACAGCCTGGCTGCTTTTACCAGAAGACACCAGCGGCCAGTGTCTCCTGTTCACGCCGTTTAAGGAGACTGGAACCGGCATCTGGCGATGACATCATATGCCCCGGAAGTGACCTGCTCTCAGCACTTCCCGTGGGCCAGCTTGGAGCGCAGAAGCTCCGCCCCCTACTCAAGCGCTGCAGCTTCCTGCTTCTCACACAACTAGCCACGCTGCCTGTGAGGAGAGGATACCGCTGCTTTCATAAGAACAGCGGTATGGGAGCTGACACCATGCCGGTCCTGGCCCTCTCCAGGCACTGAGACACAGGAGACCGCAGCACAGCCAAACTCTACAGCGGAGTGCAGCTTCTGGCAGAGGAGAGGTTAGTGAAATGCCCCAAATAGCCCTACAGAGCCCCTGCTCATGAGACCTAGGGACCAGGTTCCAGGAACATGTTACCCCCATCCGGAGGAAACACAAATAACAGACATGGGCCTGAAGGACCGCCCTTTTATCTGGTGGGGGTAACGTGTTTCCTGTCCTGGTAGGTGGAACCCAAGGTCTCATGGGCTGTCCTGGAAGATGCTTGGAGAAAAGATCATAGATTGTGGGCACAGCACAATAGATTTAGACAGAAAGGACACAAGCATAGACAACAATGTTGTGTATCCGAGTGTGGCTAGCTAAACCAACATATCAAATATGGGAGAGACCCAAATCTGAACTTCAATGTAGACAAACAGTCCTCACAGTCTGATTTTCTGATGTGCAGCCAATATGTAAAAACATTAAGACACACGCAAACCCTAAATGCTGTGTGTTTCTGAAGTGCAGCTAGCTAGGTCATAACTGATATAAATACAGAAAGGACGGGAACCCTCTTTACGGTGGAGTTTTACTGATGTACAGCAAAACAAGGCCATAAATATAAGACAGAAAGACCCAAACTACTATGTTGCGTATTTCTGACGAACCACCAAATACAGTTATAAGATCAATATGGCACACAAGACAATATATTTTCTGTTATGCAGTTCTGTAGTACAGTCACATAGAATCAACACAGAAAGGACACAAGCAACCTGCAGCATTGTGTTTTTCTGAAGTGCAGTAAGGCAATCTGAAACAGAAAGCACAAACAAGCTTCAATGTTGAGTATTTCTGCTGTGCAGCAACATAAAAACAGACTGCCTTCCTAGCTGTGATCTTTCTGGTGTACTGCAAAGTAAGGCAATAACTCCATGATGTCTATTCCTGTTGTGTAGCAAAACCTCAACCAGTAGGGACAGATAAGCTTAGGGCTCCCACACCTGTGCGACCCAACCTGCAACCTGGGACCGCAAAAACGCAAGAGAAAAGTCATACACTATGGCTTCCAATGGGTACCATTCGTGTCTGTGCAACTCCAGGTTGCAGCGCCACCAAGCAGACCCTGCTTTCTGGATCCACAGACCTCAAGATTACACAGGTCGCAGGGAACTTGCAATTTTCAGGTTGAACAAGCGAGGGGTCCCCAATGCTATATCTCCCTGGAGGAGTGCAGCCAACAACCCCCTGCTATGTATCCCTTAGAAGCAGCCGCTCACTGCTGTGCCTTTCTGATATGCAGCCGATAAGGCAGTAAATATAGAGCATACAGGGCACAAACAAACAATCTTCAATCTTTGTGTATGTCTGATGTGTAGCAATATACCAATACTGAGCAGAGATGCCACCACCTTCAATGTGTCTCCCTGCTGAGGCAGCAAAAACAAATCAGAAAAGGACAAGCAACCTTCACTGCTGTGTCCCTTCTGATATGCAGCCAATAAGGCAGTATATGCAAGACATAAAAGGACAGACAACCTTCAATCTAGTATATGTCTGACAACAAACAAGCTTCAGTGCAGAGCATTTCTGATGTACAGCAATATACCCCTTACGAGCAGAAATATCACCAATCTCGGTGTGTATTTCTGCTGTGCCACAACACATCCCAGCAAGGACAAACCTTCACTACTGAGGTCTACTGGTGTGCAACCAAGGAGGAGTCATGGTGTATCCCTTTATGAAATAACCAAACAGGGCAATCTGATCCATAGGCATAACCTGGGCTGTAGATACTAACACTTCACCCCCAGTGAAGGAACAAATCCTAAAATGGTTGGACATCTTTCTATAGTAGCTGTTGTCCTACCTTACCTCTGTAGACTGAGCAAACGCTAGCCAGCTCACACACAGGTGGGGCTGATCAGCAACTAAAGTCTCAATGAGCCCAGCCCTAGAGTCCAATTTAAGACAGCCTCCAGAGGAGGTGGTCACCCATTCACCCTGGAGGTAAATAGCCACCTGCAGACCTTAAACAAGCAATCATGTAGTTATCTAGCTCTTGCATATGTTTGCACAGAAAATCCTTAATTAAAGGATATAGGAAACGATTTATGGTAAATCGCCTTTAGATCTGCCACTGAGTGGACTGTAGCCCAAACCAACAAAAAGGTTTTTCTTACTTCCTGCACTATAATATAAACACAATGTAAAGGTGGAGTGGGAGGTTGTAGCTTATGAAAAGTTACCCATAGCAAGCAACCCCCAAAAGGAGGATCTGTCACAAGGGAACCCCTACTGTGCCACACAGAAGCTTGGTCCCTGCCACATTGTTGAAAGTTAGGTCAGCTTTTAAGCATTTTGGAGCAACTTCAGATTCTTAGCAGCTGGGTTAAAAGGGCCATATAACCTGCTGACTAGGGGAGCTTACTCGTGAATCCTTAAACCATTGCACCACTGATCAATAAATTGTTCAGTGGTATACCTGGCCTGTAAGGAACTCTTTATATCTACCAGGTCCCCCCCTTCGCTCTATTCATCCCTACTAATGTACCACAACCGGACATGTAGGGAGAGGCTGGCAACCTACTGTTGTGATAACCACAGTGTCTCTGCTGTAAGAGGGAGCTGTGGCTGGTGGTTTTAGCAGTAGCTTCTGGGCTATTTGTTATGCAGACCCCAGGTCCTGCACTGCACCACTCAGTATATACACGGGGAAGGGGGAGAAATGCCTTACCTACCTCTTTCCCATCTGAGGTGGTTTAGGCACACTCGCTCCTCTGCACCACTTGTCCACCATACAGCATCTCTGATGTAAGAGGGAGCTGCGGCTGGTGTTTTTAGTAGAAGCTTCTGGGCTATTTGAATCCAGACCCCAGGGGAGATTAGCTGCAAAATCCCCAAGCCAGATGGTTTCTGGGAATTTGAGATAAATGCCCAAGGTAAAGGAAAGTACTCACCGTTGTCGTCTTCCATTTTTTGCCACAGCCACCGGGCTTGCTTTTCCATCCTTATGGTCCACACGCAAGGAGGATAGCCGCCAAAGTGCCCCCCCAACTGCTGTCCCTGTAGGGAGCTGCAAGGTTAGGCTGTGTCCTGTATACACATGGGGGGGGGCAATGCCTTACGTTCCTCGTTCCCATCTGAGGTGGTTTAGGCAGACATCCACCGTAGTGAACTGGTGCCTCCTCGCCTAGCGAAAGGAGGATGTGGGCGCCTGCTCCTGCTGACTCTCAGCCTTCCCTCCTGGGTAAGAACACGGGTGCTTGTCATTCGGGCGGCGCCTTCCCTAGCAGCCCACGCAAGCTACCAGGGGCCCAAGAGTCGGGGGACACGCTCCCCTGGAAAGAACCGACGGCCAGCACCCCCATCTGAATGGACGCCTGGACAGGTAATGGGGGAGACAGGATAATGGCCCCTGAAGTTCTGGGGACACCACTGTACCCAGGGGCCTTCAGCTCTCAGGGGGGCTCTTCCAATTTCTGCTGCCCCCCCCTGAGGAAAGGATAGGGGAACCCCCAGGAAGGATAAATATATCCGGCCAGACCCAGAGGCTTCCCAGGCATTTGGTCCGGCTCCCAGGGGGAGACCACGAGCCCCAGGCTTTGGGTCATTTGGAAAAAAACAAACAGTTTCGCTGTGTAGGGAGAAACACAATCAAAAACTGAGGATCAAGAGGAAGGGTGGGGACTTAAAACAGCTGTTGATTGATTGTGTTTCCTGTAGGGAGGAGCCTCTCATCTCTCAGGTGTGCCACCTGGAAGATGACTAAGAGAAAAAAATGTTTTACTATCCAAAGTTTAAACAACAAGGGCAGAAGATTTAATAGGGTAAGACAGAATAACTTAAAGAGGAACTTTAGTAATTTTCTCATCTTTCCATCTGTCTTGAAGGAGATTTTCCTTATCCAGGTCTCTCACATTGTTATTTTCAAGATCTAAAGCATTGTAATCCTAAAGCATTTTCATTATAACCTTTTGGTATAAAGCGGGACACTGTTGACTGCTGCACTGGCTCTAGTGACATTGGCACTGGTGTGGCTACCGATCAGGAACATTATTGCTGGCTGCACTGGTGAGATTGTCATTGTTGTGGCAGCATTAAGGAACACTGTTGATGGCTTACACTGGTCTGGTGGTTATCAGGAACACTGTTATATTTAGAAATATATTATATTTTGCAATTGTAATAACATTTCTAATCATATGACCTTTTACGCCCTTTTACGTCTGAACCTGCAGAGTTCCCCTTTTACATCTGAACCCGCAGAGTTCCCCTACACTGTAAGGGGGGACTCGGTAGACTCTGATGTAAGGGAGAACTCGGGGGAGTCTGACATAAGGGATGCTCAGGGAACACTGGGAACTCTGATGTACGGAGAGGACTCTGATGTAAGGGGGAACACTGTGGCTTCTGGTGTAAAGGGGAACTCTGATGTAAGGGGTGCTCGGAGAACCCTGATTTCCCTTAGTGAACTCACTCAGAGGCAGGAGAGAGAATGCTGGAGGGGGGGGAGACTTCAGCCAGACAGATAGATGGGATTGTTAGTGCTGGCTTTGGGCTGGCCCAAAAGCCAGCCCAAAGGGCTGGCCCACATATCTATCCCCACGTCATTGAGGTGTACACCATTGTCTCTAAGGTAACGCCAAGTATCTACCTCCAACTCCAGATGCCTGATAGCACCACAAACCTACTGACCTCTCTATTAACCTTCTTCCTGGCCAACCCTTTCCACCGATCTCGCCAACCTCCATGTGGTCCTGGCAATCACATCCGACCATACGATCAGCATCCTGGGAAAGGCAGAACGGAGACGCAGAAAATGAAATTTAATATCCCACGTGATATCCAGTTTCGACCTCAGGCCTAAATCATTCCCCCCTACATGTAGAACTAGAATGTCCGGGGGCCTGTCCAACCTTGCAAAACGGTGCACTTCAGGCACAATCCTGCTCCAAAGCATCCCTGGAACTCCCGACCATTTAATGCACGCTTCCCTTCTGGAAATGCCCAACTGCCTACCCACAGGCCTAACATCCGCCCTTCTTGCACCCCAACAGACATATGAATGTCCCATAATCCAGACCAACCCTTGCGGACAACCTGCAAAAGAAGAAAAACAAAACACCCAACATGACAAATGACTCAGTGTCCCCACTCACATAAACCCATGCCGACATCTCCCTATCCCCCCATCCTCTATACCTCTAACAACTCTGGCCTGACATATGACCTAAACCTTCTTGACTCCCACCGACCAATTCGCTTAACTGACTCCTCATCTAGGCCCCATCTCACCGCCTCCGTAGCCGCCCCTATCCGAAATGAATGTGACGAAAAGTTCAGACCCCCCAAGCTAAAAGCCTTCAAACACTTGCGGAACACTGAAATAAACTGGAATCTCGACAGCGATTCCCCATTCTCGTGCACTAAAAAGGAGCCCAGCCCTCCTGGACGGATCGCAAGAAAACTCTTAACAGTTGATACTGGAGACAAGGGGGACCCTGGTATCGCAAAAACCATTATCCATTTTCCTTCCTGATCTGTTTTGGACTTTTTCACCCGCATGGACAACCTATCCTCGCCGCAAATGACCTCCTCCGTCCCAATCCCCGCTTTTTCTTTTTTTTGAAGGGCTGATGAGCTCCCCGATCCTGAATGCCCCAAACAACGCCAGGGCAAACGCAGTTCTGAACAGCAGCGTTTCATAACATGATGAACAGGTTTCTCATAACTGCGCAAAGAGCCGGCCCAGTAATTCAAATGACACCGGGCGCCTGTCATCCTTGCGCTGAACAGCTCTCCTATACCCCTTCACGGCCTGCCTAACCCAAAATTCCTTCATAAAATCCTGTTCTCCGTTCAGTTTGAACCAAAAGGCAAGGCCCGCCAATTTTTTCCCCAATCCTGACACCGACACCCCATCTTGCAGGTTCCTATAGACAAAATACATCACCAGTAGCCTATGATTCGGTGTGCTATCTGACCCGCCAACCTGTGTCAACAGTGACTCCAATTCGGACCACACCCTGCTGTACGCTGCCCATGCCACCTCACTTACTGACTGTCTAATCTAGCCGGAGACGAATCCAATGCAATCTTCCACAGACCCGGGGGACAAGGGACCCCGTGCGTGTCCGCCGCAGGTGCCAATTCCCGAAACTTGTCCCACTAAAAACGAGACAGCATGTCAGCAATGATGTTTTCTACTCCTGGCAAGTGCACTGCATATATAAACACATTCAACTGCATGCACCTTAGAACTAAATGTCTCAACAAACGCACCACCGGCAGAGATGCCGCTGACACCTTGTTGATGACCTGAACCACCCCTAGATTATCACCATGGAAGCGCACCTTCATATCCCTGAAGGATTCTCCCCATAGCTCCACCGCCAGTACCACCGGAAATAGCTCCAGCAGCACCATGTTCTTCAAAAACCCCACTTCTTCCAAGAGTCTGGCCATGGTCCCGCACTCCACTTCCCCTGGAAAAAAGCCCTGTAACCTGTGGATCTCGCCGCATCCGTGTATCACTCTAAATCAAAGTTACTCACCGGCCCCGACATCCACAAAGCCCTTCCATTGAATTGTTCCAGGAACAAGTGCCATATCCGCAAGTCCCTATGCTCTTTTGTCAATCTTACAAAGTGTTTTGGGGACTTCATCCCCCCTGTGCTAGCCGACAGCCGCCTGATGAAAACCCTGCCCATGGGAATTATGCGACACGCAAAATTCAACTTACCCAAAACAGACTGTAGAGTCCTAAGCTGTACCTTGCGTAATCCCACGATCCCCGGAATCTCCGCCTGCAGCGCCCTCAGCGTGTCCTCGGGCAGTCGGCACCCCATCGCCTCCGAATCCACCACGATGCCCAGGAAACTAATCACCATAGTCGGCCCTTCTGTCTTGTCCGGAGACAGGGGAAACCCTAAACGTTCCGCTATGTGTTCCAGCATTGTCAATAACACCGCACAAACTTCGGATGAAGCTGGGCTTACACACAAGAAATCATCCAGATAATGGATGATGGAATTCACCCCCGCGACGTCCCGGACCACCCATTCCATGAATGAACTGAAACGTTCAAATAGTGCGCATGAAATAGAGCAGCCCATTGGCAAGCAGCGATCCACATAGTATTCCTCCTGCCAATGACAACCTAGGAGATGAAAACTGTCCGGGTGGACGGGGAGAAATCTGAATGCAGCCTCGATATCTGTTTTTGCCATCTTAGCCCCTCGTCCATAGCGCCTTACCCAAAAAAAACGCTGCATCAAATGATGTGTACAAAACTGCACACATCTGTGGATCAATGGCATAGTTCACCGACCCCCCTTGGTGGAAAGAGAGGTGGTGAATCAGCCTATATTTCATCGGCTCCTTTTTGGGGACCACCCCTAAAGGCGAGACCACTAAGTCAGGAATTGGCAACGTTGGGAAAGGGCCTGCCATACGCCCTAACGCAACTTCCTTCTGCAGTTTCTCCGAAAGCACCTCTGGATGTTGCATCGCTGAATGAAGGTTCCTAGCCATTGGGGGAGAGACGACTAGGTTTGCCAGTATCCTAAAACCCTCCAAAAACCCCCGTCCAAGCACCTGCGCTGCCTCCTTATCGGGGTATCTATCTAGAAAAGGTCGCATCTTTTCCACTTTCACCGGCGTCATCCCTCTTGTTCGCACAAGACTCACTCGCCCTTCCTTTACCTTGCTTGAAACACCGGGACACCAGATGGGCTCCCCCACAACCAGAGCATTCATGCCTGTACTTGCAGTTCCCCCCAAATTTGCAGGTGCCCTCAATGTATGGCCAACAGACTCCCTTTTTCTTTGAGGCTGATTGTCCAGGAGTAGCTGAGCCACCGGCCCCACCTGGAAAAAACTGATTCAGTTCCCTCGCCGATGTCATCAAGCGCATCCACAGACTGATATCCTTGTGGTCCCACCGCAGAGCCGGATGTATCACCCTCCGCTGACGAAACTGCTCTCGTATCTCAACCATGCTACTCCCCCGTAGACTCTGTGAACTTCTCCTATTGCATCCAGGTAGCAGAAAAATGCAGAGTAATGCTCCGGGTTTTTCTCCCCTATCACACTGGCCAGAATAGCGAACGCCTGAAGCCAGTTCTGGAACGTCCGCGGTATGAGTCTGTACCTCCTCTTCTCTTCATCCTCCTTCTTATTGTCCTCTGGTTTTACCCTAAGTTGAACTTCTCTAAGGGTAGCAGGGAAAAAATCTCCACATACTCTCCTTTCCAAATTTTTTTCCTCCTGCTTCAAATGAGCTCCCAACGGTCCCTCAAAACAAACATATACTTCACACCAGGCCGCGTCCGCCAACCTGATCAAGTCTTGTTTTTTAGCCGCCCCTTCCGTCGTCCCTACTTTTTCCCCCCCAAGAACTCTCGCTTTCCGCACTTGGAGTAGCCACCACGGTGTCCCCCACTGCGGGAGTAGGATTTGCTGTTGAGGGCCCCGGCTGTGTCCGCAGTACCGCCTCCTCGGACACAGACCCCCCACCCCCAGGAGCCACCCATGCCGTCGCGGGCGTGACAGGCCTAGTAACCCCAGGCTCGAACCTGCTGACCAATTCCTTTAACCCTGCCAGGAACCCCTGCAAGCCACCCTCCGCCGGGGCGTGGTCATAGACCCTCGTGGCCAGAGGAGGAGCAGCGGGGGATGAGAAGGGGCCCGTGACCCGCCCTCTGTGCCCCCCGCTAACACCTCACTCCCCCCACTCTATAAATGCCCCAAAATAGCAGTGGACTTACCGGGCTGCCTGGAAGAAGTCCCACCAGCCAAAGGTCCCGCCTCCATCGTTGACATGGTTCTGCGCGGTCCTTCTTCCTCAGACATGCAAAGTTCCCCTTCTTACCGATCCGCGATCGGCTCCTCTGCTACCAGCGATAGCCCTCCAGGGGATCCCTCCCTGGATGCCGGAGATCCGCGCCCTGGACGGCCATGCCTCCTCACTCCTGGCAACTTGTGTGTCACTTTCTTCGGGCCTCTGTTACTGCCCTGATCCCACTGCCCCAGTGCGCCTGCTGGTCTCCTTGTCCCATGCACCATGCTCGAGCACTGGGGGCCGCCGGCTGAGGAATCGGATGGCCCGGCGGCCGTGGCTGCACTCCGCCCCTGGCTCAGCCGTAGCGGGGGCGGGGCTTCGGCGGGGGACGAGCCCAAAAGCTCCGTGCCCTGCCGCATGGTGGGCCTGTCGCAGGACCCAGGTATCCCTGAGGGCCCCCCGCCGATCCTGGTCTCTGCCTCTGGAACCTCCCAGAGCCCCCCTTCCCGTAACCGCCACTCGTTTTGCCGGGGGCTCTGAAGTGACATGTGTGGGGATGCTGGTATGCCGCTGTGTCCTGGGTGGTGTGTCTGGTGAAAAACGATCTGGCGGATGGGACCGCCGCGCCCAGGCCGACTCCCTACCCGCGGTGCTGGCTGTTGCCGATTTTTCCCCCAGGACCAGGGAGATATGGTCCCGCAGCCACTGCTCACCTTTCACCACCGCCGTGGCCTGCGATTGTCCCATCAGCTCCTCCAGGGATGACATGCTTCCAAGCTGATTCCTCTGCTCACACTGACGCTGGGGAGGGACCTCCTACCTCTTACTTTCCTGCCGACTCCTCCTCTTCCCCCTTACTCACCAATCAGATCCCCTCTTACAATTCCTCCTTGTACCCCTGTTCACCCAGTCATGTAAGCCCTACGTTCATTTTCTTTTGGGCATTACTCCGGGCTTCTCTGGAATGCTGATGATGGCTACACCAGTCTGGTGACATTGGAACTGGGGTGTCGGCAATCAGGAATACTATTGTTTTATGCATTGGTCCGGTGATGATCAGGAACACTATTGCTGGCTACACCGGCCTGGTGTAGCCAGCAGGGACATTGTAACTGGCTGCACTGGTATTTGGTGACATAGTGTACTGGTGTGGTGACATTGTACTGTTGTAGTTAGTGATCAGTGACACTGACTGGCTGCACTGACATACAGTGATATAAGAGTAGCCACCCAGTGTCTTTGAGCACCACCATAGTGACACTGCACTGCTCTGGTGACAGTGTGTTAAAAAAATGATCACAATCATCAGAGCAGTGTAGTGTCATTATGGTGATATTGTATTGATGTGTTCAGTGATCAGATGATAACACAGTATGCCAGGGCAGCCAGCCAATGTCTCTGATCACTAGCTACAGCAGTACAATGTCACCATAGTGACACTGCACTACTCTGGTGATTTTTTTTTTACACTCAGAGTGTTTATTACAGTGATCAGCACTGTAGTAAAAAATATTTTTTTAATTTACATACTGTCACCAGTCATTATCCCTGATCACCGCCCCACCAGTCATATGATGATGCTGTACTGCACTAATGACAGTATGTTAAAAAAAAATGTGATTTCTTAATTTTCCAAAATATTGTGAGAAAAAAATGACAACTTCAAAAAAACTTGCCATGCCTCTTAATAAATACCTTGGACAGTCTACTTTCCAAAAAAAAAAGGGTAATTTGGGGGGTATTTGTACTCTCCTGGCATTTTAAGAACCTCTGATGCACGGGAACTTGACCAAGACTTCCCTGTGGCACTCCCCGTGACGTCAGAGGGGGCGGGGTCACCCGTTACGTAACCCCGCCCCCTTCTGATGTCACAGGGAATGCCACAGAGAAGTCCCCGTCAAGTCCCCGTGAGTAAGAGGGGGGCGGGGTCACCGGGTGGCTCCACCCCCCATTATTTAAGAACCGTCAGAAGAGGAGAAGCGTCACACAGCCGGAGCCTCCTTCCATGCCATCATTAATGCGAAGCGGCCCGAGGAGAAGAAGGGAAGACGACGCCGCGGAGGAAGATGCCGGACGAGAACACCGGAGGAAGAACCAAGAGAACCAGAAGAAGTTGATGGAGGAAGAAACCGAAGGAAGATAGTAGATGTCACGGAACGCCCCACACTCCGCTTGAGTGCTTCCGTCATATACCGCTTCCTAAGTTCTGGAACACGGGTCCAATGGATCTGGCCATAGGAACCCCAAGAACTAGACAACACCAGTCTTGGAGTACATCAGAACTACCTTTATTTTGAGATCTCACAGACCTTTATACAGCAGGGATGACTCAAAGCTAACCTAATTAACATGACCTAATTTACTACAAAATGTACCCAGACCAGATGACAGTCTTGTGGGCACCGAGCTTCACACATTAATACAATTAACAATACAAACAACAATCTCCCCCCTCCTCAGCCTAGACCATTCGTCTATTAGCCAGGGCTGGTGGCTAATGTGATCAGCTCTCTCAATTAACATAAACACATGTTGATAACACCAGCATCTCCTCACAGGATGTGTCCCAGCAGAATGAATCAGTCTTATCAGCAGGGGGCTGCTGGAGGAATCCCCCCTCCCTCTTCAGGGACACAAATATACAGTAAGGAGTCCCCATACAATATATACATGACTGAGTCCGATTAATACAGTTCAGACTGGATTACTCATTCACCTCAAATGCTAGGGCCCATAATCGGTGGGCAACAGGCTTGCACACAGTCCTCTCCAACAGCCTCCGCTCTGGCCATGCCCGTGACATTTCTCCCCTTTCGGCAGGAGACTAACACAGGAGGAGACCCCAGACGGGTTGACTCCGAAGTTAGTCCACAGCTCCAGTCCTCTACTGCCTGTACCCACACAGTACCCCAAACAAATCATCCCAAACAGTGCATTACTCACCCAGCCATCCTCTGCCTCTCTCAGAGAACATATCTGCCGCTGGGGAGAGGCCCGGAATGGCCCTTCTCCCTGGAATCCTTTCTGCCGCTGGAGAGAAGACAGGGGGACTGGGCTCACTCCATCCTGCTGTTGGGGATCTGGGCCGACTGCCCAGCATCCCTGGGGTATACAGGTGGGGACTGAAGCCCCATCAACCGACACCAGATCAAGCTGCAGTTGTGAGGTGATGACTGCATTCTCTCCTTGGATCCTGATCTGCAGCTCGCGATAGACTGCAACCTCCTCACCTTGGGCCTCCACAATTGCTGCAGGTGTGGGGCAGAGGTCTTGGACCCTCTGTCCGGTTGCCAGCACTTCTGCTGGGGGTTTGCCAGGTGGTTCCTCCTCTACAGAAACGTCTATTAAATCCCCAGTCTCTGGAATTGGTAAAAGTGTGGGACAGAGGTCTTGGACCCTCTGTTCAGTTACCAGATCTTCAGCTGGAGAAGTTTGTTTTAACTCCATAGATGCTGCTGGCAGAAAATCACATGTCCCTGTCATTGTTGTGGGAGAAAGGCTGATTACCTCTTCTCTCAGGAAGGCTGAAGCCACTGTTGGTGCTGGGCAGAACACAGTGAACTTTGGCCCTGATAGCAGCTCTTCTGCTGGAGGCTCATCAGGTTGTTCTTCCTCAGCAGAAAAGTCTATTAAATCCTCTACCTCTATAACTGGTGTCTGTGGATAGAGGTTCACCATCTCCTGTCCGTGGAACTCAGAAGATGCCATCAGTGCTGGGCAGAGGTTAGCAGAGCTCTGCCCTGTTGTCAGCACTTCAGTTTTGGGGATGGCAATCTCCAGATTTTCCACTGCAGATTCTCTGGCATGCTGCTGGACAGGCACATTCCTCCATCCAAGATCATCCCATGCAGAAACAGGATCATCAAGGTCAGTCAGCACTTGCTGCATCCGCCATAAGACCTCCACCTCCATAGCTGTGGGGGCAGGTTGGCAAAGCACACTATCGCTCTGCCACATTGCCGACTCTTCAGCCAGGATTTCAGGGTTGTCAGCTGGTATTTCCTGATAGTCCCAGGCAAAGGGAGCCCAGCCCTGGCACTGAGCAATGTCTAGCAGCCGTCTGTAGGCGATCTCTAGCTCCCATTCCTGAACGGCCAGAAACTCCAAATCTTCCTGTGCCCAGTGCACTTCCGAAATGTTCAGTAGCCCTTCTCTGAAATCCATGATTTCGTCCACCCGCCGCTCCAAAACACTCCCAAAGTTAGGGTCCCCTGTCAGCTTCACAAACAACAGTCCCAAGCCGCCGTAGCTTAAGCCTTCCGTTGGGCTGTCATCCGCTATCCAGGGACATGCTTGGGATTCATGCCACCGGAGGGCTCTGTAGCTCTCATCCAGCTTCATCTCTGCCCAGACCAGCCTGCTTAATTCAGCTGTCTGCTTCTTGTGTGGTTTTTCTCCCAAAAACCGCACCCGCAGTCCGTACTGCGACCAGTACCTTTCCTCGATGGAGGGGAGAACTTTTCCCTGGTGTCGCTGCTCACGGGCTAGCGCTTCCTTCCAGAGTTTGCAGCGAATAGAATCACACCATCCCAGCAGGACCTGCTCCGATACTGGTCCTCTGTGCTGTATCTGCATCTCTCGCAACCTCCTTCTGAATTCCTCATCCATGGCGGCTGGTATCTGTACCTCTCCTCTTCTGCTATCTGGACCTTGGATCCAGATGGAAGTTTGGATGTCCCAGACTTCAGGAAGCTTTCCCGCTGCTTGCCACCAATGTCACGGAACGCCCCACACTCCGCTTGAGTGCTTCCGTCATATACCGCTTCCTAAGTTCTGGAACATGGGTCCAATGGATCTGGCCATAGGAACCCCAAGAACTAGACAACACCAGTCTTGGAGTACATCAGAACTACCTTTATTTTGAGATCTCACAGACCTTTATACAGCAGGGATGACTCAAAGCTAACCTAATTAACATGACCTAATTTACTACAAAATGTACCCAGACCAGATGACAGTCTTGTGGGCACCGAGCTTCACACATTAATACAATTAACAATACAAACAACAATCTCCCCCCTCCTCAGCCTAGACCATTCGTCTATTAGCCAGGGCTGGTGGCTAATGTGATCAGCTCTCTCAATTAACATAAACACATGTTGATAACACCAGCATCTCCTCACAGGATGTGTCCCAGCAGAATGAATCAGTCTTATCAGCAGGGGGCTGCTGGAGGAATCCCCCCTCCCTCTTCAGGGACACAAATATACAGTAAGGAGTCCCCATACAATATATACATGACTGAGTCCGATTAATACAGTTCAGACTGGATTTCTCATTCACCTCAAATGCTAGGGCCCATGATCGGTGGGCAACAGGCTTGCACACAGTCCTCTCCAACAGCCTCCGCTCTGGCCATGCCCGTGACATTTCTCCCCTTTCGGCAGGAGACTAACACAGGAGGAGACCCCAGACGGGTTGACTCCGAAGTTAGTCCACAGCTCCAGTCCTCTACTGCCTGTACCCACACAGTACCCCAAACAAATCATCCCAAACAGTGCATTACTCACCCAGCCATCCTCTGCCTCTCTCAGAGAACATATCTGCCGCTGGGGAGAGGCCCGGAATGGCCCTTCTCCCTGGAATCCTTTCTGCCGCTGGAGAGAAGACAGGGGGACTGGGCTCACTCCATCCTGCTGTTGGGGATCTGGGCCGACTGCCCAGCATCCCTGGGGTATACAGGTGGGGACTGAAGCCCCATCAACCGACACCAGATCAAGCTGCAGTTGTGAGGTGATGACTGCATTCTCTCCTTGGATCCTGATCTGCAGCTCGCGATAGACTGCAACCTCCTCACCTTGGGCCTCCACAATTGCTGCAGGTGTGGGGCAGAGGTCTTGGACCCTCTGTCCGGTTGCCAGCACTTCTGCTGGGGGTTTGCCAGGTGGTTCCTCCTCTACAGAAACGTCTATTAAATCCCCAGTCTCTGGAATTGGTAAAAGTGTGGGACAGAGGTCTTGGACCCTCTGTTCAGTTACCAGATCTTCAGCTGGAGAAGTTTGTTTTAACTCCATAGATGCTGCTGGCAGAAAATCACATGTCCCTGTCATTGTTGTGGGAGAAAGGCTGATTACCTCTTCTCTCAGGAAGGCTGAAGCCACTGTTGGTGCTGGGCAGAACACAGTGAACTTTGGCCCTGATAGCAGCTCTTCTGCTGGAGGCTCATCAGGTTGTTCTTCCTCAGCAGAAAAGTCTATTAAATCCTCTACCTCTATAACTGGTGTCTGTGGATAGAGGTTCACCATCTCCTGTCCGTGGAACTCAGAAGATGCCATCAGTGCTGGGCAGAGGTTAGCAGAGCTCTGCCCTGTTGTCAGCACTTCAGTTTTGGGGATGGCAATCTCCAGATTTTCCACTGCAGATTCTCTGGCATGCTGCTGGACAGGCACATTCCTCCATCCAAGATCATCCCATGCAGAAACAGGATCATCAAGGTCAGTCAGCACTTGCTGCATCCGCCATAAGACCTCCACCTCCATAGCTGTGGGGGCAGGTTGGCAAAGCACACTATCGCTCTGCCACATTGCCGACTCTTCAGCCAGGATTTCAGGGTTGTCAGCTGGTATTTCCTGATAGTCCCAGGCAAAGGGAGCCCAGCCCTGGCACTGAGCAATGTCTAGCAGCCGTCTGTAGGCGATCTCTAGCTCCCATTCCTGAACGGCCAGAAACTCCAAATCTTCCTGTGCCCAGTGCACTTCCGAAATGTTCAGTAGCCCTTCTCTGAAATCCATGATTTCGTCCACCCGCCGCTCCAAATCACTCCCAAAGTTAGGGTCCCCTGTCAGCTTCACAAACAACAGTCCCAAGCCGCCGTAGCTTAAGCCTTCCGTTGGGCTGTCATCCGCTATCCAGGGACATGCTTGGGATTCATGCCACCGGAGGGCTCTGTAGCTCTCATCCAGCTTCATCTCTGCCCAGACCAGCCTGCTTAATTCAGCTGTCTGCTTCTTGTGTGGTTTTTCTCCCAAAAACCGCACCCGCAGTCCGTACTGCGACCAGTACCTTTCCTCGATGGAGGGGAGAACTTTTCCCTGGTGTCGCTGCTCACGGGCTAGCGCTTCCTTCCAGAGTTTGCAGCTAATAGAATCACACCATCCCAGCAGGACCTGCTCCGATACTGGTCCTCTGTGCTGTATCTGCATCTCTCGCAACCTCCTTCTGAATTCCTCATCCATGGCGGCTGGTATCTGTACCTCTCCTCTTCTGCTATCTGGACCTTGGATCCAGATGGAAGTTTGGATGTCCCAGACTTCAGGAAGCTTTCCCGCTGCTTGCCACCAATGTCACGGAACGCCCCACACTCCGCTTGAGTGCTTCCGTCATATACCGCTTCCTAAGTTCTGGAACATGGGTCCAATGGATCTGGCCATAGGAACCCCAAGAACTAGACAACACCAGTCTTGGAGTACATCAGAACTACCTTTATTTTGAGATCTCACAGACCTTTATACAGCAGGGATGACTCAAAGCTAACCTAATTAACATGACCTAATTTACTACAAAATGTACCCAGACCAGATGACAGTCTTGTGGGCACCGAGCTTCACACATTAATACAATTAACAATACAAACAACAATCTCCCCCCTCCTCAGCCTAGACCATTCGTCTATTAGCCAGGGCTGGTGGCTAATGTGATCAGCTCTCTCAATTAACATAAACACATGTTGATAACACCAGCATTTCCTCACAGGATGTGTCCCAGCAGAATGAATCAGTCTTATCAGCAGGGGGCTGCTGGAGGAATCCCCCCTCCCTCTTCAGGGACACAAATATACAGTAAGGAGTCCCCATACAATATATACATGACTGAGTCCGATTAATACAGTTCAGACTGGATTTCTCATTCACCTCAAATGCTAGGGCCCATGATCGGTGGGCAACAGGCTTGCACACAGTCCTCTCCAACAGCCTCCGCTCTGGCCATGCCCGTGACAGTAGATAGAAGATAGAAAAAAGATGATAGAAAATAGAAGAAAGAAGAAGCATTTAAATAAAGGGATTGTTAAAAACTGTCTCTTATCATTTTTAACATTTTTGACAGTTGTTTTGTGAAATGGTAGGGGTACTTTTGTACCCCCTTACCATTTCACACAGGGTGGAGGGCCGGGATCTGGGGGTCCCCTTGTTAAAGGGGGCTTCCAGATTCCGATAACCCCCCCGCCCACAGACCCGCAAGGGTTGTGGGGATGAGGCCCTTGTCCCCATCAACATGGGGACAAGGTGTTTTGGGGGGCTACCCCAAAGCACCCTCCCAATGTTGAGGGCATGTGGCCTGGTACGGTTCAGGCGGGGAGGCGCTCTCTCGTCCCACCCTCTTTTCCTGCGGCCTGCCAGGTTGCATGCTCGGATAAGGGTCTGGTATGGATTTTTGGGGGGACCCCACGCCATTTTTTAAAAATTTTGGCGCGGGGTTCCCCTTAAAATCCATACCAGACCTGAAGGGTCTGGTATAGATTTTGAGGGGGACCCCACGCTATTTTTTTTTTTTTGGCCGGGGTTCCCTTTAATATCCATACCAGACCTGAAGGGCCTGGTATGGAATTTAGGGGGACCCCCCACGTCATTTTTAAAAAAAATTTTGGTTAGGGGTTCCCCTGTGGGGAATTTCCATGCTGTTTTTATCAATGAACTTTTATGTGTATTGTCGGACCGGGAATTCATTAATAGCCGCGAGTAGTTTTAAATGACTTTTTATCCTTTGAAATGTCATTTTGCTGTCAGACTGTTCTAAACACGCCCCTTTACAGGCATACTATAGACACCCCCCAGGTACGAAATTTAAAGGAATATTACACTTTTATTGTTTCACTTTAAGCATTATTAAAATCACTGCTCCCGAAAAAAACGGCCGTTTTTTAAACCTTTTTTTTGCATTGATCCATGTACCCTGGGGCAGGACCCAGGTCCCCAGATACTTTTTATGACAATACCATGCATATAAGCCTTTAAAAGTCTATGGGAGAAATCAAAAGTGCTAATTTTAAAGGGTGATCCCTTTAATTTGCCGCGAACACCCCAAATTGTTCGCTGTTTGGCTAACTGGCGAACAGCCGATGTTCAAGTCGAACATGAGTTCGACTCGAACTCGAAGCTCATCCCTACTGGCCAATTAACCCAAGGAGAGTTATGGGGAATGTAGTCTCCAGACTAAGCACTGAGAATGGTGTGAGATTACAAGTCCAAAAGGAAAAATGTACCAGGATAGAGGAAAAAGGACTAGGACCTTTGCTACCAAGTCAGTCTTTTCACTTGGAGAGACAGGGTAAAACTGTTGGCGTGTCAGTGATGCCTGTAACTGAATTGTTGTACCTGCCAGAGACCACCATGCTGAAGTGACCAGAGGACCGTGTTCAAGAGCAGGGGAACCCAGCAAGCTGTTGGAGAGAACATTTGCACCTGAAATGCCGGAGGCTTTGTTTGGGATAGTTTCGACAGTATCACTAAGAGACCGTAGGGAGGCAGCCTGATCGTGCATCCAGTGTTCAAGATGCCAACAAGAGGTAGGAGACTCCATGGTAAACGTCTGAGTGGTGAGAAACTGTTAGAGAGCACTCCAACACAGTTTTGGGCCCCAACCCTGGCCACTGACAGGATAAGGAGGAACTGTGACTTTTAGCCCCCTTGGAGTGTATATTATATATATATATATATATATATATATATATATATTGCATATTTAGGGCTTCCCCATGAGACTTTGCCCCTTGAGCCAGGTTTTGGGTACCCTGTGAAATTAGGTTTGATAATATCTTGTTTGTGAATTGTTTATATTGTAACTGCTATTTGCTCTTATGTACAGTTATTGTCACTGTTACTTACTCTGCTGAGCATGCCACCCAAATAAAAAAATGTCCTCCAGCCTTGGTGTGTTAGATGGTACAGTTTTGTCTGAAGGCTTATGAACTAGGGAACCCGATTATCCAGCATCTCCTTTGGGGGTAGAACTATCAAGGTTTTCCCATACATTTTTCACAAATTTGGTTAGTAAGATTATTTGTGCTAGGCTTGTCACTTTCAAATGTTTATCCAAAAGACAGTAACAAGACAATACAGTGCCTTGATAAAGTATTTATACCTCTTGACATTTTTCAAATTTTTTCATGTTGCAACCAAAAATGTAAATGTATTTTATTGGCATTTTATGTGATAGTCCAACACAAAGTGGCACATAATTGTTAAGTGTAAGGAAGATGATAAATGGTTTTCACAATTTTTTACAAATAAATATGTGAAAAGTTTGGCCTGCATTTGTATTCAGCCCCCTTTCCTCTGATACCCCTAAAATCTAGTGGAACAAATTGCCTTCAGAAGTCACTAATTAGTAAATAGAGTCCACCTGTGTGCAATTTAATCTCAGTATAAATACAGCTGTTCTGTGACGCCCTCAGGAGGTTTGTTAGAGAACCTTAGTAAACAAACAGAATCGTGAATGGCCAAGTAACACACCAGACAGGTCAGGGATAAAGTGCTTTGAGAAGTTTAAAGCAGGGTTAGGTCATAAAAAAAAATATCCCAAACTTCGAACATCTCACGGAGCACTGATCAATCCATAATCCGAAAATGCAAAGAGTATGACACAACTGAAAACCTTTCAAGGCATGGCCGTCCACCTAAACTGACAGGCCGGGCAAGGAGAGCATTAATCATAGAAGCAGCCAACAGGCCCTTGGTAACCCTGGAGGAGCTGCAGAGATCCACAGCTCAGGTGGGAGAATCTGTCTACAGGACAACTATTAGTCGTCCTGTAGACAGAAGGTCCGTAAAGTCATGGATGAGTGAGTTTTGGGGTGGAGGAACTTGACTAGCCTGCACAGAGTCCTGACCTCAACCCGACAGAACATTTTTGGGATGAATTAGGCACTGATGTTGAAGAGAAGGCCTGGCTCATAGTCTGTGCTCTAACCCCACAAATGCTCTTCTGGAAGAATGGTCAAACATTCCCATAGACATACTGCTAAACCTTGTGGACAGCCTTCCCTGAAGAGTTGAAGCTGTTATAGCTGCAAAGGGTGGGTCAACTCAATATTGAACCCAACGAACTAGGACTGGGATGCCATTAAAGTTCATGTGCGTGTAAAGGTAGGCATCCGAATACCTTTGGTAATATAGTGTACGTAAAAAGACTTGCAGCTGTAATTGCAGTGAAAGGTGGTTCTACAAATTATTGGCTCAGGGGGGCTGAATACAAATGCACGCCACACTTTTCAGATATTTATTTGTAAAACCTTTGAAAACCATTTATCGTTTTCCCTCCACTTCACAATTATGTGCCACTTTGTGTTGGTTTATCACATAAAATTCCAACAAAATATGTATGAGTACACGTATCATGGTATAGAATGTAATTTGCAAAGTACACAGGCATGAAAAGTATCCAAACGCATTTCGCAAGACCATGCTTCTTCATCAGGGGTAGATGCCTGTCTAGTACATCTGTCAGGGGTATAACAAACCAAATAAGTATCAGCACAGACATGGTATTGTGACAATTAGTCAAGAGGGTCGAAAAAGCATGGCCATGTACTTAACAAAGGCTGGATCAGACTACCCATTGCTTGATACCCAGAGGCGGCAGTAATGAGCGTCCGGCTTGGGAGCTGAGGAGGCAAAGGAAAAACCAGCCCAACAGAGCACAAACGGGGGGCAGACATGGCCGGGATGGGGGAATGTGTCACCAAAGTTCTCCCAGTATCCATTAATAATGTCAACTGAAACATAAATGCATATTTATCAATAGATGCTGTCATAACAGCATAAAAGTAAAGCAGTATATGATAGAAGTATGTATATGCATGAACCAAACTGGTTCTATAATGGTATGAGCTAAGAATCTAGGGAACAATGAAGAAAAAAGAAAAATAAAGAAAATATGACAAAAAACAGTGTGATAAAGTGTGTGTCCAGTATAGCATGTATGTATGTAGTGAGCATGGTCTTGTGAAACGCATTTGGATACTTTTCATGGCTGTGTACTTTGCAATTTCCATTTTATACCATGATACGTGTAATGACATTTTTTACTGTATGTATAATTTCAGTGGCTTGGCTACGATTCATGTCTGTTTGCATGACAATTTTAATAAACTGAGACTGCATTTACACTGTCAATTGTTGGCTAACCGCATTCACCCCATTTAAAGTCCCCGTGCAATTTCCTGTTTTTTGATTACTTTTTTAAGACACTGTCATTTCAAGCAAAGAGCAAAAGGCAGCCTGCCAATACAGGTAAGATTTGTATTAATGTTAAACAATGTAAGATTTTTAGTAGTTTCAAATGGCATATTTTGACATATACATTAGCTGCTTTGCATACTTTACAAACTATATACAAAGTTTTGAATTCTTCCTGAAACCATTGTCACTAATATAGGAGACCTAAAGGTAATATGAGAGGCTGGCATAGCTGCATACTCTGGACTCTGAAGAAAAAACACTTCCTGAAACTTACATTTGGATCCAGACTTATACTCATGCCTTTGCTGCTTGGTGTATTCTAAATGTAATGTGTTTATTTATATGACACTGTTGTCTATGGACAGCAATTGGCGACGTTTTTATACTTCCTCCAATGCACGTGGACACTTTTTTTTGATAGAAAATGTTCGATGGGAGCCTTTTGTCGGAAATTCCGACCGTGTGTAGGCTCCATTGGACATTTTCCATCAGAATTTCTGTCGCACAAAATTTGAGATCTGGATCTCTAATTTTCCGACAACAAAATTTGTTTGCATAAATTCCGATTGTGTGTACACAATTCCGATGCACAAAGTTCAACGCATGCTCGGAATCGAGCAGAAGAGCCGCACTGGCTATTCGTACGTGTTGTACGTCACCGCATTCTTGACGTTCGCAATTTCCGACCAACTTTGTGCGACAGTGTGTATGCAAGACAAGTTTGAGCCAACATCCGTCGGAATAAATCCATGGATTTTGTTGTCGGAATGTCCGATCAATGTCCGATCGTGTGTATGGGGCATTAGAATTGATGAATACTACAGACCCACTCTAGTTATATGCTTGATGCAAAGGCGGGCACTATATGACTATCGCTCCTGACCTTAAAGGCGGGCACTATATGACTATCGCTCCTGACCTCAAAGGAAATCATAAGAGAATCAGGGAGGCTATTATTGCTGATCATTCCTTCTGAAAATGCTAGTTCTCTGGCTGTCATACTTGCACATTGTATGTATGAACCTATAGATTGGAGATGCTGGATTCAAGCACTGTGTTGTTTTTTTCTTGGATGAAGAGAACATGGGGTGTACTATACCCAAATGAATGAAGCACCACACTATGTGTTATGAATCCAATATAATTTGTTTCCTCATATCACATATCACTACACATTTAATAGTAATAAAGACACACAAGGACTTGTAACTCAAAATAACTTAATAGAAGGAATTTTACTGAGCATTCTCTATAATACTTGACTAGTACAGGTGTTGGTGAGGGAAAAAAATGTACATTGTAGCATTCTTGGTCAGTGTTCATGGTTGCATTGTGTGCAGTGTAAGGGAGTCGGTGACAATTGTCAATGTAAAATGGTTTGTCTCAACCCACTAACTGCCATAGAAAATAAGGAAAAATGTTTAAAAGAAAACAAATGCAGCCATCACATCTAGGAATATGTAAAACAATATAATACATTTTTGTTTTTTGGATTTAATACACTTTAACAGCTACTGGGTAATAATTAGGGATGAGCCGAACACCCCCCGGTTCAGTTCACACCAAAACCTGCGAACGGACCGAAATCAAAAGTGCTCATTTTAAAGGCTAATTTTTATGGTATTGTCCTAAAAAGGGTTTGGGGACCCGGGTTGTGCCCCAGGGGACATGTATCAATGCAAAAAAAGTTGTAAAAACGGGCGTTTTTTCGGGAGCAGTGATTTTAATGATGCTTAAAGTGAAAAAAAAAAAAAAGTGAAATATTCATTTAAATATCACACCTGGGGGGTGTCTATAGTATGCCTGTAAAGTGGCGCATGTTTCCCGTGCTTAGAACAGTCCCTGCACAAAATGTCTTTTTTTAAGGAAATATGGATGAAAATCAGTGAGACAAACGGCATGGGTACCCCCCAGTCCATTACCAGGCCCTTTGGGTCTTGTATGGATATTAAGGGGAACCCCGCACCCAAATAAAAAAAAAGGAAAGGTGTGGGGCCACCAGGCCCTATATACTCTGAACAGCAGTATACAGGCGGTGCAAACAAGACAGGGACTGTAGGTTTGTTGTTAAGTAGAATCTGTTTGTAATTTTGAACGGGTACATTTTTAACGTGTTTAGTTCCAGCAAAAAAATCTATTTTAAGCTTTTTGGAAAACATAGGGAAAGGTTATCACCCCTGTGACATTTGTTTTGCTGTCTGTGCTCCTCTTCAGAAGATTGAACCTCACTTTTTGTCCCAATGACAAATGTTTTTTGAAAATTTGGGTTTTTTTGTGAAACAAGGATTGGTGATAAAGCATCAGTGGAAAGGAGAAATGTTTTTCCCATATTAACTCTTACAGGAGAGAATTTCCCTTCCTAGGGGTAGATTTCATCTCACTTCCTGTTGTCTCCTTCCGTTTGCCAGTAGGAGTCGTTTGTAAGTTGGATGTTTGAAAGTAGGGGCCTGCCCTATATACTCAGCAGAAATTTGGGCCTTAGGTGTTGTTGTGGCCACAACACTGTAAGCCCTCACAGGGCCCTGCTGTGAAATATTAGATCAAGAATTGTAATTACATGCCCCTGTTGAACGGGGGCTGAAAAATTGGGCCTTAGGCACTGGTGCTGGTGCCACAACACTGCAACTTCTCACAGAAACTCTAGTTGGAATGCAGGAACGAGCCCTGCTGCAAAGTATTGCATCAAAAATTGTAATGACACGCCCCTGTTAAACAGGGGCTGAAAAATTGGGCCTCAGGCACTGGTGGCGGCGCCTAGAACCAAAAATGTTCTTACAAGCTATCAACGTGATCATTGAGGAGGAAGAGGATAATTACTCAGGATAGTCACTCAGCATCAGCATAGGCAGTCTTTGAAGGGATCTGAGATTTCAAAAAAAATTATTTGGTTACATCAGCATCAGGTGCTTGGTAGCTGGTGATGATCCAAGACTGATTCATCTTTATGAAGGTCAGTCGATCGACCAAGTCGGTGGACAGACGCACCCTGTGATCGGTTACAAAGCCTCCAGCAGCACTGAATGTGCGTTCCGAAAGAACGCTGGATGCAGGACAGGCCAGTAGCTCAATTGCATACTGTGCAAGCTCTGGCCAGTGATCCATCCTCAATACCCCGTAACCCAGAGGATTTTCGGTGGGAAAGGTGTCCAAGTCAGATCTTGCCCCTAGGTATTCCTGTACAATGTAAAACAGACGCTGGCGATGGTTGCTGGAACCGACCATACCTTGGGGCTGCGGACTAAAAAATTGTCTGAACGCATCGGTCAGACGGCCACCTTCTCCACCGCTCCCTCTTTGACTGAAGCAACACGTTGTCCAGAAACAGGAGTTTGTAACCTCCCAGTCTCTGAGAACGCGTTGCACAGACCTTTCTGCAAGGCCTCCTGAAGATGTTTCATCCTCTGCTCCCTCTGCGATGGAAAGATAAGGTCCGCAACCTTACCCTTGTAACGTGGATCAAGGAGGGTTGCCAGCCAGTATTGGTCCTTCTCCTTGATACTACGAATACGAGGATCCTTACGCAGGCTTTGCAGGATCAGGGAGGCCATGCAGCGTAGGTTTGCTGAGGCATTCGGTCTGGAGTCCTCTGGGTCACTAAGGACGACATGGTCCGCAGCCACCTCCTCCCAGCCACGTACAAGTCCATGTGTTTCTTGGGACTGATCCCTTAAAGACTGCTGCTGATGCTGAGTGCCAGGCTCCACCTCCATACTGACACAATCCTCCTCCTCCTCGTCCTCTTCCTGTGTGATTGGTGGGCACGCAGGAACACTGTCTAGAAAAAGGGGGCCTTGAGAACTAAGGAAGTCCTCCTCTTCCTGCCTCTGTTCTGCCTCAAGTGCCCTGTCCATTATTCCACGCAGCATGTGCTCCAACAGGTGGACAAGGGGGACAGTGTCACTGATGCATGCACTGTCACTGCTCACCATCCTCGTGGCCTCCTCATATGGTGACAGGACAGTGCATGCATCCCTGATCATGGCCCACTGGCGTGGGGAAAAAAAAACAAGCTCCCCTGACCCTCTCCTGGTGCCATAGTCACACAGGTACTCATTGATGGCCCTCTGCTGCATGTGCAGCCGCTGCAGCATGGCCAACATTGAGTTCCACCTGGTGGGCATGTCACAGATTAGGCGGTTCTTGGGCAGGTTAAACTCCTTTTTGGAGGTCCGCCAGCCGAGCACTGGCATTATATGACCGGCGGAAATGAACACAGACTTTCCTGGCCTGCCTCAGGACATCCTGTAGGCCCGGGTACCTGCCCAAGAACCGCTGCACCACCAAGTTAAGGACATGAGCCAAACAGGGCACATGGGTCATTTGTCCCTACTGGAGGGCAGAGAGGAGGTTGGTGCCATTGTCGCAAACCACCATTCCTGCCTTAAGTTGGCGTGGCGTCAACCACCTCTGAACCTGCCCCTGCAGAGCTGACAGAACCTGTGCCCCAGTGTGGCTCCTGTCCCCCAAGCACCGCATGGCATCTTTTGGCCTGCGTACTTGCATAGCCCCTTGAACGCCTACGAAGCACCGCTGGTTCCGAGGACAAATCACAGGAAGAGGCCATGGAGGAAGAAGAAGAGGAGGAGGAGGAGGAGAGAGGTGTGTCACAATCATTAGTAGTGGCATTTTGGAGGTGTGGTGGCGGAACAACCTCCAACACTACTGCACCTTGTCCTGCATCCTTCCCAGCTGCCAGCAGAGTCACTCAATGCGCGGTGAAACTTAGGTAACGTCCCTGTCAATGCCTGCTGGACCATGAGTCAGCGGTAATATGCACTTTACCACTGACCGCCCTGTCCAGCGAGGCATGGACATTGCCTTCCACATGCCGGTAGAGAGTCGGAATCGCCTTCCGTGAGAAAAAGTGGTGTTTGGGTACCTGCCACTGAGGAACCGCACATTCCACAAACTCACGGAATGGGGGAGAGGTCTACCAACTGAAAAGTCAGAAGTTGAAAAGCTAGCAATTTTGCCAAGCTAGCATTCAACCGCTGGGCATGTGGATAGTTGGGAGCGAACTTCTTTCGGCGGTGCAGCAGCTGGGGCAGGGAAATTTGCCTGGTACAATCTGACGTTGCTGTACCGAAAGCAGATTACCCACAAGTGCTTGGCTGTGACACACCTAATTCTACACCATCATTCCTCTCAGTACAGGTCTCAGAGAGGACTGAAGATATAGTGGGGTTGGAGATCTCAGCTGATGAGGAGCAAGGAGAGGTCCTCTTTGTTCTTTGGTGTGGGTCTTTTAGATACGCTTGCCAACGAACTGCATGGCAGGTCAACATATGTCTGGTCAAGCGGGAGATGCTTTGGCCACGCGAGATACGCTTGAGACATATGTTGCAAATAGCAGCGGTGTGATCTGATGCACTCGTCTCAAAAAAGGCCCACACCAAAGACTTTTTGAATAACGTGCAGAGACTGCAGCGCCCTGCACATGCGGAGCTTTGGGGTGTGATGCAGTCAGTGTGCTGCCCTTAGGCTGGCCCCTGGAGGGCATCCTGCCTCGTTGGTGATGTGCCTCCTCCTCCTCTCTCCTATCAGGCACCCACATTGAGTCAGTGACCTCATCACCCCCTCCCTCCTCATCACTGGAGCAAACCTGGCAGTATGCTGCAGCAGGGGGAGCATGACTGCCAGATTGCTGTCCTTCTTGGGCACCCCCTCTGTCCGTGCTCACGTTACTGCCTTCATCTAGCTCAGTATCATCATCAGAGCCTTCTAAATGCTGGGCATCCTCCTGGAGCATGTACTCAACACTGTGGTCAAACAGTTCGAGGGACTCCTCAGGAGGACATGGCGGGCCTAGGGAAGGAGTCACTGATGACATTGAGCCGAAGGAAGAGGCCGCTGCTTTGCCAGACAAAGTACCCTGAGCATGGGTGAGAGAGGATGAGGAGGATGAGGACGGCTTGGTCATCCACTCGACCAAGTCTTCCGCATGTTGCGGCTCAACACGGCTAGCTGCCGAAAAAAAGGCCAAGTGTGTCCCACGGCCACGTGCTGATGAGGATGCACCGTCTCCACGACCAGCACTGTTGCCTCTAGACACAGAGCCTGCTTGCCCTCTTTTATTGGCTTGTGACTGTCTGCCTCTCCTTGTTGGCCTTCCAGACATACTAATGGCCTGTAGCTGCACTAAGCTGGGATATATATATATATATATATATATGTATATATACATATATATATATGTACTGATACTGCAGCTAGCAAAATCAACTGCCTGCCTGTAGTATGAGAACACCACCAACCTTCTACAGGTAGCTTTAGCTGAACACTGTGCAGAGCTTGCAAAAAACTAACCTGTAGCTTATTTAGCTGCCTGCGGTAGTGATAAGATCAGGAAAACACCACCAACCTTCTACAGGTAGCTTTAGGTGAACACTGTACAGAACTTGCCAAAAAATAACTTGTAGCTTATTTAGCTGCCTGCGGTAGTGATAGGATCAGGAAAACACCACCAACCTTCTACAGGTAGCTTTAGGTTAACACTGTGCAGAGCTCGCATTACACTAACTTGTAGCTTATTTAGCTGCCTGCGGTAGTGATAGGATCAGGAAAACACCACCAACCTTCTACAGGTAGCTTTAGGTGAACACTGTGCAGAGCTCGCACTACACTAACTTGTAGCTTATTTAGCTGCCTGCGGTAGTGATAGGATCAGGAAAACACCACCAACCTTCTACAAATAGCTTTAGGTGAACACTGTGCAGAGCTCGCAAAAAAATAACTTGTAGCTTTAGCTGAACACCGTGAGGAGGACGCACTACACTAACTTGTAGCTTTAGCTGAACACTGTGCAGAGGTCACACTAAACTAACTTGTAGCTTTAGCTGAACACTGTGAGGAGGACGCACTACACTAACTTGTAGCTTTAGCTGAACACTGTGCAGAGGTCGCACTACACTATCTTGTAGTTTTAGCTGAACACTGTGAGGAGGACGCACTACACTAACTTGTAGCTTTAGCTGAACACTGTGCAGAGGTCGCACTACACTATCTTGTAGTTTTAGCTGAACACTGTGAGGAGGACACACTACCCTAACTTGTAGCTTTAGCTGAACACTGTGCACTAAACTAACTTGTAGTTTTAGCTGAACACTGTGCAGAGGTCACACTAAACTAACTTGTAGCTTTAAGTGAACACTGTGAGGAGGACGCACTACACTAACAGTACCACAGTCAGGCAGCTAGACTATTTACAAATAGGATCAAAAGAACACCAGCAATTTTCTTCAGGTAGCTGTAAATACTGTAACAAGACAAGCCTGCCTGCCAGTAGGAAGATAACAGGAACGGATCTAGCTAAACTGAATACAGTGTGTGTGTATATATATATATATATATATATATATATATATATATATATATATATATAACACCTGGGATGCATATATATACACACAATACACTAGGTGCAGCTAACTCACTGACTGTCCTGCCTAATCTAGCTAACTCAAATGAAATGACACTGTCTCTCTCTCTCTCTCTCTAAGCACGCCGGAACACACTACACAGGGCCGCCGTACAGGCGGCCTTATATAGTGTGGGGCATGTTCTAAACCCCCTGAGCCATAATTGGCCAAAGCCACCCTGGCTTTGGCCAATTACAGCTCTCTCTACCAACGGCGCTGTGCTTGGCCAAGCATGCGGTCATAGTGCATGCTTGGCCAATCATCAGTCAGCAATGCACTGCGATGCCTCAGTGAATTATGGGCTGTGACGCGACACACGAATTTGGCACGAATGGCCCATATCGTTCGCAATTCGATGTACGATCGAACAGCCGATGTTCGAGTCGAACATGGGTTTGACTCGAACACGAAGCTCATCCCTAGTAATATTCTACTGGGCTATGTAAAAACAACTACAGGGCACTGCAAGCTTACTACTGGACAATGTAATTAACAACAGCTGGGCTCTGTGAAAACCCTGTTAGGCACTATAATACCATTGCTGGCACAGGAATAATGACTACTGGGTACAGCGCTACTGGGCACAGCGCTACTGGGCACTGTGATAACAATACTGGACATTATAATATCAAGTTCTGGGCACTGTGAGAACACTTGTGGGCACTGCAATAACACTGCTGGGCACTGTGATAATCTACTGGGCACTGCGAAAACTGCTTCATCTTGTAACTGCTGGCTACTGTTGTAGCTGCTGGGCACTGAGAGAAGCCCTGTGTACTGTGAGAATAGCAGGGCGTGGTCAGAACTGATAGGCTCTGTAAAAAGGATGGTCTACGGTCTCATGTATAGATCAGCAAAAAATAGGATTTTTTATAACAGCTTACCTGTAAAATCCTTTTCTTCCGATGGACATCACGGGACACAGAGCCACAGTAATTACTGATGGGTTATATAGGTATCACTAGGTATTGGATACTGGTCACACCCTAATCAGGAAGTTCAACCCCCTATATAATACCTCCCCTTCCAGGGATACCTCAGTTTTGTAGCAAAGCAATATAAGTGTATTAGAAGAGGGGCGGGACCTCTGTGTCCCGTGATGTCCATCGGAAGAAAAGGATTTTACAGGTAAGCTGTTATAAAAAATCCTATTTTCTTTCTCGGACATCACGGGACACAGAGCCACAGTAATTACTGATGGGATGTCCCAAAGCAATGCCAACTGAGGGGGGGAATCACAACCCAGTAGGATGCTATCAGACCTGAGGACCCTGTACCGCTGTCTGCAGCACACTACGCCCAAAGGCGATATCCTCATGCCTTCTCACATCCACCTGATAGAATCTGGTGAATGTATGAACTGAAGACCAGGTTGCGGCCTTGCAGATCTGAGCCATAGAGGCCTGGTGATGCACTGCCCAAGAAGCACCAATAGCCCTTGTGGAATGTGCCTTGATCTGAAACGGAGGAACCTTCCGTTTCAAACCGTAAGCTTGAATAATTAGTTGTCGAATCCATTTAGAAATGGTCGCTTTTGACGCTGCCTGTCCTCTGTTGGGACCCTCTGGCAGCACGAACAAGACATCCGTCTTGCGAATCTGAGCAGTTGCCTCCAGATAGGTCTTGACTGCTCTTGCTACATCCAAAGAATGTAGTGACCTTTCTTCCAAAGAACAGGGATCTGGAAAAAAGGAAGGCAGAACAATGTCTTGGTTTAGATGAAAATCTGAAACCACCTTCGGTAAAAAACTAGGATGAGGGCGCAGTACCACTCTATCCTTGTGTATAATCAAGTAAGGCTCTTTACAGGAAAGAGCTGCTATTTCTGATACTCTTCTAGCAGAAGAGATGGCTACCAGAAAAATAAGTTTCCTCGTCAGCAAGACTAAAGGAATCTGACGTATTGGTTCAAAAGGCTGTTTCTGTAACACCGACAGAACCAAGTTCAAGTCCCAGGGGTTTAGGGGCGCCTTAACCGGAGGATTAAGACGCATCACCCCCTGCATAAAGTTTCGGACCAGAGAATGCGAAGCAAGCGACCATTGAAACAACACTGATAAGGCCGAGACCTGGCCCTTGATGGTACTCAAGGCCAGCTTCATCTCTAATCCTAATTGTAGAAAATCAAGAATTCTACCTATGACATATTTCCTGGGATGCCAACCCCTGGATTCACACCAGGATACATAAGCTTTCCAGACTCTATGATAAATCATTCTGGAAGCTGGCTTCCTTGCATTGATCAAGGTAGATCTGACAGGACCTGAAAGCCCACGACTTTTCAGAACGTGGGTCTCAATAGCCCACCCATCAAATCTAGCGTTTGTAAGGCAGGCCGGAACACTGGACCTTGAGATAACAGGTCTGGGCGTACCGGTAGGGTCCACCCGGAACCCACCGCCATTCTTGCTATTTCTGCCTACCAAGTTCTTCTGGGCCAAACGGGGGCTACCAGAAGTGCCGACTTCCTTTCTTGCCTGAGCTTGCGAAGGAGCCGTGGCAGTAACAGAATAGGAGGGAATGCATAAATCAGTGAGAACCGAAGCCAAGGAATCACCAACGCATCCGTCCTGCCTGCAAGAGGATCCCAGGCAACCGGTAGGAAGGATATAAAATAGTAAATGTGCCCGCGCTAGTATAGTGTCACATATAAAATATATAATATATATAAAAAATATTTTCACATATAAAACACATATAATGTGATAAATACAACCATACAGGTAAAATATAATGCAAATAACTATAAATGATAAACCACCAAGTGCATATAAAAGTGCAATCGTGGTAATAACTAATAAAGGTGCAACGTGCTGAAATATAAATATCAAAACACTTTCCAGTGACAAATGAGTGTATATCCCAATTATTAAATACAAATCACAAAAAACGTGAATAAATAGTGTCCATAAAATAAGTATACATCATGCTTCTTCTGATGGGTGTATAAATCACAACACGTGAAAACTGTGCTCTCCCGTGACACCCCACATGTGCTTGCGCTCACCTTCAGTCGTGTGACACAGTAATTAAACGGTGTCAAAATAAGCTTTGGGGCCACTGCTAGGCTCACTGAAGATACAATGATGCAAAGACACTCCTCTCAGGTGAAACTGCTAGGTTCACTCGGGTTACAGTGATGCAAAAACACTCCTCTCAGGTAAAACCAAGATCCAAAATCATAGAAGAAACAAACAGAGGGACTCCATAGTGCAATATAGCCAGGACATTTATTAAAAGAATAAAGCCCTCCAAGAGGGTACTCACATTGGATGGGTGCTAGAGTGCACCCGACTGTACAGGTAAAATAATAAGCAGCTGATCGTATGGCGTGCGGTATGGCATGTGCAATCCTCCTCCTCTGCTGACAGCTCCGTCCTACCCCTCCCCACTCTAGCACCCATCCAATGTGAGTACCCTCTTGGAGGGCTTTATTCTTTTAATAAATGTCCTGGCTATATTGCACTATGGAGTCCCTCTGTTTGTTTCTTCTATGATTTTGGATCTTGGTTTTACCTGAGAGGAGTGTTTTTGCATCACTGTAACCCGAGTGAACCTAGCAGTTTCACCTGAGAGGAGTGTCTTTGCATCATTGTATCTTCAGTGAGCCTAGCAGTGGCCCCAAAGCTTATTTTGACACCGTTTAATTACTGTGTCACATGACTGAAGGTGAGCGCAAGCACATGTGGGGTGTCACGGGAGAGCACAGTTTTCACGTGTTGTGATTTATACACCCATCAGAAGAAGCATGATGTATACTTATTTTATGGACACTATTTATTCACGTTTTTTGTGATTTGTATTTAATAATTGGGATATACACTCATTTGTCACTGGAAAGTGTTTTGATATTTATATTTCAGCACGTTGCACCTTTATTAGTTATTACCACGATTGCACTTTTATATGCACTTGGTGGTTTATCATTTATAGTTATTTGCATTATATTTTACCTGTATGGTTGTATTTATCACATTATATGTGTTTTATATGTGAAAATATTTTTTATATATATTATATATTTTATATGTGACACTATACTAGCGCGGGCACATTTACTATTTTATATCTATTTACACGCAATGAAACGTGGTTCAGTGCTTGCAGCTTAAATAGTTTACTCCTTAGAGGCATTAGTCCATCTGTGGCTCGCAAGACACCCATATTTTGTTTTTAACCGGTAGGAAGGATTTCCCCTTCTGCAGGTCTTTGGGTATGAGCCACCAACTGAGGCTCTGATGCACCGCCTGCGATAGGTGCATTGGAAAGTTTAATGCCTGAACCTTCTTGTTCCAGGCCGACAGAATACTGTGTTGCAGCAGTCCTAACTGGAACTGAGCATAGGGAACTGCTTCGAATGAAGACACCATCTTCCCCAGCAGCCTCATACAAAGGCGGACAGAAGGACTCTTCTTGGTCCTGACTGTCAGAATCAGCTCCTCACCTCCCTTAGAGCAGTGATCTCTGCCTGCAGACACTTCAGTTGAGCAGGAAGAATGGGCACAGGTGGGCCTGCATCTCTGATGCCTATTGATGTCAAAAGTTCTCCTCCCTGCAGGGTGGAGACTAATGTCCGAATTGATTCCAAACGGAAGGACTGCATCCTTAGGAATCGATTCAGACCTCTTAAATCCAAAATGGGTCTGACATCCCCATTTGGTTTTTGGACCATAAAAGGATTGGAATAGAGTCTCAATCCTTGATCCTTTGTGGGAACCCCCACAATGACCTCTTGCGACAAAAGTCACTCTATCGCTAGAAGGAGCGACTGCTTCTTTTCTGGTTCTCTGGGAACACCTGATCTGAGGAAACGAGGAGAGGGAAATTCTTGGAACTCCAGTCTGTACCCTAAGGTTACTGTGGAGAATACCCATCTGTCCTGGAAGTCCTCCTGCCAGGGCCCTGAGAGCTGCAGCAGTCTTCCCCCCCACTCGAGCGAGCAGGGCGCCCCTTCATGAAGAGGCCTTCGTGTCTTGTCTAGAAGACTTCTTCCCCCAGGACTTCTTTTGTCCCTGGGGTTGACTCTTGTTTCTTGCCCCAGACGGAGGAGACCGTCGTGACTGCCTGGAGGCTGATGCCCCTGGAGCTGGGGAAAGAGTCCGCTTAAAAGAGGGACGCTTACTCTTCTTTTTATCAGGTAAGAGAGTGCTTTTCCCACAAGAGATTCTCTTGATATAGTTATCCAAGTCCTCTCCAAACAACCTTTCACCACGAAAGGGAAACCCAGCCAGGAGCTTCTTACATGGTGCTTCGGCTGACCAGTTCTTCAACCATAAGATTCTACGTATATGCACCAACCCAAGCGGAAGGCGAGAGGTCTGCACGATAGAATCTCTGATGGCATCAACAACATAACATAAAGCCGCAGGAAGGTTAGCAAACCCCTGGGCCCGCTGTTCAGGTAATACTTTGATGACCTGTTTAACATGGTCTCTTAAGTATTGACAGACTTCAATCGCTGCTACTGCAGGTTGGGCCACTGATCCTGCTAAGGAAAAAACATCTTTCAATAAGATTTCCATTTTTTTATCCACAGGATCCTTGAGCATCTGAGCGTTGTCTACAGGACAAGTCAGACTACTATTTATTGAGGAAATGGCCGCATCGATGGCCGGCATTCCCCACCTCTTAATAAATTTTTCTTCCATAGGATAAAGTGTAGAAAACTTTTTCGGCGGAAGAAATCGCTTATCTGGGTGATCCCACTCAGAATAAAGGAGCTTTTCAAGTAAATTATGAACAGGAAAAGCATGTGCTGCTTGGAAAGGTTTCAGTGACCCCAAAGCAGAAGAGGATTCTGTAGCGGTTTCAGGTAGGGGCAACTTAAATGTGGAGCGGACCAATCCAGTAAGGATCTGCACTAAGACTTTCTCCTCTTGGGAAGTCGCAGAGGGTCCCTCTCCACCTGATTCCTCCGAAGAGGAATCATCCGTCCCATCCCGATCCTCTGAAAGGGATTCATCTCCTTTATCCCAGAGCTCCTCTGTCTGAGGGTCTTGGGGAACAGAGGAAGGCCTAGTGCGTTTTCTTCCACTGAGAGAAGATGTAATCACGGCCATTAGTCTTTCCTCTAATCCAGTAATGGTTGAGGAGAAAACCTCTTGTGTAATATATACAGGGGCTGAAGTGCCAGAAGCAGGTGTAGCCCCTAACCCCAATGGCTCTCCCTGTCCCACCGCCCCTGGTCCCTCAGGAGGGGAGGGTGTAGCAGACAGGGGGTCCTCAGAACCTGAACGAGATCCCCTAGTGTCTCTGGTTCTTGGGGTGCTTGAACCTCTTCTACCCATAGTGCAAAGCAACAAGGTGTGAGGTATCAAAAATGAACACTGACTGCTGAGCGATGTAGTCTGGCAAAAGCCTTGCTACCAAATGCTCAGTCCGGTGTTTCTTAGTAAATGCAGCCTAGGGGAATGCCTGTGTCCCACCTTACATGCGACTGTCAGCTCTGTGTCCCTCCAAGGCTCAGAGCACCTGTAAAGTGTGCTTTAAATAGCCATGCTTTCTGGCACTGTGGGTGTCTGAGCACACTGACGCTGTGCTGATACCCCGCCTCCCCCTCGTTTTTTGAAAAACTAGCGCTTCCCGCGCGAGCCGACCCTTCCTGACAAGACTGAAGGAAGGCTGGGGGTGGGGGAATAAGGAGGAGGCCGGGAGTGATGGGCCCTGCATTGCAAATGGTGGCTTCGGCGGCGGCAGCGGCTGTGACAGTGCGGTCTAACCCGCCTTACAGCATACCTAAGCCTTTCCCTAGCCTGGGGGGAACATCCCAGCTAAGAAAAACCCCCACCATAATACCTTGGAGCCAGTGGAAGAGCCTGTGCAGCGAACGCTGAGACAGAATCAAGCATGAGAAGGTTTGTGCTCTTGGCTGCCCCCGGTGGTCACAATAGGCATAGCATGCATTTATCTTAAAGGAGAAAACCTACTAGAATATAAAAATTCTGTGGAATCTCCTCTTACCTTATCCAGCCGCAGGGTTCAGTTTACACAGACCCAATCTTCACCTCTCACGGTGGGCTCCGTTTGTGAAAACCGTCAGAGACTGGGGCCCCCTACAAGTAGGGGGATCCTTCAGTTCTGGCTCTGTAAAGCACCTCGCCAGAAATTAGGAAGTTTAAAGCCATTTTCTGATCTGCGGGGTCCAGCTCCCTAAAAAGAGAAGCGTTACAGGTAAAACCTCGTTTCTTCGGACACGAGGCCCGGGTACCATCCAATTCGGCCATGAAAGACACTTTGAATGGATCCGGTTCGCCTGGCTTGCCCCAGTATAGGATCTAGGATATTCCCTTTGGAGCTTTAGCACAGGACATCTTTGCACGTCCAACACCTAAGACACTGGCGTAAAAACTGAGGTATCCCTGGAAGGGGAGGGATTATATAGGGGGTTGAACTTCCTGATTAGGGTGTGACCAGTGTCCAGTACCTAGTGATACCTATATAACCCATCAGTAATTACTGTGGCTCTGTGTCCCGTGATGTCCGAGAAAGAAAAAAAGCTTTGCAATATGACAGTATACCAACATTTTGAGTATCCTCATTAGGCTAGTGGTAAACATGCCCTCCATGAGGACATGCGACACATTGAACATCCCGCTCCATGTATATGTTCCTCGAGCAGCTATTCAAGGGTGAGCAAGTTGTTCATTTAGAAGCCCACATTCTAGATCTAAAAAAACAACTACCGGACACTGTAATTAATAACAGCTGGGCTATGTGAAAACCCCGTTAGGCACTATAATACCATTGCTGGCACTGGAATAACAACTACTGGGTACAGCGCTAATGGGCACTGCGATAACATGACATTGTAGGACTTAAGCCCAGATTCTTAATACTCTCCATTTACCACACATCCCCCTCCCTCCAAAAACATCATAAATGACTCAGACTAGTTCTTGGAGTAAATGGCCTTACTTATTAAAACGTATAAATTAACATAAATATCATAAATAACCGTAAACTTTATTAAATAACTTTATAGGGGTAAATGTAAGAGCAACAACTATAACCCTGGTCACTGAGAACAACTTCTTTATTAAAACCTACCAGTCGGCAACCCCTGACTCGGAGGCATTATCACAACCTACCCAGTGACCTAACCTTTTTACCTCCTCCAGGTTAACCCTCATGGCCTGAAGGTACGAACATCAATCCCCATCCTTCCATTGATGGGTACCAGCAAAACTCCCCATCCGATGGATGGGTACCATAAAACAACCCCCCATCCCTCTGGATGGGTACCACATGTTTCAACTTGTAACATAACTTATCCTATTCCAGGAAACCAAAAACTGCCACAGCACGAAAGGGGTAATCCCTTACCCTTGCGAGCACCTCCACACCCTCAGACCTCTCTGGATCCCCTCTTGCAAACCTAACAACCATAAATCCGTCCCCACCTCGTTAAGATGCACACCGTCACTGCGTAAATACCTCCAGGTATCCACTTCTAGCTCTCTATAGCGAATGGCTAAGCCACCGTTCTTTACAAAGAACCTGCTCACCTCTTTATTGACCTTTATCCTGGCCCTGTCAACTTTTTTATCGGACCATGCCCAACGCCATGACAACCGGCCTACCATATCCGACCATACTAACACCATCTTGGGATAAGCTGCTCGTAAACGCAAAAAATCGCACTTAATATCCCTAATAAGGTCCCTCATGGACCTGGCTCCCATGTCATTCCCACCCACATGTAATATCAAGACATCAGGGGACCTGTCAAGGCGAGAGAATCTATGAACTTTCCCCAACACCCTGTTCCATTGCATACCCGGGACCCCAATCCACCTGATGAGCGCCTCTTGCCTGGGAATCCTTAGCTGCCTGCCATTCGGCCGAACGGCCTACCATATCCGACCATACTAACACCATCTTGGGATAAGCTGCTCGTAAACGCAAAAAATCGCACTTAATATCCCTAATAAGGTCCCTCATGGACCTGGCTCCCATGTCATTCCCACCCACATGTAATATCAAGACATCAGGGGACCTGTCAAGGCGAGAGAATCTATGAACTTTCCCCAACACCCTGTTCCATTGCATACCCGGGACCCCAATCCACCTGATGAGCGCCTCTTGCCTGGGAATCCTTAGCTGCCTGCCATTCGGCCGAACGTCAGCTCACTTGGCCCCCCAAAAAACATAGGAATGGCCGAGTATCCATACAAGGTGACCTGTTAACAAGAAGAAATAATACAAAACACACATAAACACTTAATACCAAAACCATAAACTAAACATAACCAAACATGACAACTACATTTGAACCATGTGTGGGCAGACATACAGTTTGAATCTATCCGAATTCCATCTACCAATACGCCTGATTACCTCCTGACTCAAACCAGCCCTAGCCGCCTCCATGGCCGCCCCAATTCTGAAGGAATGCGAAGAGAACTGTACTGGGTCACACCCCACCCTAGTCACGCATTGTTTAAAAACTGCTACAAACTGGTATCTGGATAGAAACGCACCATCTGCATGTATCAAAAAAGACCCTTTTAATGCCAGTCTAACCTCCATCAAGGATTGAACAACCCTGACAGGGCAAATGCTCGACTCGGCAATCCTGCCGAAATCCAAATACCTACCTTTCCCTGCCTGATCAGTCTTGGACCTTCTAATCCATATGCTAACCATGTCCTCTAACAATTCCACATCTCCGTGCATAAGCCCCCCCAGAATTGTCTTAGAAGGGCTGACCAGCTCGCTTACGCGCAGAGCCCCAAAGAAGGCCAGCGCGAACGCTGCTTTGAATAGCACACATTCGTAAACGGATCTGCAGACCGTTTCCAAACTCAACATTAATCGTTTTAGCATTTCAAATGAGACAGGGCGCCTCCCATCCTTCTGTTTGTACGTCTTCCTATACCCCTTGACTGTCTGTCATAACCAAAAATCCTTAGTGTAGTCCCGTCGCCCTTGCCATTTAAATAGAAAGGCCAAACCTGCCAATTCGCGGTCTAGGGCAGCTGCTGAGATACCTTTTTCAAAACCCCTAATAATAAAATAAAGGACAGCTTTTTCCACTTCCGGATCATCCGACGCCATGCCCAGTTCATTCAGACAGGCGAACCAATCTTTCCATACCTTTGAGTAGGCATTCCACGTAGCCATACTCATGGATTGCTGAATCCACTTTGCTGCGGTCCCAAGGCAATGTTTCATATCCAGTTGGGACAGGCGACCCCTTGTTGTTCCGTATCTGGTGCCAACTTCCGGAACCTGTCCCACTGAAAACGAGACAAAGCGTCAGCCAAAGTGTTCCCTGTCCCTGGTAGATGCACAGCATATACGAATGCATTCACTTGCAAACAGCGAAGTACTAAATGACGCAACAACCTGACCACCGGCACGGATGCCGCGGTAAGCCGGTTAACCACTTGAACCACCCCCAGATTGTCACAATTGAATCGAACCTTCAGATTTCTGAAAAACTCACCCCAAAGTTCCATAGCCACAACATTAGGGAACAGCTCTAATAGAACCAGGTTCTTCAAGAACCCGGCCTCCTGCGATGCCAAAGGCCACCTGGCAGCACACAATTGACCCTTAAAGAAAGCTCCAAACCCGGTCGAGCCAGCCGCATCCGTGAATAATTCCAAATCACAGTTGCTGATGGGACCCGACATCCAAAGAGCCCGTCCATTGAACGATTCCAAGAAGACCTGCCAAACCCGTAAGTCTTCCCTATGCTCTCTAGTAAGACTCACGAAATGTGTTGGTGCCCTGATTCCTGCAGTAGCGGCAGCCAGCCGCCTGCAAAAAATCCTTCCCATGGGGATAATTCGGCAAGCGAAATTCAGCTTACCTAGTGGAGATTGGAGTTGGTGAAGCTGCAATTTCCTAACTCCAATGGTCCTGCGCACTTCCTCTTTCCACTTCACCAATTTGTCCATCGGAATCCTGCATTCCATAATCATCGAATCTATCTCAATTCCCAGAAACGTGATAGCCACAGCTGGACCCTCCGTTTTTTCCGGGGCTAGCGGCACCCCAAATCCTTCCGCTAGATATTGCAATGTCCCCAACAGCACTGCACATATATTGGAACCCGCCGGGCCAACATATAAAAAATCATCCAAATAATGGATGACCGAATTGATACCCGCCACATCTCGAACAGCCCATTCCAAGAATGAGCTGAACGTCTCGAAAAGAGCACATGATATGGAGCATCCCATTGGCAGGCACCGGTCTACGTAGTAGGCCCCTTCCCACTTACAGCCCAGCAATCTAAAACGGTCTGGATGTACAGGCAGTAGCCAGAAAGCCGATTCGATATCAGACTTTGCCATTAAGGACCCCTGTCCATATTTCCGAACCCATGCCACCGCTGCATCAAAAGATGTGTATGTAACTGCACAGTCTTCCGGTGCAAGTGCGTCATTGACCAACCCTCCCTTTGGAAAATAGAGGTGGTGTATGAGTCTAAACTTGTTAGGCTCTCTTTTGGGTACCACCCCCAAAGGGGAGACCATTAACCCCCGTATTGGTACTTCTTGAAAAGGGCCCGCCATGCGTCCCAGCGAAACCTCCTTCCCCAATTTTTCAGTAACTACTGTTGAATGCAGCAAAGCTGACCGTAGATTCTTGGCCTCAGGCGGAACTACCGCCAGAGAACAAGGAATACTAAAACCATTCGTAAAGCCTGCCTCCAACGTGGCGGCTGCTGCCCTGTCGGGGTATCTATTGAGGAAAGGAAGCATCCTTTCCACCCGTACCAGAGTCCTCCCTCTTACCCAAAGTATCTCCAGCACGACCTTTTCCCTTTTTAAAACATTTTGACAATGCATGGGATCCCGCGCAGCCTGAGCACAAGTGTTTGAAGCGACAGTTGGAGCCAAATTTGCAGGTTCCCTCATTGAACTGCCAGCAATAACCCCATCTCTTCTCGGTCTGTTGTCCTGGAGCTGCTGAACCTCCGACCCCTGCCTGAAAAAAACGATTAGGGGCCCTCGCTGCTGTCATCAACCTCATCCACAGGCTTATGTCCTTATGATCCCAGCGCAGATTTTGTCTTACTGCCATCCGCTGACGAAATTGTTCATCATAGCGCAGCCACGCCATGCCGCCATACATCCTATGGGCCTCGCTAATGGCTTCCAGATAGACGAACAGCGCTGAACAATTCTCGGGTGCTCTCTCGCCTACCACACTTGCCAAAATGGCAAAAGCCTGCAGCCAATTGGAAAATGTGCGCGGAATCAAGTGATACCTCCGCTTTTCTTCATCCTCCTTTTTGTTCTCAACCGGTTTCAACCTATCTAGATTGAATTTTTCCAACGGCAACAACGTGAAAATTTCCATGTATTCGCCCTTCCATATTCTTTCTTTTATCTCTGCTTTTAAATGAGCCCCCAACGGGCCCTCAAAGCAGACAGACTTCACTCCTCGCCACGTCTGCCAATTTAACTGAATCTGTCTTTTTGTCGCTTGGCTTCCCTTGATCCCCCGAAGTCGTAGCCACTGCTGTCGGACTAGGAGACACCCCGACCGCTGCAACAGCCGCCAAACGCGTAACCGGTACGTCGCCCGTGACTGGTGTGGCTGCTCCCATCTGCAGGGGAGTCCTCTCCGTTGTCCATGCCGTAGCCGGACCGCTTCCTGTCCCTGATTCCACTCGCGCTACTAGCTCTTTCAGTCCTGTTAACAGCTCCTGCAAACCTTTATTCCTTCTCTGGGGCACCACTGCTGGCGGTGGAGCCGGCACGTTCCCAGTCCCCCCCGACCCAGCTGCACCCCCCAGCCCTGCATGTCCCCTCTGGTCACCCCGCCCCAGCAAGTTATGCAAAGAGATTGTAACAGGATTTGAAGAATCGCACTCACCGGGCTGCCCTGGACTGGGCCCAACAGCCGCCACTCCTGGAACCTCCGTTGCCTGATGTCCTTGGTCGTCGCCTCCGTCAGACCCGGACAGCTCTCCTTCTGAATGATCGTCGCTGTTTTCCATCCTGCTGACCACCTGCTGCACCCCAGATGCCGTCGCTCTGGTTGCCGAGGGCCTGCGGTGCTGTGAATGACCGCCTCTCCCTTGATCACTGCCAGTCCCGTTGGATGCCCCTGGTGATGTACTCCTGCGCCTACTACTTCGCGGGGTGCGTGTCGTCCGTCCGCTACTTCCACTCCCACTGGCCCTTGTGATTCTTGCTGACACTCTCCCACTTTGAGATGGACTACTGGCCAACTCAGTCGCTTGTGCCACTGCATTACCTGCTGCGGTACGCTCTTGCGTGTCCCGACCCCTCCGCACCTCTCTCGCCGACCCCTCGGGCTGTTCCATGCATCTATGACGTGCCGGGGGGGAAGAGCCGCATGTAGTGCTGGGCCCCCTTCCCCTAGTCCCACCGACCTTGCGCCGAGTCCCCTGGACATCACCTCTACCTTCCTTCTGCGACCCTTGCATGCTGGGTGTCTGTGAATCTCCTACCAGCACCTGTCGCTGCTCCGAACGGGACGTTCCCAGTTCTGACTCAGGACTATATCTCTCAGGCGGCCGGGACCGCCGCGCACGAGGTGTTGCCGCCCCCCCGCTCACCGTTGTCCCGCCGACAGCCATCGCCCTCAGCGGCAACCTTCCATCTCCGCCATTTTAGTGCCACTGCAGGGGAAATGAAGAGCGGTGAGGTGCTGTGTCTAATCTCTTCCTCCACCGCTCTTCGACTGACGTCACTTCTCCTTGTTCTACTCTCTCTCTTGTGCTCTCTATGTCAGTGCTGGTGTCAGTGCTCTCTATCTCGGTGCTGGTGTCAGTGTTCCCTTATCTCAGTGCTGGTGTCAGTGCTCTCTATGTCAGTGCTGGTGTCAGTGCTCTCTATCTCGGTGCTGGTGTCAGTGTTCCCTTATCTCAGTGGTGGTGTCAGTGCTCTCTATGTCAGTGCTCTCTATCTCGGTGCTTACTGATAGGGACACATAATCAGGAAGAATGGAGTGGGGGGGATGGGGCAGGGGTGGATATAAAGACCAGTCTGTGGCTGAGGGATGCTGCAGGAACAAGGATGGGGGAGTGGCTCTCATAAAAAAAAATTTTGTTTGCTGGCTGCAGAAAAGGTTGTGGCATGGTGGTAGCTTTGCCTCTCCCTGCAGCTGGAGCCCCTGATTCCCCCCCACACACACACTGATTGACAGCCTCAGAGAGGGGCAGCCCAGACACCTCTTCTCTCCTACCTTCCCTTCGGTCGGATTGGCTCCATACAGCGCTTGTGAGGCCTCCTCTGCGGTGCCTTCCTCTTCCCCTCCTCGTCAGCCAGATGCCTCCTCCGGGGTGTGCGTAAACCGCCACTCCGCTGAGCACTCCAGTGGTGGTGGTGGGGGGGTGATGGCTGGGGAGGGGGAGGGGGTGCGATCTGTGTCTCCCGAGCAGAGGGAATTGTGCTCACTGCTCAGGCTGCTGGAATCTCCTCCCCTTCTCCTCCTTAAGAGAACACAGTGCTGGCCCCGCCTCCTCCCCAAGACAGCCATGCTCCGACCCCTCTCTCCACTGCTTGGCCGTGCTTGGAACTGCTTGGAGCTCACAGGCAACCCTCTGCTGGCTGGAGCTTAACGCCGCGCCCGTGGCGACATTTTTCAGCAGAGGCAGCTCTTCAATTAGCCTAATTGCTGAATTAGAGAGCCACCTCTGCCGGGCCCTACACAGGTGCGGGCCCCATAGCGCATGCGTGGGTCGCTATGGTGGTAGTTCTACCACTGCTGGGCACTGTGAGAACACTTGTGGGCTCTGCAATAACACTGCTGGGCACTGTGATAACAATCTACTGGGCACTGCGGAAACTGCTTGGTTCATCTTGTAACTGCTGGGTACTGTTGTACATCTCACTCATGACACAGTGAACTGTCTCTCTCTCTCTCTTGATCAAGTGTCCAATGAGGAGAGAGACAGTGGCTGGAGCTGCTGGGCTCTTGCACATCGCTGGATTGGATCGGGCTCAGGTAAGAAAAAGGGGGGGTCTGGGGGCAGCTGCAGCAAAGAAGGTTTTTCATCATAATGCAGAGAGGTGAAAAATCTTGAAACTTTACAATCACTCTAAAGTGGTAGTAAAGTCATTTTTTGCACTTGTACCTACAGGTACTAGCACATTATGCCATTGCCTTGCAGGGTATTTTTTTTTTAATGGTGTGGTTTACTACAACTTTAAGTAATGTGAGTACTCCAATATGAATGTCCACAGCTGCTTTTCTGCACACCTGCTGTGTCCCAGACTCTCATCCTCACCAATTGGCATCTTTCAATAGGTGATGATCTCACCTGCAGCTTGCACAAATAAACTGGAATACAATTTCTCTTGCTGCTTAATTGAACAAGCTAAAGTTAGAAGCTGATTGGATACCATGCACAGCTGCACCAGATTTTGCACTCCTCAGCTTTAGTAAAACAACCCCACTGTGTGAATACAGGTCAGCTCACTACTGATGTTCAGTTTCCACACCGAAGGTTCAAACCAGAAAGTGGTTCAGGCATGCAGGGGAGGACTGATGTGGCGGGGGACCCCATGTGTCAACATGTTTCGTCCCACATTGTTGGGACTTCCGCAGGCCGTAAACGGGGTCACTTGCAGTGAGCTATGTATTTTGTTACCATACTCACTGATATCCATCCACTCAAAGCTACAGTTGCCCAACATATCCACACATTTATTAATATTTAAAACTGTGCTTAGTGTCAATTAAATGTTCACAATTCAAAGTTCCCAGCTGCACTCAAAAAGCATGAAAATACAAATGCTTAATACATAAACTCAAAGTAGTTGTGCTGTGTTAATCATACAAATCAGTTTATCAAAAATCTTTAAAAAGTGAAACATAAAATCAATCACAAATATTGGGTCTCCAAAAATCGCCACCCATTTAAGTGGAACCTAAGTATTCTCCACAAAGGGTGTTATAAGTGTCCAAATTGTCCAAAAAATATCTCTCAAATTTGTGTCTGTGATATCCTCAAAACTTGACAATCAAGTAGCCAGTGAGCCTACCACCGCCAAACACATAGCCTCCTACTGGATCACTAGACCCCAAATTATAGGTGGTCTAATATAGCATGAAGCTGCTTGAGTCTTGCTCCATGAATTTCCTAGCGGACAGTAGTCAATTTACTCTCTAGCATAGAGGAGACCTGCTACATATCTCCAGTGCACTCCGCTTGCATCTCTCCCTTCCTGCTCCGCTGTGAAGCTTGGCCGAAAACATGTTAGTCAGTCATATAGTTTAATACCGCCAAGTATTTCAATATATAAATTAAATCTACTTACAAACATCCACAGATGTGAGCATGTAACTTTAAAAATGCCGCTGGTGCCAGCTCCAGACGTGGGTGACGTCTGCACAAGCCTTGTCCTGACCCTTTTGGACACTTATAACACCCCTTGTGGAGTTTCACTTAAATGTTTTTTTTTTTTGGAGACACAATATTTGTGATTGATTTTATGTTTCACTTTTTATAGATTTTTGATAGACTGATTTGTATGACTAACACAGCACAACTATTTTGAGTATATTTATATCCACATATTCATTACAAGTGCACTTGGGGTAGATTTATTATCCAGAAAAATTTTTTGAATATCTGTATTTAGAGGAATATAATATCTCGGTATCACATAGAACATGAACGATTCACAAGAATGACAGAAAACCCCTCAGTAGACCAATTGTCTCCAGGGTGGGAGGTCCTCTTGAGATGATTGAAAAGTTTGTAAAATAGATTAAACAGGTAAATAGGTTTGGGTGAACTGGCCAAGCTGGGCTTTGCCAGAACTAGTGCCACAAAACCATTAAACTCTTCCTTTTTAGGAGTGCTTGGTATGCTCTTGATGTAGAAAGACTGTATTTTATTGACTGTAAGATCCCTGCTCCTTACCAGTGATTTTTGATCACCAGTATGATGAGGATCCAATAGATATCCCACTTATATCAGCACAGGCAATTCTGGGGTAAGAGTACTCACTGTAATGTCAGTGCCAGTGGCGGCTGGTGAAGTTTTTGGATGGGGGGGCGCCAGACCCCACCCATAATTTTTGACCCATCCCACCCCTTATAGAATCCACCCACTCCGTCCCCTTTATTCCACTTGCTTCCACCCATAGTGTCAGTAGTATATAGCTCAGATCACAGGACAGAGTATACAGTCCCAGCATCACAGGACAGATTATATATCTCAGCATCACAGGACAGAGTATATAGCTCAGCCTTGCAGATCATGGTAATAGCACAGCCTCGCAGATCGGCATAAACCAACTGAAAAATTACACTGTTAGTAATGAAGGACTCTAAATAGACATTTATCAGGTGATTATGTGCCATTACTGCTAGATAAAATATAGAAAATGTTAACGTTTATGTCAACTGTTAAAGAATGCAATAAATGTACCACGAATCAGTGAATTTTTTTAAAACAGTAAACAAACTTTTTTTAGTTGTGTTGTTTATTGTACAATAAATTCAGAATCAGAGTAAAGGTGACTGAATACAAATGTGCGCCACATTCACATTAGCGCCAGTAGAACTATTTGAAAATAAATTTTGCTCTCCTTTCTTTCTGGCTTGCAAATTTCTCAATGACCTTTTGGTTGAAGTCAGTCATCTCTGTCACCACTCTTTTTCCATTGACAGCATGGCCAATGCATTCAGCCTTTCCTGGGTCATGCTATTTCTCAGAAAAGTCTTAATCCTTTTTAAGGTTGAGAAGCACCTCTCAGCTTCTCCTGTGGTCATGGGTGTGGTGATGAGGATCTTTAGCAGAGTGACAGTCTCTCTAAATACATGAGCAAGATTGTTCTCCACAAACAGCTGGAATAGGTCCACAGCACCATTACACTTTCTGAACTCTTCTGTGCGGTAGATGAGACCAAACTCTGTCTTTAACTTATTCTTATTGAGCAGTGGATAGGCCTTCAAAGTATTACTCAGTGCATCCTCCGGAAACTCCATTGCGTACTGTTCAAACCTGTCTGCTTGAAGCAAGGTGGCACTAACAATTTGGTTTGTGAAGGAGAAACGTTGCATGGTGTGTAATAGTATGGTATCACAGACCTATAGAGTGAAGGATAAAAACAAAAATTAGGTAGTGATGTCAAAATGTCATTGTCATCTCTGTTAGTAAATATGTCAAGTTTCATGCATTTCTGATGGTCAGGGAGCTAAGAATGTATTGCCTATGTGTATGGAGTTTTGAGAAATTATGGATTCAAAAACACTGAAACTGATCTCCCTTCGTAACTTTAAACTAGTTGTTTTAAAATGTTCAGTTTTAAGTTATAAAGGGAGATCAGTTTCAGTGGTTTTGAATCCATAACTTCTCAGAACTCCATACACATGGACAAGACATTCTTAGTAAATATGTCAAGTTTCATGCATTTCTGATGCTCAGGCAGCTAACACAGATGAAGGCTGTAATACTAATGTTATCCACTACTAGAGGGAATAACAAATCCTTTTAGATCACATCTTTTTTATATGAATATTGTAAGAAAAATATTTTTCTTTCCAATCTTCATATCTATAAGGGAGCTATCAAAAAGACAAATATTGCAACAAATAAAAACTCACCTCGGCTGCAATGAGTTTATGTTCTCCTGGATTCAGCAAGCCCCCCCCCTCTTCCGTTGAGAACCACCTTGACTGCTTTGCTCAACCAGGGATGGGATAGAATCTCTGCAAAATGTATGAGCAATAATAATAAAAAATAATAATAATAATAATAACAACACATGTAAAAAGAGGAATACAGCTGCTACCTGATCTTCTGTATGTCCTGCTAGAACTGCTGGATGCTCCCCTTAATGTGGACTGAATCTATGTCCTTCTTCTGGAGTTTGGCATATAGGAGGGCCACATGCGGCATGATGTTGTGGAAAAGTGTCAGAAAATTCTGTATTTATTGGCGTATAACACTCACTTTTTCACCATGAAAATCAGGTGCAAATAGCGTGTGCGTGTTATACGCCAATACTTCAATTTTAGCTGCCTCTGAGGGGACAGGGAGGGGGGCGGGATGAGCGCCGTCAGATTACATACAGTGAGAATCTCCTGTTTACTTGGCAGCCTCTGTAATAGAAAGTCCCATCTCCTGGGCCGCCATTGGACCACTGTTCTGTCTATCATAGGAGATTCTCACTGTATGTAATCTGTTGGCGCTTGTCCCGCCCCCCTCCCTGTCCCCTCTAGGCTGCAGATGGGCATCTATCAGACTGCACTGATGGCAGTGGTGAAGCTGCTGCATTGATGGCAATGGTGAGGCTGCATTGATGTAGACTAATGAGGCTGCATTGATGGCACTTGTGAGGCTGCAGATGGGCACTGACCCTTATTTTGCTTCAAAGTTCCTTATTAAAAATTTTAGTTTTTTTCCTGAAACTTCCCTCTTAAAATGAATGTGCGTGTTATACGCCTGTGCGTGTTATACGCCAATAAATACGGTATTTAAAATCATGATCCTCCAGCAGCACAAAGCCTGCTGCCTCTCTCATGGTAACAGGGTCAAAGTCACCTGAGTCTCGCATGGTTTCAAAACAGCGGATGAGGTCCTCTGTGTTCAAACACTGTATTGATGGCACGGCTGTGGAAGTTCCATCTGACACGTACTTGATAAAGTAGTTGCCCATAGACTACCGACATCAAGCAATCTGTGCGCTTGGGTGATCTCGCAAAAAAGCTGGCAAGTCCTCCAAGGTTTGCAAAAAAAGTCTAACTTAAGGCATTTGAGAAGTGACCTGTTGCATTATCAGATTGAGCTGATGTGCATAGCAGTGGATGTAATGGGCAATTGGGTACATATCTTGAATCTTCTTTTGAACCCTTGCAGTGGCACCCCTCATCACGCTGGCTCCATCATATGCTTGGGAGATGAGTTTATGCTTCTGATCCCCTGGAAGGATGACAGCAAGACGCTCTTGTAGTGCTGTAGCGATGGAATCCACATTAGTGGAATGCAGAGGAATAAACTCAAAAATCCTCTCCTGTACGTTGCTTTTGGCATCAATGTAGCGCAGTACAAGCACAAGTTGGCACTGTGTGGCAATATTAGTGGTCTCGTCGGCCTGGATTGAGATAAAATCGCTGCTCTGTGCTTCTTGAATAATGTGCTCCTTCACAACAGACAACATACAGTCTAACAGCTTGTTCTGCACAGTTTTTGAAGTTCCCTTAAAAACAGTGGCATTCTCAAGGTGCTCTTTCAAAACTCCATCAAGAGAGGCAACAAAATCGATCAAGCCACGGAATATTTTAGGATTATTTGATCTCTCACTTTCGTCATGGCCACGCAAAGCCAGTTCGAATGCACCACAAAATTTCACACAGTTTATTATTCTAGACAGGATGTGTCGATTTTTTTGTGACCTCTTCATTGTGTCTTCTAATGGCTATTATGTAGCCTGCATCTAGCTGTTCACCGATGCTAGGCTTCCCAAATAACTCGAGCTTCATAACATTGACAAGATGGCTTTGGGTACTTTCATGCCGCTTGCACTTTTCAGTGAGATGCTTTAGGTCGTTAACCCCTGTTGATATCCACAGCATGTCGGTGCCATGACTTTGGAATAGTAAACAGGGAAAACAATAATAGGCATGAGTCACATCACATCCAGCTAGCCAACTCCATCTACTATAAGAAGTGGTGGAAAAGTTTCGAGTGTAAACTCGACCGCGATCACTTGACCTCTGCTGAATTTGCAACTTGGGTTGATGTTGTCCAAGCTCCTTTATCCTCTTTTTATTTCTTCATCTGAATGCCTTGTGAAGGGAAATAGTTTCAAAGATGGAACCGAATTTTCACTCATTTTGAAAAAAAATTCCACAATGATCAGTAGTTCAGTACCTATGAGTCAAATGAAAATATGGGTAAGTTTAAAAGAGAGATAGGTATGGTGCTGCCAAATGCAAGTGTCTATTTCATCAAATGCAGCCTCACTGTGCCCATAATGAGGGGTTCCCACCATGCCTGTGCTGAGTTCCTGGGTCTGTACAGCTGCTGGCTGCTGTGCCCATTATAAGGGGTTCCCCCCATCCCTGTGCTGAGTTCCTGGCTGGCTTTTATACTGTGGCAACAGACTTCAGAGGACAAGTGTACAGGGTACATTATGTAGGTTCAATCTGATCACCAAATTTTTCCAGCTGTTCTGGATGCATGTTTATTCAATATTGCCATGTGAAAAACACAGCCAGAAATTTTCAGTTTATCTTGGAAAAACAATAGCTATCAGAGCCCTGTGTATAATGCACAGCCTGGTATATGATGTACTACACCGGGCTCTGCTCTGTACAACATATACCAGGCTCTACATTATACACAGGACTCTGCACATCATATACCAGGCTCTACATTATGCACAGGGCTCTGTACATAATATACCAGGCTCTGCATTATACACAGGACTCTGCACATAACATACCAGGCTCTACATAATACACAGGGCTCTACATTATACACAGGGCTCTGTCAGGGGCGGATCCAGAGCCTAGTCTTGGGAGGGGCACTGGCAGAAAATATGTTTTCTTTGCGGGAAAGTTATCGGGGCAGTGGCTGGTGTTAGAGCTTTCACCATCACGGCACCATGGTTGTTATGGTGCCAGGATGATTGAAGCACATTATTTCTATTATTACATTGTAATATAAAATGAAATGGTTTAACTTACCATAATGATGAATCAGTGGGAGCCCTGAGCGTGTCACTTGCCACGTCCCTGCCACCAGATGCTGATTGTCACTTGCCACATCACCTGCCACATGTTGCGGATTGTCACTTGCCACGTCACCTGCCACATGTTGTCATTGGCCTGCTAAGATGCAGATTGTCACTTGCCAGGGGGAAGGCAGGCAGCAGAGAGATCTCTCTGCTCCCCGCCTGCTGGCTCTCTGACTGGTCAGCACCTCCACTCTCATGCCGACCGGCCTGCCCACTTACTCGATTGCCCTGCCCGCCCGCACACTCGCCTACTAACCCCCCCTTACTCATCCGCCGACCTGCAGTGCCTGCTCAGGCGCTCACTCACCTGCCAACCCCGCTGACTGGCCAGCACCTCTGCTCACCTGCCAACCATTCTGCCTGCACACTCACCTGCCAACCTTCCCTCACTCATCTGCCGACCTGCCTGCTCAGGAGCAGTGGCGTAGTGTGGGTTGTCAGCACCCGGGGCAAGGCAAGTAATTTACACCCCCCTAACCTGCGGACTTTTACCACTCCCCGAGTCCCTTCCAATACAATAGTACTGACCTACCTGATTCCTATACTGACCATTACATACTACACTGACCACTATACTATACTGAGAACTACACTGACCACTATACTATACTGTCCACTACACTGACCACTATACTATACTGTCCACTACACTACACTGACCACTATACTATACTGTCCACTATATTATACTGTCCACTACACTGAGAACTACACTGACCTCTACACTGTCCACTACACCATACTGTCCACTACCCTACACTGACCACTAAACTATACTGTCCACTTCGCTGACCACTATACTATACTGTCCACTACACTGACCACTATACTATACTGTCCACTATATTATACTGTCCACTACACTGAGAACTACACTGACCTCTACACTGTCCACTACACTATACTGTCCACTACCCTACACTGACCACTAAACTATACTGTCCACTACGCTGACCACTATACTATACTGTCCACTACACTGACCACTATACTATACTGTCCACTACACTGAGAACTACACTGACCTCTACACTGTCCACTACACTATACTGTCCACTACACTGACCACTATACTATACTGTCCACTACACTACACTGTCCACTACACTAAGAACTACACTGTCCACTACACTGACCACTATACTATACTGTCCACTACACTATACTGTCCACTACACTGACTATACTATACTGTCCACTACAATGAGAACTACACTGACCTACACACTGTCCACTACACTATACTGTCCACTACACTGACCACTATACTGTCCACTACACTGACCACCATACTACACTAACTGACCACCATATTACACTAACTGACCACCATACTACACTAACTGACCATCATACTACACTAACTGACTTTCTCTCTCTCTCTCCCCCCCCAGATCCAGTAACACGACTGTCACGAGGGAGTCTCACTCACCTTCGTGTCTGGCTGGCCTGCATCAGGAGGAGAAGACAGCGGCGCCTCACATTGTTGCTTCTCTCCCCCGCGCTGTAGCTGCAATGTTCAGTGTCCGGCGCAGCGCACTGTGATTGGGCATATGGGGGTTATGTGCGGAGGTGGGACTTCAGGAGCAGTCGCAGACAGGCCAGCTCTCCACCTCACGTGACCCCCATACGCCCAATCACAGTGCGCCGGACACTTAACATGGCGGCCGGAGCCCAGGAACACAGGAAGTTAAAATTAGGAGGAGGCAGCCAGTGACACATACTGGCGCCCCCTAAATGTTGCGCCCGGGGCCACAGCACCGCCCACGCTATGCCACTGCTCAGGAGCTCACTCACCTGCCAACCCCGCTGACTGGCCCACCTGCACACTCGTCCCTGGGCCCTGACTGGTCTGTCCATCACTAATTTCTCGGAGGGGGCAATTGCCCCCCCCCCCCGGATCTGCCCCTGGGCTCTGTACATAATATACCTGGCTCTACATTATACACCATGCTCTACATTATACACAGGACTCTGTACATCATATACCAGGCTCTACATTATACACAGGGCTCTGTACATAATATACCAGGCCCTACATTATACACCATGCTCTACATTATACACAGGACTCTGTACATCATATACCAGGCTCTACATTATACACAGGACTCTGTACATCATATACCAGGCTCTACATTATACACAGGGCTCTGTACATAATATACCAGGCCCTACATTATACACCATGCTCTACATTATACACAGGACTCTGTACATCATATACCAGGCTCTACATTATACACAGGACTCTGTACATCATATACCAGGCTCTACATTATACACAGGGCTCTGTACATAATATACCAGGCCCTACATTATACACCATGCTCTACATTATACACAGGACTCTGTACATCATATACCAGGCTCTACATTATACACAGGACTCTATACACAGGACTCTATACACAGGACTCTGTACATCATATACCAGGCTCTACATTATAGAGTCCTGTGTATAGAGTCCTGTGTATAGAGTCCTGTGTATAATGTAGAGCCTGGTATATGATGTACAGAGTCCTGTGTATAATGTAGAGCATGGTGTATAATGTAGGGCCTGGTATATTATGTACAGAGCCCTGTGTATAATGTAGAGCCTGGTATATGATGTACGTACAGGGCTCTGTACATCATATACCAGGCTCTACATTATACACTGGGCTCTAATGACACATCAATCTGTCTCACAGCCCAGCCACACTCCTCGTTCACCAGAGAAAAAAAAAAAAAAACAGGAAACACAAAAAAGGTGCTCAGGAAACAGCAGTAGGCAGAGGTCACCACAGACAATGAAGTACATATATACCACACATAGTCTTGCCATTGCCTCTACTTATTGCAAACTTTGCATACATACAGTTGTGTTTTAAAATGTGAATACGCAAAAAAAGTAAAAATCCTGCAAATGAAGTGCCACGTCTGCAATCTCGTGATTGCATTGACGTGGCGCTTCCCATAGTGCACTGTGTCCGGCTCCCGAACACAGTGCACTTAGTTAAAGGACTTTTTTTATTTTTATTTTATTTTTTGGTGACTATAGGAGGGGGGGGGGGCGGCGCCCAGGTGCCACCTATGGACGGGCCACCACTGGTGAATACTGTGACAGCCATGTATAGCTATTAACCCGATTCACCTAAATACCGTGATTTTGCACTTTTTGAAGTACTTTTGAATGACATTGCTCATGTCATCAAATATATTGTGGAGAATTGTTATTTGTTACATTGTTTTTAGCTAGCTCTGTGGGCTAAAGAATCCCTCCCCTCTACGCAATGAAGAAGAGGACAGGGGAAGATTATTGTAGTCCTATGCAAGGGTGATAATACGGTTTCTCCATAGATAACATTTCTCTGATTCCTCCTGTATTGATTTGTATAATAATAATAATAATAATAATAATAAAGTCGAACAAAAAGGGCCTTGTGACCCTTGGAGAGGAAGTCTGTTTCCTGGCAGGCTATAAAGAAAAAAAGCTGGTAATAAAGAAAACTAATGCAGAAACCACATCTAAAGGCTGGTAAGATTCATAATAAATGTTTCTACTTGGGTTTAGATTCACTTTAAAGCCTTGGTTCACATCTATGTGAGCGTGTAGAGCTGCCTATTCATTTCAATGGGCTACCCTACCCACGAGAAACACAAGGAAAGCGGTCCCTGACCCTTTTATAAAATTGCGTCACACCAAACAGAATGGCACTACGGCACCATGCCATTTGGAGCACACAAAAATGCATGCAGTTGTTGATGCGTTTGGGTTCCTTTAAGAATTAACGGTACCCTTGCGCATCCGCTAAAGAGTAAAACATTTCTGAGCGTGTCGGAAAAGTGCAAGTGAACCAAGCCTTAGACCCCTACACACTGAGGCAGTTTTCAGGCGTTTTAGCGCTAGAAATAACGCCTGTAAAGCGCCTGAAAACTGCCTCCCATGCCACCCGAATATAAAAGCCTGAGTGCTTTCACACTGGGGCGGTGCTCTCACGGGACATTAAAAAAAAGTCCTGCAAGCAGAATCTTTGGGGCAGTTTGGGAGCGCTGTATACAGCGCTCCCAAAACGCCCCTGCCCATTGCAATGAATGGGAGCGCTTTCCAAAGCACCTGAAAAGCGTTTCAATAGTGCCGCAACAGGGGCGTTTTTAAACCCCTTCTTCAGCCCCTAGTGGGGGTTAAAAGCTACCCAATAGCGGCCGAAAAGCGCTGCTTAAACAGCGGTAAAACGCAGCTAAAACGAGCGGCACTTTATCGCTAATGCACGGGCGGCCACCAGTGTGAAAGGGGTCTTAGAATTCTTAAATTTTTTTATTAATGAGTGGCAGTACTGCTGCAAAAGGTAGATTTTGTCTATCGCTAAAAAGTAACAAGCAATCCAATCTTTTTTCACATCCGTTTTAGGCTCAGTTCACACAGGTGCGATGCAGGAACCACAGCGATTCCTGTGCGGGTTCCCACATTGCATCTGACTCGCAGGCAGTTTACACTGCTCTCTGCAAACTGCTGCAGGTGTCAATATAAAGTTAATGGCACCCCCAAATCAGTTCGCAGAAAGCAGTATGAACTGTGAAATCTGATGGAATCGGATTGCATGGGTCTGAACACGCGATCCGATTCCAGTGTGGACAAAAAAAAGGGTCCTGCACCATTTTGGTCCAAATGAGATGTGATTTCAGACATACAAACTGTATGGCTGAATTCGCACTGCACAGACATCATATGTTGAAGCAGGTAACACGCCACCCAAGTGTAATTCAGGTAATGCAGGAAGAGCTTCAATGACCCCCAAATTCGTGAGAAATCATATGAGACACGGAAACAAGCAGGAATGTGTTCATATGATCTCTAATTTTTATTGAATACCACGGTGGCTTATATGCAAAAGAAAGAAGGGAGGAGCTGTGTTTTAATGCATATGTTTCTAAAAGTTATACAAACTTCAGTATTTTCTTATCATGATTAAAACTGCTGAATTTAGTTTAACAAGAACTAGTTGATGAATTTTGCTTATATAACAGGCTGCTTGACTAGATAACAAAAAATAGCTAATGACTTTTGCTGACACAAATTCAGCTTAACCACAATAGGGTTCTATGCAAACCTTTAAGCTGACCATGGTAAAACACAAATACACATCTTTTGAAAAGGTAATTTCTACTTAAAATATAAAATGGAAGAGAATCTAAGATGGAGTCATAGTTGTTTATACATTCTATTACACATGTGATGTGCACAGGCATGTGGTGCGAATCACATGCGATGTCTGGAATCGCACCAGTGTGAACCCAACCTTGAGCAATTTAACCTGTGGCATTGGTGAGATTAGAACACATTTTCAATTATCTGGATAGAGATAGAGATAGGCTGGCTAAGGCTTCTTAACGTCTACACTCTACAGGGATGTTTATTTCGACATTAGGATGGGTCTTGTGATTAAAGCAAGCAAATCCTCCTAGTTAGCACTTTCTTTCAGCAACTCACTGGAATGGTATGTTAGAATGTACAGAACATGATAGGAATCTAAAATTAAAATGATTAAAATCCTTGTGATGTATGCGACTAGCCTGAGGGGGGATTTGTTTTTCTATCAAGTTTTACTTAAACATAACCTACAAATAAAAAAAATCCTGGAGCCATTATCTCCCCATTAAACACAGAATTGCAAAGTTTAAACTAGTCCTTCAGCATTTCAGTGGCAGCCTGGCAGGAATCCAACACTTAAAGTGTATTTTTACATCATGCTGCATGGTGCCACGCACGAGATCTCCTTACCTGGCTTCCAGCAGCTCCGCTCGGGCCTAAGAAAGGAGCTGCCGACGTCACTTCCGGTTTTCGTCTAAATCTTGAAGTTACTTCCAGGTTTTGTGTAATAAACAACAATGCTCCCGCCCGTAGTGATTTTACGAGCGGAAGCTACTCGGCGCTTTGTATTGCGCCGCAAGGTGGGTTAAGAGCCCGCAAATGAAGCGCCACATCTGCAATTGTCATGGCGCTTCCCATAGTTCACTGTGTCCGGCGCTCAAACACAGTGCACTTAGTTAAAGGACTTTTTTTTCTTAAAGGGGCAGTTTTGAAAATGTATTTTTTATTTTTTGTGACTAAACAGGAGGGGGGGCAGCGCCCAGGTGCCCCCTATGGACGGGCCGCCACTGGTCAGTGCTCTAACTAAAAAGTGTTGTATTAATTAAGGGTACAACCTGGTACGGAAGTGTAGTTGTTTGTTATAAAGACAGTAACATCTCAGGGTAAGTAATTTTTGTCCTTGTATGCTGTGACCATAGATCTCCTTTAAATAAATGCCATTACTAGTTCACTAGCTAACACCATCTTTCCTTTCACTCCAAATAGTTAATTTGGGCAAAGGTGGCCTAAAAAAAACTAAAGTGAAAGGTAAGATGGAATTAGACTTTAAATATGAGTTAAGGCAAGGGTTTCCAAACTTTTTTCAAGGAGAGCCAGATTTGATGAAGTGAACATGTGTGAGGGCCGACCATTTTGCCTGACATTCTTTGTTAATTTGCATTTCATTTTAATGGTTCAATTTTATGCAAAGTTTATTGCAAATGGCACATTTTTCATTTCGTCACATGGATGACAAATCTAAGCAGGTGTTAAATCACTCTGCCTTTAATATCTGAAGGCCAGATGAAAAAAAAAATCCAGGAAGCTGAAATATTTTATATATATATATATATATATATATATATATATATATATATATATATATATATATATATATATATATATAAAAAATCTATGTCTGTCAACTTTTAAGTTAAAAAAATATGAACAAGAACATAACACCAAGTATAAATGTTGTGTCCAAATATATTTATAACTGATTTAGACCAACTGACATTAACTGAGATTTTACAATTTATTCATCTCAATTGATAAAAAAAAAACTTGCCTGCACTAATGTGAAGGGTGAAACTGAGATCTGGACTGCAGCACATAGGCTAGGTCTGGTTGAAAGGCAGTGGTTTTGATGCGCAAAATGTCACTCAGGTGAGAGTCACTTTGTCTTGTCCTCACGCGGTTCTTGTTAAAGTTCATAGCAGAGAATGTCTTCTCACACAGATATGTTGAGCCAAACAAGCTCAGAATTTTCTTAGCCAATGTTCGAATCCCTTGAAACCGGCTCTTTACTTACTTTTAGCCCTTTGCACCATTCAGAACTATGGTACTGAACTTTACATTTATCAACATTAAACCTCATTTTCCACATAGTTGCCCAATAAAACACTGCATTGAGGTCAGCTTATAAATTGAGACATCTAGTAAGGACGTTATTCCACTGCATAGCTTAGTGTCATCTGCAAAGACTGAAATGGTACTTTTAATCCCAGACCTAGGGATGAGTTTCGAGTTCGAGTCAAACTCATGCTCGATTCAAACATTGGCTGTTCGCCAGTTCGCTGAACAGCGAATAATTTGGGGTGTTCGCGGCAAATTCGAAAGCCGCAGAACACCCTTTAAAAGTCTATTGGAGAAATCAAAAGTGCTAATTTTAAAGGTTTATATGCAAGTTATCGTCATAAAAAGTATTTGGGGACCTGGGTCCTGCCCCCAGGGGACATGTATCAATGCAAAAAAAAGTTTTAAAAAACGGCCGTTTTTTCAGGAGCAGTGATTTTAATAATGCTTAAAGTGAAACAATAAAAGTGTAATATTCCTTAAATTTCGTACCTGGGGGGTGTCTATAGTATGCATGTAAAGGGGTGCATGTTTCCTGTGTTTAGAACAGTCTGACAGCAAAATGAAATTTCAAAGGAAAAAAGTCATTTAAACTACTCGCGGCTATTAATGAATTACCGGTCCGACAATACACATAAAAGTTCATTGATAAAAACGGCATGGGAATTCCCCACAGGGGAACCCTGAACCAAAATTTAAAAAAAAAATGATGTGGGGGGGGGTCCCCCTAAATTCCATACCAGGCCCTTCAGGTCTGGTATGGATATTAAGGGGAACCCCGGCCAAAATTTAAAAAAAAAATGGCGTGGGGTCTCCCCAAAAATCCATACCAGACCCTTATCTGAGCACACAACCTGGCAGGAAGCAGGAAAGGGGGGGACGAGAGAGCGCCCCCCATCCTGAACTGTACCAGGCCACATGCCCTCAACATTGGGAGGGTGCTTTGGGGTAGCCCCCCAAAACATCTTATTCCCATGTTAATGGGGACAATGGCCTCATCCCCACAACCCTTGCCCGGTGGTTGTGGGGGTCTGCGGGCGGGGGGGCTTATCGGAATCTGGAAGCCCCTTTTAACAAGGGGACCCCCAGATCCTGACCCTCCCCCCTGTGATTTTGGCGTGGGGTCCCCCTCAAAATCTATACCAGACCCTTCAAAATAGCTACAGAATCCAAGGACAAAGGGGACAGGGTTAACTAGACTAACATGAGCTGTTTATAAACTCTAACTCTATAATAAACAGGTTCACCCTACAATACATTGGAAGATGACCACTACATACATACCGTAGCACAGACCTAACTATCTGGCACTGTGCATGTGATATAATAACAATAAGACAAAGATTAGGCACCCAAAAAGCTATGGGCAGCTTTGGTTAAACTATTAAAACATAGCAATACTTGCCTAATAGTCTCTACTTCTGGTCTGGGTAAAAATACAGCAGCAGTAGCAGCCCATCTTGACTCAATTCTCACTCTGTTTCTCTCTCCACTTTCTCCATATGGGGTTTCCAAAGTCAGCCCCCAGAGACAGGATCTGTACATGAATGATCTCTGTGAACATTAGGCAGCAGAGCCACTTACAGGCTGTACAGCAGATCCCTGCAAAATGTTAACAGAACTGCATTAATTTGTGTATTTCATATTAGCTTGGAGTTCAACTTTAAAACATATCTAAACCCGTAAACTGCAATATATAAGTTTTAATCCTGGTTTTAACTTTTTAAAATTCTTTTTCAATTTTAGATTTCATGATGTCAGATCCTGCGGGTAAATGTGTATCTCCTCACTATGAGACTATATTGAGCAGCACTCCATCTGCAGTCCCATCTGCGATCCCAGCATTGAATGTGCCTGTGACATCTTTCTTTCAGAACGTCAGTCCTCTGCCCCCCACATTCTACATTCCTCCTTCAACCCAGGCCTTGAGTGTCCCCACTATGGCACCACAATGGCAGCTGTCTTCCATCATACCCATAAATATGGACCCATCTTTACCATTTTTCCAAACATTTCTTAAGGGTAAACCAAAGGCTCTCGGAGTAAGTATTAAAGCTGACCATACAGCACACTGTTTATACAGGGAGCCCAGGAAATTATAAAAGTGTACCTGTATTTTTGCAATAGACAATATGATGCATGGGGGGAGTAGAGATGGAGATACAGGTATGTAGCGTAGACCCCTAATGGGTCCTGCAGATTTGTTTTAGGGTCTATGCTCAATAGGGTGCTACGCAGCCAGGCACACAGCAGCTCCTACAGTCTCACAATGCAATGACCAGGCAGTGTGTATCTTTTTAGGGTTTTAAGCTGGTTGAACTTGGTTCAACCAGACAGACCGGCTGAAACCCTGTATGGCATCTTTTAGACTGTGAAAAAAGGGGAAGGATAGATATGGTGCTGCTCTTATTAAGAGGTAATTTGCAACCTCTAGATCAGGGATATGCAATTAGCGGACCTCCAGCTGTTGCAGAACTACAAGTCCCATGAGGCATAGCAAGACTGACAGCCACAAGCATGACACCCAGAGGCAAAAGCATGATGGGACTTGTAGTTTTACAACAGCTGGAGGTCCGCTAATTGCATATTCCTGCTCTAGATACTTGAGGGGTGTGTATACCACGGTGCATATAATACAAAAAGTGAAAAAAGTGCAGAAAATAGGAAGTTTACACAGTAAGATATCCTTTACATTTTCTAATTGCTTATTTATAATGCATACTGTTAGAAGCTATGAGCATTCAAACAAAAATAAAATGAAAAAACAAATAGAAAAGCGCTAACTTTTCCTGTGTGAAATCCACAATCCTGTGCAAAATCTGCAATTCAAAGTAACATTTCTGTGCCAAAAAAATACAACATATATGACTGGTATATAGTATTGCTGTGAAACTGGGCTCAGAAACATGCATCCCTAAACCCTGGTGTATAAAGTCCAATAATAAAGTGACAATGTGCTCCTTCAAATTGTTCTGTGCTTCTTAGAAAACAGTGCCCCATAAGAAACACACTCACCGCTATTATTCACCCCACAAGGAGGTATTTCACTTTCACAGTATGAGCCTCTGTGGAGTAGGAAAACTTCCTGTCCTGTATCCTCCAAGTGCCTCCTTGTCTGTGATGTAAGTGGTCTCCTTCCTGTTAACCTCTTAAATGTTGCCCACATGTAGAGAGGAAAGAAACTCCATAGTGTGATACCATAGAAATTTCCAAATATTTATTAGTAATACTGATGGGTACTCACATTTAATAAAAATCATTAAAAGCAAAAAATGTTTAAAATCAGGAAGCTGGAGCGATCTGCACTCCACAGCTCAAAACCGGAAGTGATGCAATAACACTGTTAGTCCCGCCCTACGTGTTTCCTAACTGGGACGTCATCTGGAAGGGGTGTAGGGCGGGACTAAAAGCGACTAACAGTGTCATAGCATCACTTCCGGTTTTGAGCCGCAGGGCCCCCCTCCCCCAAAGCAACTTGTCCCCATGTTGATGAGGACAAGGGCCTCTTCCCGACAACCCTGGCCGTTGGTTGTAGGGGTCTGCGTGTGGGGGGCTTATCGGAATCCGGGAGCCCCCTTTAATAAGGGAGCCCCCTTTAATAAGGGGGCCCAGATCCCGGCCCCCACCCTATGTGAATGAGTATGGGGTACATCGTACCCCTACCCATTCACCTAGGGAAAAAAGTGTCAATAAAAAAAATACACTACACAGGTTTTAAAAGTAATTTATTGGGCAGCTCCGGGGGTCTTCTTCCGACTTCGGGGATCTCTCCGGCCTCTTCTCCCGGTGTCCGGTTCTTCTCCGCTCTCTTCAGCCTCTTCTCCCGGTGTCCGGTTCTTATCTGCTCTCTCTGGCCTCTTCTCCCGGTGTCCAAATCTTCTGCTCCTCAGCTATCTTCTGCTCTTTTGACGCTCTCTTGCTAGTGGTGGCCTGGTCTTCCTCATCGTCTTCTTCCCTCTTCTCTTCTTCCGATGTTGACACGATGCTCTCTCCCGCTGTAATGCTGTGTGAGCGCCTCTCAATGACTTATATAGGCATGGGGCGTGGTCACCGGGTGATGTCGTCCAGTAACCCTGCCCCCTTATGATGTCACAGTCCCAGGGCATGCTGGGACTGTGACATAAGGGGGCGGGTTCACCAGATGACATCACCCAGTGACCATGAAGAACCGGACACCGGGAGAAGAGGCCGGAGAGACCCCCGAAGGGAAGAAGACCCCTGAAGTCAGCAGAAGACCCTGGAGCTGCCCAATAAATTACTTTAAAAACCTGTGTAGGTGTGTTTTTTTATGGACACTTTTTTCCCTAGGTAAATGGGTAGGGGTACAATGTACCCCATACTCATTCACATAGGGTGGGGGGCCGGGATCTGGGGGCCCCCTTATAAAAGGGGGCTCCAGGATTCCGATAAGCCCCTCACCCACAGACCCCGACAACAAACAGCCAGGGTTGTCAGGAAGAGGCTCTTGTCCTCATCAACATGGGGACAAGGTTCTTTGGGGGAGGGAGGGGCTGCAGGGCCCCCCTCCCCCAAAGCACCCACCCCCCCTTTTGAGGGAATGCGGCCTGGTACAGTTCAGGGGGGGGGGCGCTTGCTCGTCCCCACCCCCTTTCCTGACCGACCGGGCTGCATGCTTGGATAAGGGTCTGGTATGGATTTTGGGGGGTAATCCTACGCCTTTTTTTCGGCGTAGGGGGTTCCCCTTAAGATCCATACCAGACCTAAGGGCTGTTTTTTTATTTATAATTTGGCGTGGAGTACCCCCTCATGATTCATACCATACACAGTGCCTGGTATTGGCAGGGATCCAAGTCAGATCCTCACACCAGTGTGAACCCGGCTTGCAAGGTGTCAATCTCGCTGATAAAAGCGACAAGATTGACACAATATCAGACAACAATACAGAAGTTGACCAAAGGGTGAAAACCATGTGATTTGGTGAAAGTTGGCTGAAAAAGTCCTGCCGTGTGTATGCAATACAAATTTATGGCAAACGCCCTTTGTACAAACTTTCTCGTGAATTTTTGTACAAAGTCCTATTGTGTGTATGAGGCTTTAGAAATACACAGGAGAAGATGTATATTGACAAGGGGAGTGTAGAGGTGGGCGGAAAGTCTACTGACATCATGACTCCACCCACCAAGCTCCAAACAACAGACCCAGCCACAGAATATGCAGTTTTTCGGGTCTCATAACAGACAGAGGGGAGACATTTGACAGGTAAAGATACATGCAGGAGGCATGTATATCCTTATAGATAACCCCTATGGCAGTAGTTTAGAAAGGATGACATTGGGTTTACATCCACTTTAAGGACGGTATATGCATGTTTCTGAGCCCAGGTTGTTCACAGCAATACTATATACCAGTCATATATGTTGTATTTTTTTAGCACAGAAATTTTACTTTGAATTGCAGATTTTGCACAGGATTGTGTATTTTACACAGGAAAAGTTAGCGCTTTTCTATTTGTTTTTTCATAACCCGGTTACGTAACGGGTGACCCCACCCCCCTCTGATGTTATGGGGAAAGCCACAGGGAAGTCCCCATCAAGTCCCCATGCATCAGAGGGGGCGGGGTCACCGGGTGGCCCTGCCCTCCGTTATTTTGGAAGTATCAGAAGAAGAGAAGCATCGCACAGCGGGAGCCTCCCATGGATGCAGAGCGGCCCAAGACCGAAGCAGGGAAGAAGATGCCATGGAGGAACATGCCAGACGAGAACACCGGAGCAAGAAGCAGAGGATCGGAGGAAGAACCAGAGGAAGAAGAAGATGGAGGAAGAAACTGAAGGAAGAAGGAAGGAAGGAGGAAGAAGACCCAAAGAAGATGGAAAGAAGACTTTAAATAAAGGAATTGTCAAAAACTCTTGTCATTTTTAACATTTTTGACACTCTATTTGTGAAATGGTAGGGGTACTTTTGTACCCCATTACCATTTCACCAAGGGGGTGGCGGGATCTGGGGGTCCCCTTATTAAAGGGGGCTTCCAGATTCCGATAAGCCCCCCGCCCACAGACCCCCACAACTACTGGCCAAGGGTTGTGGGGATGAGGCCCTTGTCCTCAACATGGGGATAAGGTGCTTTGGGGGAGCCGCTACCACAAAGCACCCTCCCAATGTTGAGGGCATGTGGCCTGGTACAGTTCAGGGGGGGGCGCTCTCTCATCCCCCCTCTTTTCCTGCAGCCTGCCAGGTTGCGTGCTCAGATAAGGGTCTGGTATGGATTTTTGGGGGACCCCACGCCATTTTTTAAAAAATTTTGGCGCAAGGTTCCTCCTAAAATCCATACCAGACCTGAAGGGTCTAGTATGGATTTTGAGGGGGACCCCCACACTATTATTTTTAAATTATGGCGTGGGGTTCCCCTTAATATCCATACCAGACCTGAAGGGCCTTGTATGGAATTTAGCGGGACCCCCACGCCATTTTATTTTTAAATTTTGGTTCGGGGTTCCCCTGTGGGGAAATCCCATGCCGTTTTTATCAATGAACTTTTATGTGTATTGTTGGACTGACAATTCATTAACAGCCGCGAGTAGTTTTAAATTACTTTTTTTCCTTTCATTTTGCTGTCAGACTGTTCTAAACACGGGAAACATGCGCCCCTTTACAGGCATACTATAGACACCCCCCAGGTATGAAATTTAAAGGAATATTACATTTTATTGTTTCACTTTAAGCATTATAAAAATCACTGCACCCGAAAAAATGCCCGTTTTTAAAACTTTTTTTTGCATTGATACATGTCCCCTGGGGCAGGACCCAGGCCCCCAAACACTTTTTATGACAATAACTTGCATATAAGCCTTTAAAATTAGCACTTTTGATTATTCATGCTCGAGTCCCATAGACATTAACGGTGTTCGCCCAAATTTTTTGCATGATTGCATATTCTGGTGGAACCACCAGCTGTGTGGAGATGTGGTGGCAAAACAAGCTCCAACACTGAGCCCTGTTCTGCATCCTTTTCCATTTGTAAGCAGAGTTACCCAGTGTGCCGTGAACAAAATATATTGTCCCTGACCATACTTGCTGGACCATGTGTCAGCAGTAATGTGGACTAGGGATGAGCCAAACACCCCCCATTTCAGTTCGCAGCAGAACATGCGAACAGGCAAAAAATTTGTTCGAACACGCGGACACCGTTAAAGTCTATGGGACACGAATGTGAAAAATCAAAAGTGCTAATTTTAAAGGGTTAATATGCAAGTTATTGTCATAAAAAGTGTTTGGGGACCTGGGTCCTACCCCAGGGGACATGTATCAATGCAAAAAAAAGTTTTAAAAACGGACGCCGAGGTACGTAAATGGGTGGCCCGCTCCCCTCTGACGCCATGGAGAAGCCATTGGGAAGTCCCCGTGCATCAGAGGGGGGCGGGGTCACCTGGATATGTCACCGTGTGGCCCCACCTTCAGTTATAAAAGAACTGTTGTCAGCGCTGAAGCATCATATGGCGGGTGCCTCCTATGGAGACGGATCTTTTTTATTTATTTTTTTGGTCCGTCGAAGGAGCGAGAGAAGAAGATGAATGGACTTCGTGGGACTTCTTTTTAATTAATTTTTTTTTTTAATAAAGGACTTGTCCCAAGCTGTCTCTTGTGTTTTTTTTTAACATTTTGACACTTTTTTTGTGAATTGGTATGGGTACAATGTACCTGTTACCATTTCAAACAGGGGTGGGGCCGGGATCTGGGGGTCCCCTTGTTAAAGGGGGCTTCCAGATTCCGATAAGCCTCCTGCCCGCAGACCCCCACAACCACCGGGCAAGGGTTGTGGGGATGAGGCCCTTGTCCCCATCAACATGGGAACATGGTACTTTGGGGGGCTACCCCAAAGCACCCTCCGAATGTTGAGGGCATGTGGTCTGGTATGATTCAGGAGGGGGGGTGCGCTCTCCCGTCCCCTCCTCTTATCCAAGCATGCGACCTGGCAGGCCGCAGGAAAAGGGTCTGGTATGGATTTTTGGGGGGACCCACACGCCATTTTTTAAAAAAATTTTGGCGTGGGGTTCCCCTTAAAATCCTTCAGCTCTGGATCTTTAGGGGGACCCCATCAAAGAAAAAAGGGAATATTTGGGACTTTAAATGAGACACAACGGGAAATATTGCGCCTCCATCCCTGGTTGCTTTTGCAAAAAAGAGGGGGGGGAGTGGGACTTTAGATGAGGTGCGTGGGGTAGAGCCAGACAAAACCATATACATATGTAAAAAATTGTATTCTTTATTAGACCAAAGATAGGGCATGGATCAACCCATATAAACGCATAATAGCACATTGGCATATAAAATATAAAGTATCAACATACATATTAAGGATAGTCACCAACATGACACAGAAAGTAAATACAATACATCACAGTCCCTCAAATAGAGTAGGCATAACATTATGTCAGGGTGGTAGAGCAATAAAAACCATCTGGAATCATAAATATGAAATGGATGCATCAAAATAAGCTTGACGACGTTTCGTGGACTTCTATCCACTCATCAGGAGTAAGTGCATCCATGTACTAAAAGGGGATAAGAAAATCACCATTATAGTTTAATATAACCACAGACTAGAGGGGTTAAAGATGATGATGAACAAATAAACGGCCAAAACTGAAAGTACTCACATAAGAGCTGATACTAGGCCATGCGATACCACCTGCCGGAAGTCAGCCAGATAATTATGTCCAGCACGGGAGCTGAGGAAAGGACCCAAGCATGGATAAAAAAAAAAATTGGCGCAGGGTTCTCCTTAATATCCATACCAGACCTGAAGGGCCTGGTATGGAATTTGGGGGGACCCCCATGCAATTTTTTAAAAAATTTTGGTTCGGGATTCCCCTTAATATTCATACCAGACCCAAAGGGCCTGGTAATGGACTGGGGGGGATCCCATGCTGTTTTTTTTCAATTACTTTTATCTGTATTAACGGGACCCGACAATTCATTATAGCCGCGAGTAGTTTTAAATGACTTTTTTTCCTTTAGAAATGTCATTTTGTGCAGGGACTGTTCTAAACACGGGAAAAATTTGCCACTTTACAGGCATACTATAGACACCCCCAGGTACGAAATTTAAAGGAATATTTCACTTTTATTGTTTCACTTTAAAGCGGGGATCCACCCAAATTTTTAACAATATCTGTATGTATTCTCTTCCTTGCCTAGATGCTGACATGCCATTTAAAAAAATTTAAATCGCCGTAATTACCTTTTATTTTTCTATTTTTCTTTGCACTTCCTGGTTCTCCTCCCGTGGGAGTAGGTGTGTTTCTAGCCTCTCCCAGACTCCGCACAGTCTCCTGGGAGCTAGTCTCAGGCTTCCCAGGATGCCACTGAGCATGTGCGAGAACGAGCGGTGAATGCTGGGAGCACAACATTCACCGCATCCAGGAAATAAATGCTTGTGGGCTTCAAATGCCCACAATGAAGATGGAAACCGCCTGCAGTGAATAATATAAGTTATTCTTTCCGACGAAGTCTGACACAGGCGGACATATTACACACAATATGTGAGTATGTAATGCTGAGAAGAAAAGTTTGTGAATGAACTAAAAAAAAAAAAAAAAAAACGATAGATAGGTGGACCCCCGCTTTAAGCATTATTAAAATCACTGCTCCCGAAAAAACGTCCGTTTTTAAAACTTTTTTTTGCATTGATACATGTCCCCTGGGGCAGGACCTAGGTCCCCAAACACTTTTTATGACAATACCATGCATATAAGCCTTTAAAATTAGCACTTTTGATTTCTCCCATAGACTTTTAAAGGGTGTTCCGCGGCTTTCGAATTTGCTCTCTATTCGGGGAACAGGAGAAACACTCGATGTTTGAGTCGAACTTAGGTTCGACTCGAACATCGGGCTCATCCCTAATGTGGACCTCGTGGCTGACTGCCTTGCCCAACGATGCCTTCTACGTGATGGCACAGAGCTAGAATGGCCTTACGTGCAAAGAAATAGCAACTGGAAACCCGCCATTGTGGTACAGCACATTCTGCAAATTCACAGAAGGGGGCAGAATCCACCAGACAGAAAGGCAGGAGTTTAAATTCCAGCTTGTCCAAATTGCTGGCTTTACGATGCTGGGCATGTGGGTGGCAGGGAGTGTATTTTTTTTTCAATGCAGCAGCTGGGGCAGAGAAATTTGCCTGCTATACTCTACAACTGGTGGTGTGCTGCTGGCAGACGTGTTGCAAGGACCTGTGACACCCTTTGCTTTACCATCATCCCTGTCAGTGGAGGCTGCTAAGAAGTCATGAGATATAGCGGGTGTATTGTTGCGGGGGTAGGCATGAAAGGTGAGGAGTGAGGAGAAGAATTGTGTCCCTTTTGTGTGGCTTTCAGGTGCTCTTGCCAATGGGCTGAGTGGTGGGGGTTAATTAGCTTGTGAAGCATGTCGTACCCAAACGGCTGGTGTTTTTGCCACGCTTGATCTGTTTGCGGCAGAGATTGCAAATTGCAACAGTGTGATCGGCTGCACATGTGTTAAAAAAGGGCCACACAGCTGAGCTGCGGGAAGTGGGCTGGGAGATAACAGCTCCACAATCTGATGGAATAGGGTGGCTGCTCTTTACTCTTCCATGATGGCTGCCTCTGGAGGACATCCTGCTTCATTGGGTGTTGTTTCTCCCCCTCACTTTCCTCCTCTGCTCTATCCGGCACTCAAGTTGTGTCAGTGACCTCATCATCATCATCCCCTCTATCCTCATCACTAGAGCCAACTTGAATGCATGAAGGTAAAAAAGCCTTATGCCATTAGAACCACTTTAACTGGAGTCATGTTCAAGAGAAGTACTTCCCTTTTGTTCTGTCTTCTAAAGGGGGAGTCATGACTGGCAGCAGTGGATTGGGGGTGCCATCCTGGGGGAGCCTGTGTCTGATTGGACACAGAGTTCTGTTACGATTGGGCTGGATTTTGGTATCTTTCTCTGTCCTCCCCTCCTGTTAAGTACTGGATGGTTTAGTTCTATCTAGAGCCTCCCCATTTCTTCTATGTTCTTCTATCCTCTATATTGCAATTAAAATTCTGTACTGCAAAAGAATGAGAAAATGTTCATTTGGGAACTTGAATTTGCCTTGAAAGAATCCCCATCTGGGTTCAATCATCAGTTGGGCAAATATTTTTATTTATCTCTAGCGGGCCATTAGGTATCAATAGCACTTAGAGTATTGTTCAAAGCTGCGTCAAACTAATTAAACCCTGTTCTTTTTCTCTTCAGATTCTGGTCATTGTGGCAGCCATATTGGAGATTGGCCTCAGCGTTAGATTGTTCTACATCAGGTTAACTATCACGTTACTAAGTGGCAGTCCTTTTTGGGGCCCGGTGTTTGTAAGTACCTTTACAATTTGCTATTTGTGATTGTAATAACTGGGTGCAGAAAGGCATCGGCCTGCAGTACCACCTATTGGCTAATCATAGATTAACTTTTACCAATCTAAAAGGGGAGGGTTTGAATCAATGTGAGATGTTATTGCATGTGTCCCCATTGGAGAGTTTCCCCACACTTCCTATCCTGGTGACCACTCTCATTTGATCACTTGGACAGGAAATGGGGTTTAATCTTCCCCAATAAGAACAAAGACAAAAAGAGTAACCTGAAAAAGTTCTATTTCTTTCTTATGCTATCCAAAGAGAAATATGATTGGATTGTCATAAGTAAAAAATTAAATATTTATATAATTAAATATGCACAAGTGTTTCAACAGATTAAGCCCCTGTTTTGTGATTAAGGCCGATAGAGAGGCTAAGCCATCTAACATGGATTGGTAGCTTTTATCACTTACAGTTGGTATCGGTGTATTTCAGGACAGAACTGTTGACAAAATGTTGAGCAGTTGGTGAATCATCTGCTGGTACACAATGACTGCAGTATAGAGGAGGGTATAGTGCAGCATTTCTCAACATTTTAACCCCCGAGATATCCTTTAAATAATTTTCAGGTTTTGTGGAGCCCCTGATAAAACTATTAGGGGTCAGTGCAAATACTTACAGATACAGATAGCTAAAAAAATATTGGTGTCATACCACTGATTCTGCTCGGAACTAAGCACACATCATCAGATGGGAGGTCAATCAGCTTAAGGGACCTCAAGCAATCTCTGGAGGAACCCTAGTGTTCCAAGGAACTCTGGTTGAGAATGGCTGGTCTAGTGAGTTTATGTCAAGGGTTAGTTTAGGTTAGCTTCCATTTAAAAGGGTTTAAGTTCAGTTACAGGGTCTACAATTTCACTAATTGAGGGAAAAGTGACAAATCCTTTTTAAAAATAAATAAAGAATGGGGTAAATGGCGCTCCCTGTTTAGTGGGTATGTGAACTGTATGTGCAACACCAGTGCTACCAGAACCACTGTAATGATATATGCATAATATAAAATCATATAGGGCAACCCCCTATAAACATATACCTATGTGCAAACTAATCAATCAGTTGAAAAAACTCTATTAAAAATAAAATTAAGCAGTTAAAAATAGGTTAAACCATCAATTATATATAGAACATATCACCTTTATTCCTATTTTTAACTGCTTAATTTTATTTTTAATAGAGTTTTTCAACTGATTGATTAGTTTGCACATAGGTATATGTTTATAGGGGGTTGTCTTATATTATTTTATATTATGTGTATATCATTACAGTGGTTCTGGTAGCACTGGTGTTGCACATACAGTTCACATACCCCCTAAACAGGGAGCGTCATTTACCCCATTCTTTATTTATTTATACACATTAGCCCCCTCGTGGGTCTATTAGGGGAGGTTGCATACCTTCATCTCTCTTTTTTAGTCCTAAGCGTGGAGTTTGTGTTTTTTTTGGTAAATCCTTTTTAAAGCCCATCTCTTCTACTAACAATACTTGCCTTTCCTGCTAAATCCCTAGGTACAGTTGTGCTCAAAAGTTTGCATACGCTTGGAAAATTGGTAATATACATAATGTAACGTTTTTAAAGTAAACATGAGGGAGCAGGCAAACACATTTATTTTATTTCCCATGGGATTCATATTCTGGTACAATCATTTTTATTGAAAAAAATATAACATCTTGAAAGCGTTCACCCATGCAGGGGCGTAGCTCAATGAACATAACAATCTTATAACATGAATAGGAAATTACTATTATAACATGAATAGCAATTAACTATCAACTGGGGACCTTATGGGGCACCCCATAGGTCCAAATAAATCACCAGGGCATAAGGGCCAACTAATTAGGGTCCAAGATGCAGGTGCACTAGATCATAGCAGAGGGAAATGCGTATATTGGTCCAATGAAAATCCCTGTCACAGACCGGCATGAATATTCGGCAGAAAGATACAAAATTTAAAAAGATTGAAAATATAGCGATGGTGGCCACTAACCATCATGAGGTGGGCCCCAAATTCGTGGAGCCAGGGTCACCCAAGAGCACAAGAAACGAAGAGCAGCCCTAGGAATAGTCTCGATTGCAAAAAGAAAAAGGAGGAAGAGGAGAGCAGAAAGCAGGAAAGGCAGACCAGAATATAGAGAAAAGTAGGGGAGAAGGAGGGGGGGGGGGAGTCTTGCAGGAGGAGAGAGTGACAAGACCGTTCTCAGGAGAGGCCCAGACTGCTCAGGTGTAAAGTGGGAAGAGCATAGATCCTCCAAGGAGACCATACTTTAAGAAATTTAGAGTGGAAGTCATTTAAAATACTCTAATTGATCTCATGATTAATGAGAAAATGTTGAGTGCTCTTCACCATAGCAAATGGAACAGAGGGCCTCTTCCAAGCTCTGGCTATAACCCGTTTGGCCGCAATAAACAAATAAGTTGCCAGTTTCTGTTGGTAAGAAAACAAGTCCTGGATCGGGCAGTGCAACAAAGAAAATTTTGCATTTCTATGAATGGGTATATGAAATAAGGAATGCAGGTGGCCAAACACCCTGGACCAAAACCCTATGAGGTGAGCACGGGACCACCAAGTGTTTATTACATCGCCCTGCTGACCACATCCTCTAAACCACCAGTCATTATAGGATGGGTTCGTGCTCGCTATCTGGGCCGGGACCCAGTACCACCATAGGAGGACTTTGTATGCAGCTTCTAAAGTAGCCATGTTGAATGAGCATTTGGCCACAGAGGACCAAGCCTTGTTTCAGTCCTCCGGTTCAATAGAGGTCTCCAAGTCCTGTTCCCACCACAACCTATAAGACGCGGCCCTGGGCAAGTCCATAGCGTTTAGAGAAGAGTAGATTTTGGAGATAGCTCCTGGGGCCCCATGGAAATGAAAGCAAAGGAGTTTAAAAAAGTTTTTTTTAGGATAAAAGGAATTGCATCTTAACGAAGAGACTCAGTGGTTTAGTTGAGTATGGTGATAGAATTGCGTCCAGGGCGCTTCATGGGTGTTCTGGAAGGAAGACCAGGAGGGAAGGATACACGTTTAGAGAAAATGTCAGACCTCTGTGAAGCCATGGAAGGACCACCAAGACAAAAAGCTTGGTTGATCAAGGCCCAACGGGAACAGGGGGTTATTAAAGAGGGGGAGGAGTGGTAGAAAGGGGGACATGAGGTTACCCGAGAAGCGAACAGAGTCCCAGAGTTTAAGGCTGACGCATAAGCGGGCTGAGCGAGGGGGGGGCGAAGCTTGTAAGGAAGCCAAAGTATGGCCGAAAGCCATGGGATTCATATTTAATTGTAGGCTATAACAGAATGGTACAATTATAAAGCAACTTATGGTAACAAGTAAACAAATGAAATTACCCATTTTTTAAAGTGTGTACCTATGAGGTCCCAAATTGTTGAAGGCGGTTCCCATTCATCTTGGCAAAATACCTCCAGGTCATGCTGCACGTTTGAGATCTCCACAGAGTGACTCGTGACATTAAGGTTATGAGACTGATGGCCACTCCAGAACCTTCATCTTTTTCTGCTGTAACCACTGTAGGGTCAACTTGGCCTTGTGCTTAGGGTCATTGTCGTGCTGGATATTCCAAGAGTGTTTCATGCTCAGCTTTCATGCAGGAGAATTGTCTGCCAGTAATTTCTGATAACATGCTGCATTCATCTTGCCATCAATTTTCACAACAATCCCCATGCCTTTAGAGTTCACACACCCCAGTAAGCTACCACCATGCTTCACAGTTTGGATTGTATTCTTGTCTCTATAGGCCTTGTTTCCATACATAGTGCTTATGGTTGTGACTATAAAGCTCTATTTTGGTCTCGTCACTCCAGATTACAATGTGCCAGAAGCTGTGAGGCATGTCAAGGTGTTGTCGGACATATTGTACCCAGGCTTTTTTGTGGCATTGGTACAGTAAAGGCTTTTTCCTGTCAACTCGACCATGCAGCTCATTTTTGTTCAAGTATCATCGTATTGTGCACCTTGAAACATCCACACTATCGTTTCCAGAGCAGCCTGTATTTCTCCTGAGGTTACCTGTGGGATTTTCTTTGTATCCCGAACAATTCTTCTGGTAATTGTGGCTGCAATCTTTCTTGGTCTGCCTGATCTTGGCTTGGTATCAAGAGATCCCCAAGTTTTCCACTTCTTAAGTGATTCAACAGTACTGACTGGCATATTCGAAGCTTTTGATATCTTTTTATATATTTTTGCATCTTTATTAATTTCTTTTACCTTGTTACGCAGGTCTTTTGACAGTTCTTTTCTGCTCCCCATGGCTCAGTGCATCAATGTGAGCGCTAACAAACTGATTGACTATTTATACACTATTTACAATTTAAAAAGCAACAAGATGTGATAAATTCACCTTTAAATTACCATTTTAACCTGTGTGTGTCACCTTATGTGTCTGTACCAAGGCAAAACATTCCAGGGTATGGAAACATTTGATCAGGGCCATTTGGGGGATTTCTGTTATCATTAGGATTTAAAAAGGAGACAAACTATGATTATAAATGGCTTCATATGGTCACCATTCTTAAAAAAAATTTTTGGCATGATCAGTCATACTGTCAATATCAATGCCAAATAATATTTTTTTTAATTTTACAGTACATCATTGCCGCATCTCTAACACTTGTCGCTCAGAAAAAACCCAATATCTGCTTGGTGAGTCTTTTCTTCTTTTCATTTTCTAAGCAGTCAGAAAGTAACATTGCTATTAGGTGAGTATTAGATTTTTTTTCAACGAGAAAGTTATTTATAGCTGGTAGTGTTGGGCCGAACACTCCCTGGTTCAGTTCACACCAGAACTCCCGAAAATGGAAAAAGTTCGGAAACCGAACGGCAAACCCTATTAAAGACTATGGGACCCGAACTTGAAAAATCAAATTTTGAAGGCTTATATGCAAGTTATTGATATCCATAAAAAGGGTGTGGGGGATGAGGTACTGCCCTGGGGGACATGTATCACTCCAAAAATATTTTTAAAAAAATATAATTTTTAAATGAGTAGTGATTTTAATGATGCTTAAAGTGAAACAATAAAAATGAAAAATTCCTTTAAATATAGTGCTGGGGGGGATCCCCGTAGTCTGCCTGTAAAGTGACACATCTGTACCATGTATAGAACCTGCTGTAGCAAAATTGACATATATAAAAAAAAAAAATAACCTTTAAATTGATTTTCTGGGCGTAAGTTTTCTTGAAAAAAAAAAAAAAAATGCAAATAATACACAAAGTGAAAAAAAAAAGCATGACATAGATAGACATCTATTTACTTGGCATAACATCATCTTTCACATAGGGCTGGGGAAAAAATCAATTTGAATCTTGAATAGAGTTGAGAGGTCAAATCGATTCAAATGTTCAGCAAATGGATTTTTTTAGATTTTTTTCCCCACCAGAACCGGCGCTGACACCACGCCGGTCCTGAGGAGCTTCGGGCAGGAGTTTTTAGGCGAGGTCATGGCTTCAGCCTAGTCCGCGAGGCCGGACGCCGCGGACTAGGCCGAAACCGCGGCCTCGCCTAAAAACTCTTGCCCGCAGCTCCTCAGGACTGGCGTGGTGTCCATCAAAAAAAGAAAAAAAAACTCGATTCGAGTCGTGAGTCAAGTTTTTTTTTTTTAAATTGCAGATTTTTTTTGGAGAAAAATCGCCCAGCTCTACTTTCACATTATACCAAAAAATTGGGCTAACTTTCCTGTTTGTTTTTTTTTTTTAATACATCAAAGTGTCTTTTTTCCCAAAAAATTGCGTTTGAAATGACATATAATATTGCAACGATTGCCATTTTTTCTTCTAGGGTCTCTGCTAAAAAAATTATATATAATGTTTGGAGGTTCTAAGTAGGGCTGAAACAACTAATCGATTAATCGACAACTATTCGATTATGAAATTAATCGATTACTATTTTTATAATCGATTAATCGCCCAGTAACATAATGTGGTTAAAAAAAAAAAAACTAAAATGAGCCCTTTATAGTACAAAAAGAGCAAATAATCACTACTGTAACTATTTCTCTCTCAGTTCTACAGTAAAAAAATGAACCCCTTACAGTAGTGATTTGCTTTTTTTGTACTATAAAGGGCTAATATTAGTTTTTTTAACCCCATTATGTTACTAAACCTGGTTCACATCTATGTGTTTTTTGGTGCTTTTTGCAGAAACGGACTACAGTTCATTTACATGGTTTCCTATGGGACACGTTCACATCTATGCTTTTTCAGCCGCTGCGTATTTGGAAAGAGTCAGTGACTTTTTTTTAACACAAAACAGTGCTTTTTTGTTTCAATATACTTCAATGGAGAAGCTGCAGAAAAGCATGTAATGCATTTTTGCAGCAATTGGTGGTTTTTAATCTGCCCAACAACAAATTGGCCAAAAAAATGCAAAAACGCAAATCGCAGCAAAATCTTGTGTGCAAAAATCAAAACGCACAGCAAAGAGCACTGCAGAAACAGATCAAAACCAAACTGCAGAGGTGTGTACCGAGCCATATGCTGGCCACACCGATCAATTTTCAGATGAGAATATTCAGACGAAAAATCTTTGTACATTCGATGAATGAAAGAATGTTTGAAATTTTCACTTGTTTTTAACATTCTGTTTTTAAAATGATTGTAATTTCTGAACGAAAACCACATACACGGTCTGATAATTTCTTTCACCAAGAAGTTTTCTATTTCCAAATTTTCCCATCACTGTGGTTGAAAATGAACGTCGATTTGACCCCACTAACGATTAGAAAATCGGATGAATGTTCTTATCTCTCCTCTAATAGTATATACAGTAGATCTCTTCTATCTGTTATTCTCAGAGTGGATTAGATAGTTTTGTGGGGGACTGTATATGCTCAAAATGTGACACCTGGGAAAAGAGTGCCTGATTGTAGGTATGGCTGGAAACAATTTTTAATCTGTAAATAACGGAATAATTCTGATTGGGGAAGTCCAGAAGTTTCATATAGAGTAGGAAAGGAGTGTATATAAATTTGTATCTGCATCCTCTAAACTGCACTCCATGCATTAAAGGAATTAAGGGAAATCAAGGCAGGGTAAAGGGCTGGGTTTTTAATAAAAAGTGGTATATGGGGAGATTGAAGGCCGAGAGTGGTTTTGAATCAATCCCAGATGGATAAAGAGTGTTTTGTGATAGGATTGCAGATAGAGGTACGATCAACTGGACGTAACCATAACATATTAGCTACTGAGATAGGGTCACAGTCAACAGACTCAATTGCTACCCATACCAAAACTTCCTTTACTGCATAGTATATAGGTAAATGTGCAAGGTGAACTTGATAATAGGCAGAAATATTGGGGAAGAAGAGAATAGTAGCTAGTTCTTTACTAGTACTAGTTTAGTAGCTAGTTTACTAGTAGCTAGTTCTGTACTAGTTTACTAGTAGCTAGTTCTGTACTAGTTTACTAGTAGCTAGTTCTTTACTAATGGGTGTATCTCACTTTTAGCAGCAGCTTTATATGTTTTGTGTTGTGATATAGCACGGTATTCTACTTTTTGTTTATATTATATAAGAAATATTGGGGAGACCTAAGCCTCCACGTTGTTATGGAAGACAAAGAGTGGATTTAGAGGTACAGGGTTTAGCTGTGCCCCAGCTCCAGATAAATTACATAATTCTACGCCTAATAAGTCGTAAGAAATGGGCAGGACTCTAAAAAGGTATAAGAATTTGGATAAAATAGCCATCTTGCCTATTAAGGATAAGGATATAGAGGACCATTGTGTTAACAATTCAGTAACCTGTTTCAGTAACGGAGGGATGTTAGCTGAATATAAATTGGTTATTTTAGCAGTAAGTTGGATTCCTAGGTATGGGAGTCGATGTGGTGTCCATGCAAAGGGGAGCGAGTTTTTAGCAAGTTGAAGTTCAGCAGAAGATAGGGAGATGTTGAGTGCAGTGGATTTTTGGTAATTAACTGTCAGACCTGAAATGTGTGAAAAACGGTCTAAGAAAGCCAGGAGATTAGGTGCTGTGATATGGGGAGAGGTCATAAAGAGTAAGATATCATCAGCAAAAAGGCAGACTTTATGATGATATCCGCCTAACTTAATACCTTTAATGTTTGGGTCCGATCTAATCAATTGGGCAAGCGGCTCGATGATGAGAGCAAAAAGAAGTGAGGAAAGAGGGCATCCTTGACAGGTTCCACTTCCAATAGGGAATAGGTCAGATTTAAAACTGACATATTTGATATATGTTTTTGGTTTATCGTATAGGGATGAAATCCACTTTTCAAAAATGGGGATTTGGACCCCATTTCTTATGCCGCATACACTCGAGCGGACTTCTCGTCGGACTGAACTCTGACGGTCTTTCCGACGGAGTTCCGCTGAAACGGACTTGCCTACACACGATCACACCAAAGTCCAATTGTTTAACGCAATGACGTACGAAAGGACTAGAAAAAGGAAGTTCAATAGCCAGTAGCCAATAGCTACCCTTGCATTGTTCTTGGTCCGTCGGACTAGCATACACACGAGCGTTTTTTCCGATAGGAACTGAGTCCATCGGAAAGATTTGAAACATGTTCCATTTCTAGGCCCGTCAGAATTTTTGAAAGTAAAAGTCCGATGAAGCCCACACACGATCGGAATGTCCGACGGAATAGTTCCGTCGCACCTTTTCTGGCAGAAAGTCCGCTCGTGTGTACGCAGCATTAGGGTATACTGAAGATATAAAAGCTTTTGACACAGTCTCATGGTCCTAATATTGAGGGAAAGAAAACATGCTGGTAAACATCTAGATTTGGTTGCATGAGCAAGTAGCGAAGCTATGCGAATATTGTCACCTGCTTGGCGTATGGGAATAAATCCAACTTGACCACTGTGAATAAGTTCACCTATCACCTGATTTAAAGGAGTTGCTAGTATTTTGGCTAAACATTTTATGTCAAGATTAAGGAGTGAAATAGGATGATAATTTGTCCAGGAGGTTGTACCAGATTTAGGTTTAGGTAGCAGAGATTATAGCCATTAAAGATTCTGAATAAAGAGAGTCCCTTCAGCAGCTAATTAAAGGCTTCAGTCAGAATATGAGTTAAAATATCAGAAAACTTCTTGTAATAAGAAGCTGAAAACCCATCTGGGCCAGGACACTTTTTAGGTTTTAAAACTTTGATAGCCATACTAACTTCCGCTACAGAAATTGGGCACTCAAGTCTTTCACGATGAGTTTGGGAAAGTGTTGGAAGTGTGATAGGGGAAAAAAGGGCATCAGCAACTGTGTGATCAAATATATTGTTTGAAGAGTATAATTTAGCAAGATTTTAGTGAAAGGTGTGTAAAATTTTGACTGGATTACTTGTATAATTATCTTGATTTAGCTTAAGTCGCACAGATGTGGGTTTATGCTGTGAACACAAGGTTCGAGCTAAAAGGGTATCAGGTTTGTTTGCCTTGAGATAATAGAGGTGTTGTGATTTGCGTAAAAGATTATCTGCAGAGTCGGTAGGAATCAAGTCAAACTCTAAACGGGCCCTATCAAGTTTAGCTTTAGCAGAGGGGGAGGGAGAGTTTTGAAATGTGTTATGACAAGAATTAAAATAAGTTTCTAATTTTTGGTGGAGGATTTTGCGCTCACGTTTGAGAAATGATGCCTGTCGGATAAGGGCACCCCAGATTACAGGTTTATGGGCTTCCCAAAGAGTGAGTAGAGAAATATCTGGAGAAGAGTTATTAGTGAGATAGTCAGTGAGAGCGAGCTTGATATCTAATGAGTGGGATGGGTGAGTTAAAATTGAATTGTTTATACACCAGGATGTATCTCATGCTTTTGGGACAGGGGAGGAGATGGTAGTACAAACTGCACTATGATCAGACCAGGTAAAGGGTATAATGATTGAGGAAAGGACTTCTGGTGCCATACCTATATTTAGGAAAATATGATCAATCCTAGAGAATGATTTATGTGGATAAGAGTAGTAGGTAAAGCATCTGCGAGCTGGGTTAAGCTCACGCCAGGAGTCAAACAAGTTATATTTAGAAAGAAGTTTTTGAAATGAAAGTTTAGAAGGACTGGAAGGGGGACAGGGTGGGGATTTATCTAAAAAAGTTAAGAAGACTTGATTTAAATCTCCAAATAGTATCACAATACCTAATTTATGGGTATCAACTACGTTACTTCTGGGTATCGCGGACTCTGGCGCTGTGATTGGCCAGAGCCACAATAACGTCACTCCCGCGCATGCGTGCGGGAGCCTCCGGTAACGGCACACTCACTGAAGCAACAGCACGAACAAGCCATTGCTTCAGTGCACATGTGTCGATGAGATCAGCACATGCAGATACAGGGGATATCTCCTAAATTGTGAAGGTTTAAGAGATATCCAGGGTAGCTACAGGTAAATCTTATTATAGGCTTACCTGTAGCAAAAAGTGGTTGTAAAGGGTTTACAACCACTTTGAGAAAATGCTTCAAAAAGCCCTTAAATTGCCTCAGTCCAGTAGAATGAGCAGGGTCTGTAGAAGATGTCAATTATGGTGCTTGTGTTGATGAATCAGTCAGATTCCTCCTTTTTTACAGCTATTACTTTAGAGCGCTGAGAGGGTTTCACAGAGAGTAATGTAACAGGAGGAGAGCATTGAGCCGGTGCCATTTTGACTGATGCCTGGGACATTTTTTGGCTTAACTTTTGGGCGTGAACATCCGAGAACCATCACCTGAGGTAGCTGGGGTTCATCACTGGTAAGGCAGCAAATGTTTGACAGCAGAGCCAAGCTGGGAAGTGATAGAAAGTGGCAGAAGCATCCCTTCAGGAGTGGAGCACTAAGCTGGCATGTCTGCTCATTCAGGCTTCAAGCTCTGCCCTTGTCATTGTGGCATAGATTCAACAAGATGTTGGAAACATTCCTCAGAGATTTTGGTCCATATTGACATGACAGCATCACGCAGTTTCTGCAGATTTGTCAGCTGCACATTCATGATGTGAATCTCCAGTTCCACCACATCCCAAAGGAGCTCTATTGGATTGAGATCTAGTGACTGTGGAGACCAATGGAGTACAGTGACCTCATTGTCATGTTCAAGAAACCAGCATTATCGTGCTGGAAGATTAGAAGATGGGTACACTGTAGTCATAAAGGAAAGAACATGGTCAGCAACAACAGGTTGTAGGCTGTGGTTTAAGGACCAAGCCTCTTTTTGAGATTTAGTTAAAAACAGTTTTTTTTGCTAAAAAATTGCTTAGAACCCCCAAACATTATACATTTTTTTCCTAACACCCTAGAGAATAAAATGGCGGTCGTTGCAATACTTTCTGTCACACCGTATTTTCGCAGCGGTCTTACAAGCGCACTTTTTTTTGGAATAAATACACTTTTTTGAATTAAAAAAATAAGTCAACAGTAAAGTTAGCCCAATTTTTTTTTTTTTATATTGTGAAAGATAATGTTACGCCGAGTAAATGGATACCCAACATGACACGCTTCAAAATTGCACCCGCTCGTGGGATGGCAACAAACTTTTACCCTTAAAAATCTCCATAGACGACGTTTAAAAAAAATTACAGGTTGCAAGTTTTGAGTTACAGAGGAGGTCTAGGGCTAGAATTATTGCTCTCGCTCTACGCTCTTTAAACAAAAAAAAGTGTCACTTGTAAACATCCCTTGTAATGGAAACAAAAGCATGACAGGACCTCTTAAATATGAGATCTGGGATCAAAAAGACCTCAGATCTCATATTTACACTAAAATGAAATAAAAAAGTGATCTGCCGCAGAGACCACTCTTATCGGATAGCGGACCGGACCGCCAGCCAAAGAAGAGGACACCGGGGTTATGGCAGCTAGCTGCTGCCATAACAACGATATTTCTCTTCAAAGTTAGGACGTATATCGGCGTGTGGCGGTCTGTAAGTGGTTAAATGATGCTCAATCGGTACTAAGGGGCCCAAGGTGTGCCAGGAAAATATCCCCCACACCATTACACCACCCCCAGTCTGAACCATTTGTACAAGGCAGGATGGATCCATGCTTTTATGTTGTTTATGCCAAATTCTGACCCTACCATCTGAATGACTGTTTTGCTTGCATCTATCTAGTAAGGTTACTCTGTGGTATAAGCAAGGAAGCTGAGATTTCTGCAGTGTGCAAATGTGCTTTACTATACAAAGATGCTGTACCTACAAAACTATTACAATATTAGGAATACAATACAAGTAAATAAGTAAATAAGACTGTTGATGGTATTGTTGTATCATTGATTTATTCTTCCTGACTTTACTTTACAGATCAAAGGCTCTCTGTCTCTGAACATCATTAGCTCCATTTTCAGCATGGTAGCTGTGATCCTAAATATTGCCGATTTGGCAATCCTGCGGAGCTATCATTACTGTTACTATAATGGGTACAATTATAATTACTATGAAGCTCAGAGGCAATGCCAACAGGAACTTGTAAGTCTTATTCTGGTCATTATATAAATAGAATATCAAGTGTTTAATATATTAAAGGAATGAAACATATATAAATCACTAAACATATGTATACTGATTCAAATGATATACTATACTATAAAAAGGGGCAAGGTTGGATATCATGCGAATAATATAAAATCTTAATGCAGTTTTTCTTCGTGACATTTTTCCAAGCTGTATTCTGCTACATATCTTTGGTGAAAATAACCCAAATTAGTGTATATTATTTAGCCTGTAGGAAAGTTATAGAGTCCATAAGCTATGGTATATACTGTATATCTGAAAATCGATTAATCCTGATGTACCGACTCATTTCTTGAGGCCCGAAAATGCCAGGAAAGTACAAATATCCCCCAAATGACCCCTTTTTGGAAAGTAGACAGTCCAAGGTATTTAATAAGATGTATGGGGAGTTTTTTTTAAGTTGTATTTTCTTTTGTCACAATTTTTTGGATAATGAAGAAATTTAATTATTCTTTTACATTTTTTTTACTGTCAGCAGTGCAGTACAGCATCATCATAAAACTGGTGTGGCTGTGGTCATGGACACTGACTTGGGACAGTATAAGTAAAAAAAAAAAAAAAAATTATTATATATATATATAAATAATTTTTTTTTTTTTTTTTTTTTTTTACTTATACTGTCCCAAGTCAGTGTCCATGACCACAGCCACGCCAGTTTTATGATGATGCTGTACTGCACTGCTGACAGTAAAAAAAATGTAAAAGAATAATTAAATTTCTTCATTATCCAAAAAATTGTGACAAAAGAAAATACAACTTAAAAAAAACTCCCCATACATCTTATATATGTATATATATTTTTATTTTTTTATTTTTCTTCTTTTTTATTACATTTCTTTTCTTTCTTTTTTTTTAAATACAGTGACCAGAGCAATTCGGTGTTACCATAGTAACACTGTACTACTCTGGGGAGGTGATCAGGACTATGGTTGCTTATAACTGTGAATTTTACAGTTACTGTATAAGCAACCATTTTTTATGAATAAAAACTATTTATTCAGTGTTTACTATTGTGATTAGCTGTGATTGGCCACAGCTAATCCCATGATACAGATGGGCTCTGATTGCCCCCCTTTGTACCATTTGGTTACTGTGACCAATCGCTGAGCTCATTACAATAGTACACATGAATCAAAGCCTTTCATTGTGTACAATTGTCATGTGATCTGCTGTGATTGGCCACAGCGATCCCATGGTACCAGCAGCAGGCCGATACACTGGTCTGTCATCCGCTGCGTCCAGTGGACACAGCGGGTGACAGATCATGCCAGAGTGTGGCCTGTGGGGCACACGCAAGGTGCAATCATGGAAGGACATCATATGTGGTCCTCCCAGGATAATAGAGATCCCACCTGGCCATCATATTACAGTAGGCTGGATGGGAAGGGATTAAATGTTAGGCATCATCTCCATACAGCATATAAAAGGAAAGAGATGAAGCCTCCAATAGTGTAGTATCTTTAATTTAATGAAACATGCCAACCACAATAGGAAACACACTCACATGTATTATCTGAGTCACAGACTCATTTCCAGCATTTCTGGCTGAAGAATTCCAGCATCAGGCTCCGGACATCTCCTGGCTTCACCCTACGTGTTATGTCACTAGTCGACGTGGCTTTGTTGGGGAAAGAAAACAGTAGTCATATTCAATGTCTATACACCAAAAACACACCATAAAAGATTCCATAAGTTACTTATGGATAAACTTCAACCTTACCCCAGAGAATGCCTAATCTTATGCAGGCATTTCAATGAAGTTATTAATACCACATTTGCAGAAAAGGGACTACCACTCTCTCTTCCTTCCTTCACTCTGCAGATCTTTCTGATCCTTGACGGTGCCTACATGTTACAGAAACAGACTATATAGTCTATTTTAGGAAAGGTGAGATATTAGGGGTCTTCTAGACTCCTGAATTCTCATTAAAGAGAACAAACCTAATCTACAGGCCTAAAATTATTTTTTATACATGTAAACAAAAACATAAAAACAGCTGTGGCAGTGAAAGGGCTAAAGGGACCAAAACCCAAATAACAGGGAAAGCGAACCGAACATCCAGGACGCATCCCAGCATCCTGTATAATAGACATATACTGCATATATTAAACTAAAAGATACCCCATAAGAATCGCTGACTTACTTTTTTTTTTTTTTACAGAATGGCGTTTATGCTGTTATTTCCCTACTACTTGTGATAAATTTGCTGCTCTTCTGTGTCACCGTTTCCACCTCTGTTTTTGAATGCCGGTCTCTCTCTAAAGTACAAAGTGTCACCCAGGTAAGAGACGTATGGGATTACTGTAAAAAGAATGTCAAGTCAAGGGACCAGCAAAGTCTATCACCTACCAGCTTTGGAAAACCCCTTTGCTTTGAGATCATTGTCCCAGCTCTCCCCTGTGGTCTTAACAAGGATTGTGTTTAGGCATCACCCTACTTATAGCAGAGGTCTGTTTGCAGTGTGGCAAAAAGGATCCCCCATCACAGTACTGCTAACATAAATGACATATTTACCTGACTGGGGCCATACCATAACCACAAGCCAAACACTAGCCATTCAGGTGTCAGTAAAAGAAAACGGAATTCAAGAGGTGACAGTATTCCCTACTGAATACCTGTCAGTTGCACCTGCATCACTCTGAAAGGGACCTACCATGGATCTCTCTTTAACCACTTCAGCCCCGGAAGGATTTACCCCCTTCCTGACCAGAGCACTTTTTACAATTTGGCACTGCGTCGCTTTAACTGCTAATTGCGCGGTCATGCAATGCTGTAACCAAACGAAATTTGCGTCCTTTTCTTCCCACAAATAGAGCTTTCTTTTGATGGTATTTGATCACCTCTGCCGTTTTTATTTTTTGCGCTATACACGGAAAAAGACCGAAAATTTTGAAAAAAAATGATATTTTCTACTTTTTGTTCTAAAAAAAATCCAATAAACTCAATTTTAGTCATACATTTAGGCCAAAATGTATTTGGCCACATGTCTTTGGTAAAAAAAATGTCAATAAGTGTATATTTATTGGTTTGCGCAAAAGTTATAGCGCCTACAATCTAGGGTACATTTTCTGGAATTTACACAGCCTTTAATTTATGACTGCCTATGTCGTTTCTTGAGGTGCTAAAATGGCAGGGCAGTACAAAACCCCCACAAATGACCCCATTTTGGAAAGTAGACACCCCAAGGAAATTGCTGAGAGGCATGTTGAGCCCATTGAATATTCATTTTTTTTGTCCCAAGTGATTGAATAATGACAAAAAAAAAAAAAAAAATTACAAAAAGTTGTCACTAAATGATATATTGCTCACACAGGCCATGGGCATATGTGGAATTGCACCCCAAAATACATTTAGCTGCTTCTCCTGAGTATGGGGATACCACATGTGTGGGACTTTTTGGGAGCCTAGCCGCATACGGGGCCCCGAAAACCAATCACTGCCTTCAGGATTTCTAAGGGCGTACATTTTTTATTTTACTCCTCACTACCTATCACAGTTTTGAAGGCCATAAAATGCCCAGATGGCACAAACCCCCCCCAAATGACCCCATTTTGGAAAGTAGACACCCCAAGCTATTTGCTGAGAGGCATGTTGAGTCCATGGAATATTTTATATTTTGACACAAGTTGCGGGAAAGTGACAATTTATTTATTTATTTTGTTTTTTTGCACAAAGTTGTCACTAAATGATATATTGCTCACACAGGTCATGGGCATATGTGGAATTGCACCCCAAAATACATTCTGCTGCTTCTCTTGAGTACGGGGATACCACATGTGTGGGACTTTTTAGGAGCCTAGCCGCGTACGGGCCCCCGAAAACCAATCACCGCCTTCAGGATTTCTAAGGGTGTACATTTTTGATTTCACTCTTCACTGCCTATCACAGTTTCGGAGGTCATGGAATGCCCAGGTGGCACAAACCCCCCCCAAATGACCCCATTTTGGAAAGTAGACACCCCAAGCTATTTGCTGAGAGGCATGGTGAGTATTTTGCAGCTGTCATTTGTTTTTGAAAATGAAGAAAGACAAAAAAAAAAATTTTTTTTTTCTTTTTTTAATTTTCAAAACTTTGTGACAAAAAGTGAGGTCTGCAAAATACTCACTATACCGCTCAGCAAATAGCTTTGGGTGTCTACTTTCCAAAATGGGGTCATTTGGGGGGGGTTTGTGCCACCTGGGCATTCCATGGCCTCCGAGACTGTGATAGGCAGTGAAGAGTGAAATCAAAAATTTACGCCCTTAGAAAGCCTGAAGGCGGTGCTTGGTTTTCGGGGTCCCATACGCGGCTAGGCTCCCAAAAAGTCTCACACATGTGGTATCCCCGTACTCAGGAGAAGCAACAGAATGTATTTTGGGGTGTAATTTCACATATTCCCATGGCATGTTTGAGCAATATATAATTTAGTGACAACTTTGTGCAAAAAAAAAAAAATTTGTCTCTTTCCCGCAACTTGTGTCACAATATAAAATATTCCATGGACTCGACATGCCTCTCAGCAAATAGCTTGGGGTGTCTACTTTCCAAAATGGGGTCATTTGGGGGGGGGGTTTGAACTGTCCTGGCATTTTATGCACAACATTTAGAAGCTTATGTCACACATCACCCACTCTTCTAACCACTTGAAGACAAAGCCCTTTCTGACACTTTTTGATTACATGAAAAAATTATTTTTTTTTGCAAGAAAATTACTTTGAACCCCCACACATTATATATTTTTTTAAAGCAAATGCCCTACAGATTAAAATGGTGGGTGTTTAATTTTTTTTTTTCACACAGTATTTGCGCAGCGATTTTTCAAACGCATTTTTTGGGGAAAAAAACACACTTTTTTACATTTTAATGCACTAAAACACACTATATTGCCCAAATGTTTGATGAAATAAAAAAGATGATCTTAGGCCGAGTACATGGATACCAAACATGACATGCTTTACAACTGCGCACAAACGTGCAGTGGCAACAAAATAAATACATTTTTAACAGCCTTTAAAAGCCTTTACAGGTTACCACTTTAGATTTACAGAGGAGGTCTACTGCTAAAATCACTGCCCTCGATCTGACCGTCGCGGTGATACCTCACATGCATGGTGCAATTGCTGTTTACATTTGACGCCAGACCGACGCTTGCGTTCGCCTTAGCGCGAGAGCAGGGGGGACAGGGGTGCTTTTTTTTTTTTTTCTTTATTATTTTTTTGCTTTTTTATCTTATTTTAAAACTGTTCCTTTCATTTTTTTTTTTTTTTTTATCATTTTTACTGTTATCTCAGGGAATGTAAATATCCCCTGTGATAGCAATAGGTAGTGACAGGTACTCTTTTTTGAAAAAATTGGGGTCTATTAGACCCTAGATTTCTCCTCTGCCCTCAAAGCATCTGACCACACCAAGATCGGTGTGATAAAATGCTTCCCCAATTTCCCAATGGCGCTATTTACATCCGGCGAAATCTAAGTCATAAAATGCTCGTAGCTTCCGGTTTCTTAGGCCATAGAGATGTTTGGAGCCACTCTGGTCTCTGATCAGCTCTATGGTCAGCTGGCTGAATCACCGGCTGCATTCTCAGGTTCCCTGTTGAGACAGGAGAGCCAGAGAAAAACACGGAAGACGATGGGGGGGGGCATTCTCTCCCACTGCTTGTAAAAGCAGTCTAGAGGCTAATTAGCCACTAGGATTGCTTTTACATGAAAGCCGACCGCTGGCTGAAAAGAATGATACCAAGATGATACCTAAACCTGCAAGCATCATTCTGGTATAACCACTCAAAGTCGTGAATGCTGTACCTGAAGACAAAAAAATGGTTAACAATAAAGCACAGTAAACGGTAAAGTATAAAAAATTGCATACCTGAAAAGCAAACATGATAAAACATAATAACAATAAAACATTGCAGAATAGAATACAGTAAAAAAGAGCAGAACAATAGAGAGAATAGAGAGAGAGAGAATAGAGAGAGAACAATAAAACGACAACTATTATTTTTTATTTTATATTTTTGTTTGTGTTTTTTTTTTTTTTTTTTTTTTACACTTTTTTTGTAACTGTAACTTTTATAACTGTAACCAGTTCCAGGTTCGGGTCTCTCAAAATGCGATGGCATCTTGGGAGACCCTGTGAAAGTGTGTCCTAGTCTGTGCAATGCTGTACCCTACGCTAATACTCAGCTAGTGAATGGTAGCGTTCAAAACATTCACCAATGCAAAGACCAGGATTGTCAGGACAGGAGGGACAATAATAGCGGGTGTCACGCCTATATCCGCGCTTGCTGCAGACACAACATCTTTTTTGGGGGGGTTCGTTGGGTAGGGGTACTCGGGAGGACATAAAGAAAATGCCTCTCATGCAGCCGACTGCATTTGGTTGGGGATGTGAATGGGGGAAGTACGGGCGCTGCAGAAGTGGTGGGTTCCCAATTAGGATTGGCGAATGCAGCAGGAAGGGCATTATGGGCACAACGGGCCTGTGTTTGTCTTCTTGGTGGCAGCGGGACACTATTTGTGCTTGCCACCTCACCAGCTTGAACTGCACTTATGGGACTCGCCACGTCACCAAGTGTTACTGCAGTGCTGGTTTGACTAGGACCGGGGTGTACTAGGCCGCTGGCGCTTGCCAGTTCACCAAAACGCTACCAAAAAAACTGTTAACGATCGCAGGGATCAGGCCTGACTCTGCGAACGCTGCAGTTATGCGTTTAGTGTTTTGTAAGTGACAGTGATCGATCGATACTGCACTTGGGTGGGCTGGGCTGGGCCGGGCGGAGGGGCAAAACGCAGGTGCTAGCAGGTATCTGAGCTGATCCCACTAACACTGCGTTTTTGGGAACCCTAAACTGCTGGGGACGCCAGTATAGATCTGATCGGATCAGATATTGATGCGTTCAGATACTATACCACTAAGGGAGGTGTACGGTGCGTGGGTGTTAGCGCTACTGGCACTAACCTGACGCTGCCTGGGGCTGGTGCTTGCCAGTTCACCAAAACGCTACCAAAAAAACTGTTAGCGATCGCAGGGATCAGGCCTGACTCTGCGAACGCTGCAGTTATGCGTTTAGTGTTTTGTAAGTGACAGTGATCAATCGATACTGCACTTGGGTGGGCTGGGCCGATTCGGGCAGAGGGGCAAAACGCAGGTGCTAGCAGGTATCTTGGCTGATCCCGCTAACACTGTGTTTTTGGGAACCCTAAACTGCTGGGGACGCTAGTATAGATCTGATCGGATCAGATATTGATCTGTACAGATACTATACCACTAAGGGAGGCGTATGCTGCGTGCGTGGGTGTTAGCAGTACTGGCGCTAATCTGACGCTGCCTGGGGCGACGCATATCACCGCCGGGCGATCAGGGGGCTAAATCTTTATTCGGTAATAAACGGCGGGTGCCCTGACACTATAAAAAATAAACGAACTAACCAGCGTCACCCGTAACGGTTATACAGTGATCAGTGGTGAAAGGGTTAACTAGGGGGCAATCAAGGGGTTAAAACATTTATTAGGTAGTATATGGGGGTCCCTGTCGCTAAAAAAACGCTGACGGCGAACCTAAATATTTACCTCACTAACTAGCGTCACCAGCGACACTAATACAACGATCAGAAAAATGATCGCTTAGCGACACTGGTGACGGGGGGTGATCAAGGGGTTAAAACTTTATTAGGGGGGGTTAGGGGGGTATCCTAGACCTAAAGGGGGCCTAACATTCACTGCCCTAACACTGTAACTGTCACAAACTGACACCAATACAGTAATCAGAAAAAAAAAAAAAAAACCTGCTTGGTGTCAGTTTGTGACGGGGGGGGGTGATTGGGGGGGGATCGGGGGGCGATCGGGTGGGGATCATGGTGTTTTGTGTGCCTGGCATGTTCTACTGTGTGTGTGTGTTTGGTGCACTTACATTACAGTCTTCTCTCCTCGCCCCGGAACGGAAAATACCGAGCCGAGGAGAGATGACATCATTTCCTCTGCCTCTGTGTACAATACAGAGGCAGGGAAATGATCCCATTGGCTGGGAGCGATCGCGAGGGGGGGGCCACGAATGGATGGCCTCCCCCTCACCACCGATCGACGGGGGAGATTTGCCGACCGCCGCAGGCACCGGGGGGGGGTCCGATCGGACCCCCCACCCGCGGGCAGGCAAGGACGTACCTGTAAGTCCTTTTGCCTGCCCGTGCCGCTCTGTCGACGTATATAGTCGTGCGGCAGTCGGCAAGTGGTTAAAGACTGACACAGGTGTAAATGAGCCCTAAGAATGGATTTCTTCTCACTTTGGAAAGATTTCCTCCTACTTCATATCAGTGGTGGCCCGTAATGCAGGGGCACCGCCCCCCCCCATCCATGCGTCCGACCCCCTAATCTACATGCAGGTTGCCAGATGCATGGATTGCATTGTGTTTTTTTTTAAGCACATGATTATAGCCAGATGCTCTAATAGGCTTCAAAAAAGAGTGGGCTCGGGTCACAGAGCACTGCGCTCCGAGCCCACCCAGTTGTGTGACCTTAGGGAATGAATATTCACTAATGTCATACTGATTCTCCTCCTGGCCAATCAGAAAGTCCTGAGGCCTGTGACCCAAACTGAGAGGCAATCCAATTGGCCGCCTAGGAGGAGGAGGGAGGAGACGCACGGCACACAGAGGAAAGTAGGGAGGAGATGCATGGCATGATGCAGGGAAGAAGGAGATGCAGAGGAAGCTGCCACCTGGAGCAGCGCTGCCTGTGACCTAAATGGGGTAAGTGCTAGGCGCGGGTGACCCGAATGACTGGGGAGGTGGCACCTCCCCTAAAAAATATACCACCAGCCGCCAATGCTTCCTATTGCATCTGCAGGAAGTGAAGTAAAATCTCCTCACTAGGTCACGCAATAAGCGAAAAATAACCTGACAAGGGTTTTAAGGCTTCTCTACTCTATTCAAAACATTAAAAAGTTTGGGCTATACTTACACTGTAAGGGTGGACCTGTATTTATTTTTTTAAAACAAACGTTTTTATTGAGAAAAAGAAGCATGGATAAACAGCATCATTTACAGTGAATAAGTCAGCACAGAATATGTAACAGAGTATAAAACCAGTGATTACATAGTACACACTTCATAGTTAGGAAATCGGCATTCAAACTAGAGCTATTGAGGTTTGTTTTCTTTTATAATGTTACATTAATAGGATTCCACGGGGAGACTGCCATGAAGAAAGAGACCTAAGGCAAACTGAGGACAATGTAGGCTCCACCACAGTAACATGACACTTCAACGTCAAAAATATTAGAAAAAATACTAACAAACCATAAAACTAAAAAGAAAAGAAGAACTCAAAGACTGAGCTATAAAACATCATAGTTTACGGGAAATCAAGTTGAAAGTCGCTATCGGTAATACTTCCTCATTTGCAAATGTCCTAGAAATATGGTCAAAGAGGTATAAAAATACTCACGGGGCCCAGGACCTCCATTTCATATCATAAATGTGCATGGTATCCATGATGGCGTGGAAGACCTTCTCCATGAGTTGGATAGCTGCCATTCGTTAAAGGACCTGATCCCAGGGGACCGCCAAAAGAAGGCTATAGACCAGTGGACTGCACTAAAAAGTGTGTGAGATCAGGTCGGGGGGGTGGATCCAGGTATGTCAGCGAAGAATAAGCACATCTGGTGGGTTAGCATAGTTAGGGTACCTGTGATCTCCACTACCTTAGAGGTTACTTTCTGCCATAGGTCCCTCAGAGCAATGCAGGTGAGTCCCCTTCTCAGGGCAGCTTCTGAAGCAGTTCACGGAAACTGTGGGGAAGAATTTGTGTAATTTAGCAGGGTTATAGTACCACCTGGTGTGTAACTTCACCACTGTTTCCTTCACCGCCACCGATTTAGTACATTTATGCATATTGGAGATCCTATCAGACCATTCTTCCGATGAAGCAACCTCCCCAGTCTCCTTCTCCAACCTAAGTATAACGGATGATTTGTCTGGGAGGCCTAGGCTACCTAGGAAGGTATATAGAAGGGGGATTGTCCCCTTGTCTCTGGACGCTGGACCACATAGATTCTCAAAAGTTGTGTCAGGGCCAGAGGCAGCGCTGGGGCAGTGTGAGGTAAAGAAATGTCTAATTTGTAGAATTCAGTACTGGGTAAGGTGTGGGAGGTTTGTAGGCATAGGAAAGAGCAAATTACTCGATCCTTCTGAAGTGAATCTAGAGTAATGAGGTCTTTCATGGTCCATAGAGTGAAAGCGTTCGGGTTGGGAAATGCTACGAGAAATTTGGGGTCCCCAATAAAGGATGCCAGCCTGGGGTTGAGAGGAAGTAATGAGAATTTTTTTTTATAAAGGGCCCATAAATGTAGGGATTGGCCTACCACCGAATTTAAATTCAAAAACATTTTATTGTTGTTTTAACATGACATACATGAGAATGCGTACATTTCCGGCAACTGAGGAAACATAACTTATAATGTGTTACATGGATAAGAACAAATATTACAAACTAGTGCCAAAGAAAGGAAGCAAAACAGTCATTACGAGAAAGACTCTCAGCTGTGATATGCATTTCAGTTGTAAAGGATTATCCATGTAAAGTCATAGAGATTCTCGTGAGCCGAGCATCACAAGTTCTGGATTATATAGGACAAAGCCCGGACTCCTAGGTCTCAGGAATATCAAATGAGGAAATACTAATATGTATAAAGCTTTCAGACAGGTTCCTCAGGAGTCTCAGGGTACCGTAATGTGAGCACAGATCCTTTGATCCGTGTGTATTAATCAGGGATGTCCGGTGGACTCCTCCCACCCAGGTGGACAGATATAAATAGGGATTCACTCCTTGAGGAGAGACGTCGGACGGCCCCGGGCGCCCTAGCACACCCCCTCCATGGGATCTTCCTGTAGGTGTGGTCGGGATCTGCCCCGTGCCATCCGTCTCCCCAGGAGCATTATAAATTGGCTGGAGGGTTAACAGAACAAAACCCCCCATTTCTGTTTCATGCCGAAATGCCCATTCATCCTCCTGAGATGGGGAGAAAGGGTCCCCTGGACATCCCAAGCAACAAAGTCCCGAGAACTCTACTCATTGGTCAGAGAGAAATAGCGGGGTCTCATCAATCTTAAAAAGGGGAAACAGAGAACGTGTGAAAAGAGGGATAAGAGGGAGTAGAGAAGGTGGAGAGAGAGGTTTATTTAATAGCAGAGGCTAAACTTGCGTCAGGTTCCAAACCCGGTATAAGGGATATGTTGCAAAATGTGGCCCAAGGTTCCCAGATGGTATTAAATTTCTCAACTTTGTCATTTAGCTTCGCGACTATTTGTTCCTGGGACATGATCCAGGATATTTTCCTCTTGCAAGTCTGGAAGGACACCGTGGGTTTCTTCCAGGCTTTTGCTATAGTGATTTTTGCACCCAGTAAAACAAAGTATGATAGTGCCCGTAAGTGTTTAGGTGTATTGGGTATATCATGGTTAAATAAGGCAATATGTGGATTGGGGCCAATCGAGACCTTAATCAGTTTGCTAATTGTACGAAAAATGAGCTTCCAGAAGGTTCTGATGCGGGGACACGTCCAAATGTGAAGCATGGTGCCCTCTAGGTTGCACCCACGGAAACAAAGATGAGAGGTACCGGGGTATATTATTGCTAATTTGGATGGGACATAATACCATCTGGACAATACTTTTAGACTGGCTTCTATGAGGGAAATGTTACAAATACCTTTGTAGGAGCGCGTCCAGGATCTGAACCAGTCTGTCGTCTGCCAAACTTCGCCTGTATCCTCCTCCCAGGTCTTTGCGTAAGATGGTTTGTTCAGGTTTGTCTGTAGTGCAGTATAGATCAAGGAGATTCCCCCCTTTTGATCCATCAGGTTCGAGCACCAATGCTCAAAAGGGGTTATTGAGGGAGGTTCCGGTTTGTTAGTCCAGATAGAATGTAAGAAGTGTGAGATTTGTGTAAAACGGAACTGTTCCGTGACCGGCATTTCTAGTTTAGGCTTGCAGTATGATATAGTAAGGGGGCCAGCAGGAGTTAGGAAATGTCCGATCCGATAAAGGCCCTTGTCGGTCCACCATCGGAATGCTCGGGTATTTGGTCCCGGTGTAAAATTTTGTGTTATGGAATAGATGAGATAGCGGCTTGAGCTGTGATGTAAGGGAGGGTTGTTGTAATAGTTTAGTGCATGTTGCTATGGAGTGAGAGTGGGGGCCATTATAGCTGGTCTGGTGGTTGGGTCACAGTATAGGAGGAAGTCAATGGTGTTGTGGGGTGTAGCTCTTCTTTCCATTGAAAGCCACTCTGGTTTTGGTCCTTTAGAAAAAACTATAGAGATTTGCGACAATTGCGCCGCTTGGAAGTAGTTCCATAGATCCGGGAGGCCTAAGCCTCCTTGTGTCTTAAGGCGATACAGTATCTTGGAGGGACATCTATAACCCTTTTTACCCCAGATAAAGCGAGTAATCTCTGATTGAAATTTTCGTATAACATTCCTCGGAAGCGGGATTGGTAGAGAGCGAAATAGGTATAAGAGACGGGGAAGGAGGGTCATCTTCACTGCGTGAATTCTCCCCAACCAGGACAGGCCACATCTTGACCACTTTTGTAATTCCCCTCTACACCTATTGAGCATGGCGGGGTAGTTGGCTTTAAAGAGGTTATTTACATCTGAGGTTAAATTAATCCCCAGATAAGGAATGGTCATGGGGGCCCAGGAGAATTCAAAGTTATTAGTTAGTTGTGTCACTATGTCGGGAGCAACAGTTATATTTAAAGCAATGGATTTGGACATGTTAACCTTTAATCCGGATATTTTGCTAAATGAATTCAGGACCCTGTAAATGTTCGGGGTAGTTATTAAAGGGGAGGTAATATACAGTAGGAGATCATCCGCATAAAGTGCGCATTTATGTTCATGTTCTCCGCAAGTCACCCCCTTAATATCAGGGTTCGATCTAATTGCTATGGCCAGTGATTCAATGGCCATTGCAAAGAGAAGGGGCGATAGGGGGCAGCCCTGCCTAGTGCCCCTCCCAATTGGTAAGGAGGAAGTATATCTTCCCATCAACCGTACTTGGGCAGAGGGGTTAGAGTACATGGAATTAATTATATTTAGGAAATGTGGGCCAAAGTTCCAATGTCTAAGGGTTTCAGAAAGGTAGTTCCAGTCAATTGAATCGAATGCTTTGTGGAGGTCGATAGAAAGAATAAAACCTGTTTGTGGGGAGCCTCCATCCCAGCCAGATTTAAGGTGGGAAATTACATCTATTGTCCTTCTAATCTGGTCTGGCCCTTGTCTCCCAGGTATGAACCCTACCTGATCGTTCTTTATATATAAGGGGATAAAACTGGCAGGTCTATTAGCTAGGAACTTGGTCATAATCTTTATGTCGTTGTTGATTAAGAAGATCGGCCTGTAATTTCCGACTTCGCTTGGATCCTTCCCTGGCTTGGGGATCACAGAGATGTATGCAGCATTTAGATCAGGTCCCAGAGGGTGACCTTCCCTAAGGAAGTTAAAAAGCTTTGAGGTGTGGGGCTAAGCTTTCCCCAAATTTTTTATAGTACCCTGTGAAAAACCCATCTGGTCCAGGGGAGGAGCCAAGCTTCAAGGAATTAATGGTGTCTAGAACCACTGGAACCGGGAAGGGGCTTTCAAGTAAGTTCCTGTGTTCTAGGGACAAAGAGGGCAAAGGCAGGGAGTTAAAGAAGTCATCCCGTGATAGTCCTGAACGGTGACTTTGGGGTCTGTAAAGTTCCGAATAGAACTGATGGAAGGTTTTCATGATCTTGGTAGGATTCTGGGACAGGTCACCTGAGTTCAATATAATTTTAGGGAATGTCAGTAGGCGAGGCTTAGGAGTGAGTTTTACCGCCAGTTTCGCTCCTATCTTATCTTTCTGTGAGTAGAAACGCGCCCCAGTCCACCTGAGGTGTCTTTCTGCTGTTGTTGTTAGGTTCAGGTTAAGGAGGGCCCGAGCTCTATCTAACTGGGATAGGGAGTCCGCATTAGGATTAAGCTTATGTGCTTTTGCAAGTTCACGAAAGTTCGCAGTCAGTTTGATCATATTGCTTTTGTGTTCTGCTTTCAGTGTAGCTGTTAATTGCATTATTTTCCCCCTGATTACCGCTTTATGAGCAGCCCAGACTGTGTACGGGGTAATATTCGACGTGGTGTTTATTGTGAAGTATTCTTTAATAGATTTCTCTATTATGGTGGCCTGTATAGGGTCGTTAAGTTGGGTATTCCTGAAGGTGCCAGCGGTTGCGTTCTCTATGGCCTGATGATCTATGGGTGGACAGAGTAACCATTGAGTGGTCTGATAGTGGGGAGTCTATAATCCGGGACTTAACAATCACAGGGATCATAGAGGCTTGTATGAAGATGTGGTCAATCCTGGCGTAAGAATTATGGGGAGCAGAGAAATGAGAATAATCCTTAGTACGAGGATTAGTTTCCCTCCAGGCATCTACCAATCCCACTTCGTGTAGTAACTGAGCCACTTTAACGCTCTGTTTAGTAGGGCGCTTGATTTTCTTTAGACCATCTCCTGATTTATCCATTGAGAAGTCAAAGGCTAAATTTGAATCCCCCCCCCCCCCCCTAGATAGTTGTTCCCTTGAAGTGTGGACGGAGTTTGTGCAGCATGGAATCGAAAAATGCCCGTTGGCCTTTATTAGGGGCGTAATATGAGACAAAGGTGTGTAATGAACCGTCTATGGTCCCTGAAACTAGCAAATACCATCCCATAGGGTCTATAATCGTGTTAGGTTGAGAGAGATTGATATGTTTCGCAAAACATATGGCCACCCCTTTTGTCTTGTTGGGAGCTGATGCGATAAAAAATTGGGGGAAGTTGCGATGGAGAAATGTAGGTTTATATGAAATGGGGAAATGAGTTTCCTGTAAAAAAAGAATATCCGTGTGCATGGATTGGTATACTTGGAACAATTTCCTCCTCTTAACAGGGGAGTTCAATCCCTGAGTGTTGTGGGAGATAAAATTAAGTGTTGGATGAACCTTGCGGTTATCAGCCATGACTTGTATGTTGTGGGAGTGTGCTTATGAGAAAGGTCATACCTGAATTTGTAGGATAGTTCATCTCGAAGTTCACTTCTAGGAGTCCCAATTGGGGTGAAAGACCTGGGAGGAGAAGCCACGAACGAGCGCAGAACCTGGATATTCTCGAGTTGGAGGCAAGAGGAAAAGAGAGTAGAAGGGAGAAAGTAAAATGGAGATTAGACCTGTTACGAAAAACTTAGTCACAAATCTGTCATACATGTAACCAGAGCAGCGTCTACACAAACAGGGGTCCCCTAACCCCTTCTCAACCCCCAGGTAGGGTGAACTACCCATACCTTACTCGTCACCTGCGAGGGCTGGTAACCAACTAATTGGCAAGAAACCCAATGCACTCTAGTGCACTTGGAATCAACTAGGAGGTGCACTAAGTCCACCACGGCCCCACCACCTCTAAGTCCATACTTCTAATGAGATGTGAACTTTCAAATATTACTTCCATAAACTAAACCAAACCAGGAAGATAAAAAAAAAAAAAAAAAAGGAAAACCCTAAATGAACATTATGGAGAGCAATAAAACAGAGCAACCCTATCATCTAATGGATGAGTGTAAAACAGGGTGATACTGTCCTATCCGGACTACCGGGCTCCAGCGAGCCATCAGGGATAAGTAAATGGAAGGGTCTGTCGTAGAGATCAGACCCATAAAGGGGAACAAAATGGTACAAAAATGGAGATGAAACTAAAAAAAGTGCCATTGTGGAATTTGCTGGTGAGGAGAGGGTCAGCAAGACCTAGTACCCATATGGACCTATCAGACCTATATAATAGCCAGATATATATATAAGCTTATGAGAAGACAAGAGACTTCCTCCCGCCTCTGCCACCATCTCATGAGTTCACAGTGTCCACTATTGCTGAGTCCGTGAAACCTGAGATGGTAGCAGTAATGTGAGCCACTGCAGAGAAATGGAACGCCTCTGACATATGACATCTTTGCAGAGGACATTTACATGAGGAAGAGGAAATGTCCCGTAAGAGTTAACATTAGCCCAATAAGTCCATCAGGAATCACCGGAACAGGTTCTGGATCCAACTAGAGGATAGCCCGTCATGGTGGAAGGTTCTCTTTGGAGCTCTGTTTAAGCCAGTTGTGTTGTAGCGGACTTGCTGGTGGGGGCCTTTTTGTAGATGATGATGAGCTCCTGCTGTTCTGTAAGGAAGCTGGATCTTGAGGGATCAGTCCCAATTGAAGGAGCAGACGTTCCCCTTCAGCAAATGAGGAAAAGCCGTAGTTCTTATTCCTATAGGAGAAATTTAATCGAAGTGGGAAAGACCAACGATATGTGATTTCTTTGTCAAGCAGTGGTTGGAGTAAAGGTTTGAGAGAGCGTCTTTTTGCACAGTGTATGGTGACAAGTCTGCAAAAATTTGGATCCTGTGCCCCATCAGAGTTAGATTTTCATAGCCCCTAGATCGTCTCATTACCTCCTCTTTGATGGAGTAGAAATGGGTTTTCACAATGATTTCTCTAGGGAGCCCATCTGAACGGGGGGCTGAAGGGCTCTGTGCGCTCTGTCCAGTTCAAGTTGTTGTTCCGTGATGTCCGGTATAAGGTTCCGTAAGAGGGTCTTTACTGCATCATGAACATTTTTCTCTGATTCAGGGAGACCTCGCACTCTAAAATTATAGCGTCTCGACCTGTTCTCAAGGTCATCGATTTTGGCAAATGCTGATTCCAGCTGATCTTGCATATCTTGCAACCGTGCTGTATTTTGATTAATCCGGGAAACTGCTTGGTCGGCTCTCTTTTCCATTATGTCCATCCTCATCCCTATTTGCTGCAGGTCAGCATGAATGGATGAGGTAATGTGTGCTGCATTTTGGGCCAGGCTTTTTGAAAGGAGATGAGAGAAAGCCTCCATCATGGAGGGGAAGTCTGATGGCACAGGGAATTCAGGCTGGGCCTCTGGGGCTGAAAGAAGCATGCCTGTATGTGGATCTAGCATTGGTGTTGAGGGAAGGCCCAGACCCATCCTGCTCAGGAGGGATTCTGTGGAAGCTGGGGATGCCGCCAGGGGCAGGGGTGGGTAGTCCTCACCTGGGGACTGTGGTGGTGGAGGAGGCTGAGAGTCCTGCTCCCCCCTCGAGAGCGGAGGGCCCGTCGCGGTCATCTGGCTCACCAGATTCCGGCAGACGTTCGCCGTTTTTGGGGATCTGTTCTAGGGGGTTTCCCCCGCTCGTACCATCCAGTTAGAGGCTCCGCGGGTTGCTCCTGATGCTTCGGTGGTTAACGCTGGGCCATGGTGGAGCAGAGCACCAACAGCCTGCGGCCATCTTGGGTGACTCTGCGCATGCGCCTGCTACCACCGAATTTAATGTGGATATATCCTTCTGGCGAATTGTCTTGGCCCATAGTAATCCTGGGAGGAAATATGGGGTTATTGAGATCCCCTCGAGGCGGAGCCAATGGATTCCGAGTGGGGAGGTGTGCCATTTGTGATAGTCTGGCCGAGAGATAGCATAGTCAGAGGTATGGTAAACCCAGGCCGCCCATGGCCCTTGGTATATATATCATTTGTTTGCCTAAGCAGGGTTTTTTGTTTTGCCAGATAAACCTGTTTATGTTTCGTTGTAATGAGTCAAGAGTCTGGCGTGACACATAGTTGGGAAGTGCTCTAAAAAAAAAAATAAAAGTTTGGGGAGGATAGACATTTTCACTGCCTGAATCCTGCCTAAGAAAGTGATGTGGTATGGGCTCCAAGTATGTAGCAAATGTCTGATGCGAGAGAATGCTGGCGGGTAGTTAGCATGATATAGTTTGTGAAGCGTCGGAGTTAACTTAATCCCCAAATATGGTAACGTCTGACCATCCATGGAAAAACTAAAGTTGGATTGAATAGCTATGGAAATTTTTTGGGGTGAATTTGTTGGGGTGAATTAATCGAAAGAGGAAAGCATTTAACTCCCAGACCAGACAAATCTCGGAAGATGTGCAAGGTGAAAATAAAATTGGGAATGGAGACTATAGGGTCTGATAAGAACATTAGGACATCTCCGCATATAAACTTAGTTTGATTCCTGGTCTCTCTTTGTATATCCCTTAATGTTGGGGTCTAGATTAATAGCACGGGCCAGGGGTTCGATGGCAAGGACGAATAAAAGTGGTGACAAGGGGCACCCTTGTCTTGTTCCCCTACCCAATGTAAAATATTCAGAGTTACAACCTGGGAGTTTAATTCATATGCATGGGTGGTGGTACAGTGCCCAAAATCCGTGGACGAAGGCCCCTGAGAAACCAAATTTTTCCAGGGTTAGCTCGAGGTCTTGGATGATATTGGAGGCGAGTCTGATGTTGTCTGTGATCTGTCTGGTCGGGATAAACCCCGTCTGGTCTGGGGAGATTAAGGGGGTGATAGTATTTGAAAGTCTATCCAAAGTCCAAAGATCTTTAAATCCGTTTTGGGGGAGTGTATGCTCCTTATTGGGTATTGGGATCAGAGACATGTTCGCTAGGAGCATGTCATCTGGAAAAATGTTGCCTTTGTGAATGTGGTTAAAGAGAGATTTCAGGTATGGGATTAGGTTGCCTTGGAGTTTTTGTAATATGGGGCGGAGTATCCATCTGGGCCCAGGGTCTTGGAGTGTTTAAAAGGATTTAATAACCCTAATAATTTCTAGGTCAGAGCACGGGGCGTTCAGCTCCTGAAGGTGTTCTTGTGTTAGAGTGGGGAGAGATAAATCGTCTAACCAGGTTCTAAGGGCTGGATCAGGGGGCGAGGAAGGAGGAGAGAGTAGTTCAGTGTAAAATTTAGAAAAAATCTGTAGCACCTCAGACGGGTGAGAGACTATATTACCGTTGGGGCTTCTTAATTTGTACGTGTGGGGGGGTTGGATGGATTGATTAAGTTTTCTTGCAAACATGGCTGAGGCCGAATTGCTGTGTAATAGGAACTTGGCCTTAGACCATCTCAGGACCTTCTCTGTCTGTTCTGAGAGGATCTTATCAAGATCCAGCCTGTTATTAATTTTTTGTAGTAGGTCTGGTGAAAGATTTTGTGTGTGTAGATGGTATATCCTATCCAATTCAGTGGTGAGTCTGGTGATATCAACTAGTCTTTGTTTCTTCCTTTCTGCCACTATTTGGATTATGTGACCCCTAATTACCACCTTATGAGCAGCCCATAGAACCGTAGGGGAGACGTCGTTAGTGTAGTTGGTGGCAAAGTATTCTGCCATATGTTTGGAAATTTGGGATGTCAGGATTGGGTCTGTGAGGAGGGATTCATTTAGTCGCCATCCTGCGACTGGAGGTTTGAGGCCTATATAGGTTATGTCTAGGGAGACCATTTGATGGTCTGACCATGGGCACGAATGAATAGCTGCAGTTGTGGAGTTTGCGAGAAGAATAGGGAAGCAAAACAGGTAATCCAGTCTGGAGTGGCTGTCGTGGGGGTGGGAGTAGAAAGTATACTCACGGGCACCTACATTGTGTGCCCTCCAAGAGTCTGTCAGGTTATGTATGTCTAGTAGTGATTTCAAGGTTTTGGGGAAGGCGTTGGCGGCGCCACCAACCTTGCTCCTATCAAGGGCCGAGTACGCCACCAAATTAAAGTCCCCTCCCATCAGCACGTTTGGGGAGGTGTACTTATCTAAAATCTGAAAAAAAAGCCTTAAAAAAAGGTTGCTTGAGAGTCATTAGGGGCATACACATTAGCAATATTAACCTTTTTCCCTTGTAGGGAGCCCTGCAAAATAAATGTAAATATTTTTAATATCAATTAATAAACCATTTTTAACAAACACTTCCACTCCTCGGGATCTAGACCCAAACATTATATAGTGCCCTAAGCCATAAGATTTATCAAAGTAGGTGGGGTGATTATTTTCAGAGAAATGAGTCTCCTGCAAGAGAATGATGTCAGCCCTCAGGCGTTTATAGGCATTAAAAGCTTTCTTTCGTTTCTGGGGGGAATTAAACCCCCTGACGTTATGGGAGATTAATCTAATACCCATTGTGGTTGGGGAAGGTCAGATAGGCAGATATGAATGGGGGGAGGTCCTGAGGAGTAGGATACCGATGACCCCCAACCAAGAGGTGTGGGGAATTATTGGTCATCAGGTGAGTACATAACTCCCCAACAATGACCAAAACCAAAAATTGACCGTATGGGCTAAAGTACTTAATACAGCATAGCAAGTGCCATTAGAAAAAAAAGAGTCCCGAAACCAAAAAAGACAACATTTTTAAACAAGATAAAAAACATACAAACCATTGGGGTCGAGAGGGGAGAGACCGTCCCGACAAAAGGATAAGACAACAATCTGTCAGGGGTAAAAACTTTTCTGAACAGGACAATAATGTCCAACACTCTTGATAACCTGTTGGGAGACAAGAAAAACTCTCCTTAGAGATGTTCCGAGAGAGAAGGCAAATAGTTTCTTTTCTCCTCCTTCTGTCTTTCTTCTCTTTTCCTTCCCACTGTGAGAATCAGCAAGAGTGGGGGGACAACCAAGCGGGTGCTTCTGTACGTCTGCACAGTGGGGAACAACCAGGTAGCTAGATGGTGCATTGAGGTGCAATCATAAAGTAAGGGGAGTGGCTCAGATTATGAAGTGGGCCACTTTGTTAGTGCCATCCCTAAAAGCAACATCAATACACCTCCGCCATCTTACGTTGTCCCAGGTCATATGTGAAAGTTAAAGTGTAAGGGCCGGAATACGATGAGAGGGGGAATCTGTCAAATCATGTGGCCCCTGAGTTGTCTCTGTCTCCTGCGGTCTCTCTGCGGTGAAGGGGTGGCCCAGATTGCTGAAGGGCGAGGGGTGGAAGGCATCCTAGGGAGGTCTTCTTTCGCCAACAGGCCTAGTTTGACTAGGAGCTTCTTCCCTTCCTGGATGGTGATCACCGTATATGTGGTTCCATTATGTATAACTTGAAGTTTGAAAGGGAACCCCCATCTGTAGTGGATTCTTGCTTCCTGGAGTGGTGTGGTAATTTCTTTGAACTTGCGGCGTTATATCTCCTGCCACCTTAGATAATCAGGGTAAATCTGTATCCTGACACCATCCAGCAAGATGTTGGGAGTGTTCCCGGGAAGCTCTAAGGATCTCTTCCTTCACGAAATAGTCTTTGAGGCATAAAATAATATTCCTGGGAGGTTTATCATCAGGCGGTTTGGGGCGAAGGGCTCTGTGCAGCCTGTCACATACAAAATCAGTCAGGAGAAGCAGGGAACAGGGACTGAAACAACTTGTGAATGGCTGGGATTAAATCTGTGACCCCCTTTGGGACTCCCCTGATTCTCAAATTGTTACGTCTATTTCTGTTGTCCAGGTCCTCCAAGTGGACCTGGATTTGTGAGAGAGATTCTGTAAGGGCTTTGTGATCCCTGCGGAGGTCTGTGTAAACAAGCTGCAGTTCATCGTGCTTCGTTTCTAAGAGATCTGTCCTGCCTCCTAAGACAGATATTTCCTGTTGCAGGGTATTGGTAGATTTATGGAGTTCTGTCTGGAACTTCTCTGCAATCTTGTCATACATCACAGTTAGGCTGTCATCTAAGTCTGCCTTAGTGAGTTGTAAAGCGTACTCACCATCCCCAGACGAGTGCACCGGAGCTGAGCTGTGAGCAGGGGCTGGCGCGTGGTGAAGCTCAACGCCATCTTGAGTTTTCCCAGCCATCTCACGGACCCTGAGGAGATAGTTCATAAGGGACCTTTGAGCCGGTTTCCCGCGACAAGACGTGGAGGACGGCATGCACCGCACTGTCCCCCAGGGGTGCGAGTAGTTTTTGGGTCAGTCAAAGAGGTTTTACGGCCCCGGGGAAGGCGTTAAGTCCCTGCTGTGTCAGGGCTCCGCTCAGATGAGACCTTCCAGATTCGCACCGCGCATGCGCCCTCGTGGACCTGTATTTAAAGTGTAATCAGAGGTTCAGCTATTTTTTTTTTTTTATCTGGATAGAGTGCTGAAGGATTACAACCAATACCAGGTTTTTATTACAAAATTTCGAGTTGCTACCAGAACAGGAATAGAGGAGAAATCTTCCAATGATGACAATTGCTTCCATGACAGCTGTCTAAGAGAGGATTTCCCTCACATTGGAATGATATCCTTTCACTTTCTACTGAGTCTACAGGAAGTGAAGGAAAATCTCCTGAGACGCAGATGGTTAAAAAAAAAAAAAAACTGGCAGTGGTTTTAACCCTAACTCTACATACTCTTTCGGATATGATTTATTTAATAAACTTTAAATACTCTATACATCAAACGTACACACTGCTAAACAAGAAAAAGGAGATGGTTTTGTACTGCTTGACTCCACCTCAGTTCCCTCCATAGTTTTAAGAATGAGTTTGCTAACCACCCCCCAAAACTGTCATATCAGCCAGGACCGGCCAAAATTTGTTTCATTTATGGGCAGGCTGATGGTCCCCAAGTCTATCCATCGACTGACCTGGGTACAACCAGCCTGTTGGATTTTTCTATGCAGCACTCTCTAGTGCTAGAATAGGTGAAGGAAAATATACTTGACTAATAGTGGTTGCATGAGTCTGTTAATTGGGTCAGGGTTTAGATTCAGGTCAGGCTGGAAGACTCTACAGACCAGGCCTCTATCGCCCCCCCCTGGTTTTGTAGGTTTCAAGGAAGCTTCTAGAAGCTAGTGGGCAGGGGTATACATACCTCCCAAGTGTCCCTGATTTTTAGAGATTGTCCCTTATTCAGGACAAAGTTTCTCCGTTCCTCTTTCCTCCTCTATTGTCCCTCATTTTGGTCTGATCTATATAAATGTATATAAAATGCACTACTTACCTATCGAAAAGTGTTTCCCAGTGCTAAACCTTTCATCCAATTTCTAAATTACTGCATTTGTAAAAGCCAAAAGCCAATATAAAAAGGAATAGTTTGGTTAAACCCACAAGTGCTTTTTCTTACCACATAATTTTTTTGTATAATTCTCCTTGAAGAGGGGGCGTGGCAAAGGGTGTGTCCTATACCTACATACTTTTGCTAATAGGTATCCCTCATTCCCATTTCAGTTGAGAGGTATGGGTATAGAGGCAGGGATCTGAATATTTATGAGAGTCGGACCAATCCACAGGCTGGAGGCTTGGCAGGGAGGTCACACAGGCTCATAAATATTCCTATAACTAGCCTTCACAGCAAGAAGCACATGGAAAACCAATGAAAATCCCCAGTTTACCAACCAGTCTGCAATCAACTGAATTATCCTGTCTACCAGTTTGCATTAAGAACAGGGGTTTAGTTTGAACACATTTGCAAATACATGCGTAAGCTGCAGAGCCACTTCACGGTACCCCAGTATTATCCGCAGTCCTAATTCTATAAATTTGTGAGAGCCTCCATAGTAGAAGCACATGTATAATAATGGATAGATAGAGGGCAGGTAAGCCTGGAGGGACCCGCCCCTCCTTAACCACTTCAATACTGGGCACTTTTATCCCCTTCCTGTTGAGGCCAATTTTCAGCTTTCAGCGCTGTCACACTTTGAATGACAATTGCGTGGTCATGCAACACTGTAACCATAAAGGAATTTTTATAATTTTTATCACACAGAGCTTTCTTTTGGTGATATTTAAAAATCACATATTTTGCTAAATAAACAAAAAAAGACCAGAAACTTTGAAAAAAACATGTTTTTTTTTTGTTTGTTTCTGTTATAACATTTTGCAAATAAATAACCTTTCTTCATAAATTTAGGTCAAAATGTATTCTACTACATTTACTTGGTGAAAATAACCCAAATCAGTGTTTATTATTTAGTCTGTAGGAAAGTCCATAAACTATGGTATATATGTGAAAATCTTTTGATCCTGATGTATTGATGGCCTATCTCATTTCTTGAGGCCTGAAAATGCCAGAAAAGTACAATTGTCCTCTCAAATGCCCCCTTTTTTGAAAATAGACAGTCCAAGGTCTTTAGTAAGAGGCATGCCAATTTTTATTTATTTTTTTACATACTGTTACCAGCGCCTTCTGAGAGGACATCATATGATATCCACCTGGTGACCCCGCCCCGTCTGACGCACGGGGACTTGACGGGGACTTCCCTGTGGCATTCCCCATGACGTCAGAGGGGGGCGGGGTCAATGGGTGGCCCCGCCCTCCGTTATTTAAGAACCGTAAGAAGAGGAGAAGCGTCACACAGCGGGAGCCTCCCATCCAATCATGGATGTGTTGCGGCCCGAGAGAAGAAGATGAAGACAAGAAGGTGCCGCGGAGGAAGATGCCGGACGAGAACACCAGAGGAAGAACCAGAAAAACCAGAAGAAGATGATGGAGGAAGAAACCGAAGGAAGATAGAAGAAAGAAGATAGAAGAAAGAAGAAGCATTTAAATAAAGGAATTGTCAAAAATGGTCTCTTGTCATTTTTAACATTTTTGACAGTTTTTTTTGTGAAATGGTAGGGGTACTTTTGTACCCCCTTACCATTTCACACAGGGGGGAGGGCCGGGATCTGGGGGTCCCCTTGTTAAAGGGGGCTTCCAGATTCTGATAAGCCCCCCTGCCCGCAGACCCCCACAACCACCGGGCAAGGGTTGTGGGGATGAGGCCCTTGTCCCCATCAACATGGGGACAAGGCGTTTTGGGGGGCTACCCCAAAGCACCCTCCCAATGTTGAGGGCATGTGGCCTGGTACGGTTCGGGGGGGGAGCTCTCTCGTCCCCCCCCCCCCTCTTTTCCTGTGGCCTGCCAGGTTGCGTGCTCGGATAAGGGTCTGGTATGGATTTTTGGGGGTACCCCACGCTCATCCCTACTCTAGACTAATTGATCCCCTATTAAGTGTGGATACATATGTAATAGATGGTAAAATAAAGGTGTCACAAGGTCAGATATGTACAGTACTAAATGGATCAGAAGATTGGCACAAAATGATGAAATCCAAAAAAGAGGTTTTATTCCAAGCATGTAGTAAACTTAATAGCTAACACATTTTAGGGGCCTCTTTGTGCTCCCTTCATCAGGACTTAAAAGAATGACTGCAGATAAAATTTAGAAATTTTGTATATTAAAGAGTCTCGGTCCTCTTCAGCAGCTGGTACATGTTGCAGCCCATGATCCAACTATTACTTTACATCCCAAAGTGGAAGGGTCTTCAGTGTACAAAAGCAGCCCACATATCTCCTAGATGCCCCATTAAGACAGTAACAGTATAGTTTTGATAAAATCAATCATATGTACCAACTAACATCCACCTAAGGTTCCAGCACCCAAAAATTGTTTAGATAAACAGTAACTGGATCTTTACTGGCGTAGCTACAGGGGTTGCAGGGGTTGCAAGGGCGATCCCACCCCTGCTTTGGGAGACCCGGGTGGCTCATAGAGAGAGGCTCTCAGATCTCCTCACCAAGTCACTGACCAAGGGCATCAGCTTCTTCTCATCGTCCACCTTGTGGTTTCCTCTGTCCACCCTGTGGTCCAGCCCTCCCCTGCATGCTGGGGTCTGCAGTCCACTGCCCATCCAGTGTAGTAGGGCCGCTCTTCTTTAGGACTACATATACCATGGTGATCCTCTCCATCTCCTCTGATTGGTTCATTCTCCCTGCCAATGAGGAAACGGGAAAGGAGCAGAACAGTCGGCTGTCCTTGCCGTGCCACCCTCACTGGCACGGCGGCACAGAGAAGAGAGGGAGGGGGGAAATCCCAGGCAGCTGCTGTAATTCTGTGTGTGTCAGTGCCGCTGCCTGTGTGTCCAGTGGCAGCGGTGGCTGGTTGGATGAGCAGGGGAATTCACATGTGTTTGTGTGATTGTGTTTGAGTGTGATTGTGTGAGTGATTTTTTTGTGATTGTGATTCTTGGGAACAAAGAACACGGAGGAAAAATGGGTATGCTTTAAGAGCATATTAAATAAGGACATTAGCCAGTGCTTCCCAATGGGAAATACATTTAGAAGAGCTAACAAAAGTCCTGGGTGGCTTAACTCCCATGTAAAAATGCATATAAAAGCAAAGGAGAAGACCTTAAAAAAATACAAGGCTGAGAGATCATGTTTTTTCGGGAGCAGTGATTTTTTTAATGATTAAAGTGAAACAATAAAAATGAAATATTCCTTTTAAATATTGTGCCTGGGGGTGTCTATAGTATGCCTGTAAAGTGGCGCTTTTTTCCCGTGTTTAGAACAGTACCACAGCAAAATGACATTTCTAAAGGAAAAATTCATATAAAACTGATAGTGGCTGTAATGAATTGTCGAAAGGAGGGGGGTTGGGAGGCGCCAACTCTATATATACACTGACAGATAATGTTAATATAGTGCAGTATACACACTTACTGGTTCGTAGCTTCAGGATGCGGTGGCGGTGTCCATGAAACATAAAGATGTTCTGTGATATGCTGGTGCTGGGGTGCAGGCTTCAGTGGCCGTCTCTGGGCTCAGGGGAAGTTTTTCTCCTGGATGGTGAAGCAGATCAGCGGGGTCCAGTGTGTGGAAGCTCCACGCTAACCACCTTGGAACGCCGCGGAACCGGACATGACGTCAGCGGTGCACAGAGGGCATCCAACCATAGGTAGTGGAATGTACAGGCTATGCGCTCGGGGCTCACAATATATATATATAGTCTGTGGGAAAAAATAAAGAATGAAAAATAAAAAGATATAAACAAGTAAAAAATAAAATATAAAAAATAATAATAAATAAAAAATAAAAAAGTAATAAAAAGTAAAAATTAAAAAATATAAAAAGAAAAGAGTGACAATAAAAAAGGGGGTGTATGAGAAAAATATAAAAATGCATTGAAAATGCATGGAAATCAGAAAAAAATTGGTAAAACAGTGGAACACATTGGGGAGTGAAAAGAGGGAAGGGGGGTTACAGGGGGAGGGGAGAAATTCCTTCACCCAAGTGGTGTGTGGCCCCAGGGGAAAAAACTTTTGGTAAAAATTATTTCACTACGGGGCAATGGCAAAAAAACAGTAGAAATAAAATCTACAGTAAGGAGTGTGACTCTATTTCCTCATTGAGTCCCCCCAGCGAGAGGGTGTTCAAAGAATATATCCAGTAGGTTTCCTGCTGACATAAGCGTTTAAAATGTTCTGCAGCAGGAAGACCTCTGGGGATGGCCTCTATAACCCAGACTTTGAGGTCTGTGGTGGATTTTTGATGTTCCTTTAGAAAATGAAGAGAGACACTTTTTAGAGACAAACACAGTGTCCATGTTCACCAAACCGCTGACGTAGGGTGCGTATGGTCCTGCCTACATAGAATAGGCCACATGGGCAGGTCAAGCAGTATACCACGTGCTCACTAGAGCAATTGTAGAATTCCTTAATGGTGTATATTTTTCCTTGGATGGTAAAATTTTTTTGGGCGTGTTCGACAAACTTACAGGTGAGACATAGTTTCTTCTTGCATTGATACATTCCCACTAACGGAATTAGGGGAATATGTGAAGCTGGAGTGGATACAACATTTTTGATTTTGCTAGGTGCTATTTTGCCCTTTATATTTTTTGCTTTACGGTAAGATACCATAGGTTGTTGGGTGAGGGAAGGACCAAAAGAGGGTCTCTGAGTAGGATGCACCAATGTTTGGCTATGATATTCTCCATTTTTTTATGACAGTCATGTAATTGGGTCATGAATCGTGCTGGCTGTATGTCATCTTTAGTTTTGGCCTTTGGTGTAGGTTTTTCTGCTTGTTGAAGGAAGGCTTCTTGTACCAAATTTGGTGGGTATCCCTTGTCCTTGAATTTTTCTGAAAGGTGTTTACCTTGTATATAGTAATCTTCGTCTTTGGTACAGTTTTGCCGAATTCTATAGAACTGGCTCCTAGGTATATTTTTTATCCACCTTGGTTGATGACAGCTCTGATAGTGGATATATGAATTTCCAGCGGTGGGTTTGACAAAATTTGTGGTGTGTGTTTAGGATTTACTGTGGGATAGTTCATGAGTGAAGGATAGCCCTAGGGAGTTATGGTTGCAGTGCTCAACAAAAGACCCCACACTTTCCTTTGTACCATCCCAGATCATAATGATATCATCGATGTAATGTCCATAATTGATAATTTGGGCAGCAAATGGGTTGTTGTGTGAGATATACTGTAGTTCCCAATAGCCCATGGTCAAGTTAGCGTAACTTGGGGCGAATTAGCGCCCATAGCGGTACCCTGAGATTGTAAATAAAAGGTGTGGTCAAACTCAAAGTAATTGTGTTCTAAACAGAATTTTGTGGCCTCCAGGATGTACTGTGCCTGTCTGGGGTTGATGAAAGGGTTCTCGGATGATTTTGACACAGAAAATCCCTTTGTGAATATGGAGCTGTATACTCAACATTGCTTAACATCCCCTCCGATCCAACACACGAAATTTAAACCCAAGTCCATCTTCAATCCAGTACACAAAAAGGGCCCTTACTTACAAACATTTTTTTTTCACAATCAAAGGTTTTTATTTCAGCTTAAGAAGTCTTACAGTAGACAATAGCAAATAAAAGATATACATTGAACTTTCTGTTAACAGTTGTCAGCGTACAGATATCTTAATTTTTAACAAAACTTTAAAAGGTTTTAAGTGAATTTATGAAATTTGAATTTAGTGGCATATTGTCATGTAATATATATGCTTTGAGAGGAAGGGATTAGGGAGGGTAATGAGAATGTAGTATTAAAGGGAAGAGTAAGGGAGGGGGGGGGGGAGAGTATAGGAGGGGAGAGGGAGTATAATAAGAGGGGGGAGCAGAATTGAAAATTTTGGCTTATCACATTTTCATAAGTGCAGGAAAATAACATATATGTACTCAGGTGCAGACTGTGGTTACATTTTTCCAACATATGGTAGACATGTATAACAGAGTATTGCCATTTTTAATAAGTTATTCCATAATTAATTTGTATTCGGCAGAATAAGTGAACAGTAGCCATGGTTGCCATGTTTTGATAAAGTTATCACTGTTTTCTCTTTTCATGGATGCTATTTCTTCCATTTTGTATATGTAGGGGGTCCTGTCTATCCATTCCTTGATCTTTGGTACTCTTGTAGATTTCCAGTATAGGGGGATGAGTGTTTTAGTCGCTAGCAGTAAGTGTCTGGTAAGCGATTTTTTGTATTTACTTAATGTGCAAGGAATTAGGTTAATCAGACAGATGGCAGCGTTCAATTCAAGTTTAGTCTCTGTGATGTGTTTGATCCATTTCCTGACTTCTTCCCAATATGTAAGAATAGGGGGACATTCCCATCAGATATGAAAAAACATACCTATGTGGTTTTTACATCGCCAACATGTGTTTGGCGTTGCTGCGGACCATCTCCCAGCCTTCAGTGGTGTAATATACCATTGAGTGAATATTTTATAGGAAATCTCCTGGTATTTGGAGCTTAGTGAGCATTTGTGCGCCACAATGCATGCCTTTTCCCATTGTTTTCCAGAGTTTGTAGTTTCCAGGTGTCTTTCCCATTTTTCTTTGTACGTATTGTTTGTCGGTGTATTCCTGGTTAACCATGAATACGCTAGAGACGTGTTATTAGGTACATGAGATCCTTTGAGACAAAGGCATTCTAGTTGTGACAATGGGAGGCAGAATTGTGTTTTATGTTTACTGTTTACCAGGAAATCCTTCAATTGCATGTAAAACCACAGGCTGGGAAGTGATTCGCCCCAATCTGATTGTAGGGTTTCAAATGATTTGACTTTTGAGGCATTTATGCAATGTGTAGCAAGTAGGTGTTTGTTTTTTTTAATGTGTGTTAGTGGACCTGGAATTGAAGCAATTTTGTGTGTTTTGGCTATTGTGTGCCAAACGTTGAGTGTATTTGCGATGAGGGTGGTTTAAGCTCCTGACATTTTTGGAATGTAACGACCATGGATAGAAGAGTAAATGATGTGAAGCTAAGTTTTGTTCTAGGGTTACCCAGTCCTTATTGTATCCATGACAGTGCCAATCTATTATTCTTGTGATATGGGAGGCTTGACGATATTTCTTGAAGTCTGGGTTTCTTCCCAGCCCATAAGAAGCGTCTGTGTTTTTAAAAGGTTACTGAAGAAGAGATTAGGTATTTTAATGGGGAGTGCATTGAAAAGGTAGAGTAGTCTGGGTAGTACCGTCATCTTCAAGATTGAGGCTCTACCAAAACCATGAGAATGCCTTTGATGACCATCTATTGAGATCTTTAGTAATATTGGTGAGAAGGGGTTTATAATTGGCAGAGTAGAGTGAGTCTATGTTGTTAGGTTTATCCCCAAGTATTTGAGAGATGATTTTTCCCATTTGTAGGAGTAATTTTCTTTCATTAATTTTAATTGATCTGGATTCAGATTGATATTAAGGGCTTCTGATTTTGATTGGTTTACTTTGAAATCTTTGAAGTTTGAAATGTAACCAAATAGTTTTTTAAGGTTGGGGACAGATATATGGGGTTGTGTAAGGAAGAAAAGAAGATCATCTGCGTAAGCGGCAGTTTTGTACTCGACCTTCCCTACTTTGAAACCACGGATATCGTTGTTTAGATTAATTGATCTTATTAATGGTTCTAGGGAAATGATGAAAAGGATTGGGGAAAGAGGGCAACCTTGGCGAGTGCCATTATTTATATCAAATGGGGTCAGAAAGAACATTATTGACTTTAATTTTTGCCTGAGGGCTCCGATAGAGTGCTGTGATCCAAGAGAGCATGTTCGCACTGAGGCCTATATGGGAGCAAGTGGTTAACATGTAATCCCAGGAGACTCTATCGAAGGCCTTTTCAGCGTCAGTGGATAATAGAAGTCCTTTGATTTTAGATTTCTGGGCATGGTGAATGAGGTTTAGTGCTTTTGTGATATTGTCTCTTGCTTCTCGCCCTGGCATGAATCCTACTTGTTCTGGGCCGATAATGTGTGCTAAGACGGTTTTCATTTTATTGGCTAGGATTTTTGCTAGTAGTTTTAGATCAATGTTCAGGAGGGAAATGGGTCTGTAATTTGCACAGTCTGTATGCTCCTTGTCTGGTTTGGGTACTACTGCTATATGTGCCATGAGGAGGGATTTAGAGTTATGAGTGTTAGTTGCTAAGTGATTGAAGGCAGATAGAAGAGGTTTAGTCAGTAGATGGGTGTAGGTTTTATAGTACTGGGATGTGAAGCCATCGGGGCCTGGGCTCTTTCCTGACTTTAGATTTTTGATGGCTTCTTGTATTTCATTTAAATTTATGGGTTCTTCTAATTTTTGGGAGTCTTCTGTTGTGAGCGAAGGAATTTTGCTGTTTTTAAGGAATTCTAGGATTGTTTCTTGTTTCGTAAGTGGTAGATGGGGAGGTTTGTGTTGTGCTGGGAGGTTGTATAATTTGGAGTAGAATTCATGGAAAAGCTTGGCAATGTCTATGGGGTTATGTTTGTGGGTTCCCCTTTTGTCTTTTATTGAATGTATGTGACCTGCTATTGTTGCCTCTTTAAGTGCTCTAGCCAGTTGTTTCCCACTTTTATCTCCGTATTCATAGAAAATACTTTTCTTAAAAAACAGGGCTTTCTTAATTTTTAGATCTAGTATTTCTTTCAGGGAATTTCTACACTGTGTTAATTCCTCTTCTATCTTAATCGAGAGGGATTGTTTATGTTGTTGTTCTAATTTAGCGATGCGATGGGATAGTCTATGGATTTCACCTTCTCTTTCCTTTTTCTTCCTTGCTCCCCATTTTATGAGTTCCCCTCTCACCACAGCTTTGTGTGCTTCCCAATTGTTTAGAGGGTTTGTATCTGTGTCGATGTTGTGTTGGAAATAGTAATTAATAGTGGAGTGTATTTCATCTTTTATGTTTTGATCAGTTAGTAGTGAAGCGTTAAGTCTCCAATTAAAAGGAGGAATGTTTAGGTGGGTTGAAAGAGAGTGTGATAGCTGTTGGAGCATGATCAGAGAGAGAAATAATACCTATTTCAGCTGAGGATAGGTTAGTCAAATCTCTTTGGGTTATGAAAATCATGTCTATTCTTGAGTAACGTTTGTGCGGGGGGGAGAAGAATGAAAAGTCTTTATCTGTGGGATGTGTAGATCGCCAGGTGTCTACAAGAGAGAGGGAATGTAAAAGGGCTTTAATTCTTTTGAGGATCTTGTAAGCTATTGAGGTTTGTCCCGTGGAGGTATCCTTAAGGGGGAGGGTGGTATGTTGAAATCTCCTCCTAGGATAATGCATCCTTCTGCGAACCATTTAAGTCTGTCAGTTATTTTGCGGCAAAATGGGACATGTGCAGTATTTGGAAAATAGACATTGGCTATTGTAATTGGTGGGCCTTCCCAGGTACCTTTTAAGAAGATGTAACGACCTTCTGTGTCAATGAGTTGTTGTTTTAGTTCAAAAGGTGCATCTTTATTGATTCAGATGGATACTCCCTTTGTTTTAGCTAAGGGGTTAGTGGCGTGGAATACCTTTGTAAAAATGTTATCCGTTAATCTAGGAATTTGGTTTTCTGTAGGAGTACAATGGATGGTCTGAACTTTGAGTTCTTTCAATAGTTTCGACCTTTTTTCAGGAATGTGCAGGCCATTTATGTTATGAGATACAATGGTTGGAGCTTTGCCTAAGAATGCATATGCCATATTTCAGTGGTTTGTGTATAAGTATCAGACCTGAAAGGTTTAAGGTTCTTGCTGAAAAGGTGTGTTTGAAGTCTGAGTAGGGTGGAAGCAACTGATTAAGGTTATAGTATGTGTTTGTGTAAGATTTAGGATAATGGGGAGGGAGGGATAGGATTAGGAAGGATAGGTAGGGGATTTAAAGCGAGTGGGGGAAGGAAGGGGGTGGAGGGTGTAATGAGTGTTTGCTCTGGGATCCACCTATTTGGTGGAGAGCTAGTTAGTGTCTTGTTATTGGCACCAAGTAGAAACTCTGTGGGGGTAGTAGGAGGTACGTTAGTGTAGTGCACTCTCAGATATACCAATAAATTGGGGTTTGTTAGAATAAAGTAGTTCTCTATAGGAACCGAAAGGCCCGGGGAACAGTTATCAAGATTGGAAATTATGTCTCTGGGAGCCGTTATGTAAGGCATTGTTATGTTTTTATGTGGGAGCTTACCCAACATATATTGTAAATAGTTTCTCCTTGTAGAAGTGTTCACAACATATACCCAAAGAACCTCAACATAAGGTATCAACTGGTTAGAGGTAATGTGGTATATCAAACCTGGAAAATTCTTATACAGATAAACAAACAAATATAAGAGGCAAATAGCTGAACTTTGATAGGGGTTCTGTACTAGATGTCAGTGCGTTCTTAAGGTGGGATTCATCTTATGTTTTAGCCATCTATAGAACCTGTTGGGAAAAGGTGTTCGGTATTATAATATTTAGAATTTCTATAAATAGAAATTCAATCTGTTGATCTTTTGTTCAACATCAAGTCCAAATCCCCCCATAATAATAAACTTTATATTTATAACATCTGGAGAGGTACCACCGTGATGTTTAAAGATCTGAAAATGTTATAAGTTCTGGTACCGTATTTTAATCATTGTCTCCTGTGTAACCATAAAAACTTAAGAATAATGTGAAGATCCTTTAGGTTACTTACTATTGAGCTGGTTCGAAATGGTACTGTTGAGGAAAGTAGCATAACCATCACAAGCTATATAGTCTTTACAGCTTAGGAGGTGCTCTTATTCAAGATAAAGGATCTTTGTTTGCCTATAAGAGAATGGCAATCTCTTTGGTTGAGAAACTAAAAAAGAAAAGGGTTAGTGTACAAATCTACCCAGTTACATATGAGTCATAAGAGAAATCTATTTCTATAAGATAGCTTCTGAGGTAAAAGCCTTAGTGAGATTTAAACAATTAGTGTTAATAACTGTGAGAAAATAACAAAACCCTATAGACACACTATGATGTACTGTTTTGCTAGGTTTTAGCTCTGTGGGATTGAAGTGATCAATATCTTTTAATGTCAGGTTATTCTCAGAATTGGATGTGGAAGGATTGTTAAAGCGGGGTTCCACCCAAATTTTGAACAATATCTGTATGTATTCTCTTCCTTGCCTAGATGCTGACATGCCGTTTAAAAAAATTTAAATCGCCGTAATTACCTTTTATTTTTCTATTCTTCTTTGCACTTCCTGGTTCTCCTCCCGTGGGAGTAGGCGTGTTTCTAGCCTCTCCCAGACTCCTGGGATGCCACTGAGCATCCAGGAAATAAATGCTTGTGGGCTTCAAATGCCCACAATGAAGATGGAAACCGCCTGCAGTGAATAATATAAGTATTAAGTTATTCTTTCCGACAAAATCTGGCGGACATATTACACACAATATGTTAGTATGTAATGCTGAGAAGAAAAGTTTGTGAATGAACTCAAAAAAAAAAAACGATAGATAGGTGGACCCCCGCTTTAATAACCATAGAGAGAGTATAAAGCATTCTGAGAATGAAAATATAGCTGTGTTAGGTTATTAAGGTTGTTTTGTGGAAGTCCTTTATGGGTAGATGGAGACATCTAGTGGCGAGAGGATAAAAGTGCATCCATTTGCAAACCAATTCAGTTATTACCAGGATATAGGATATCTGCATGTGGATAGGAACATTGCTATGGAGAGGATCGTATTTAAATGATAAGGTAAGTGGAGTTAACCGGAAACAGGAGATACCTGTTGCATTTAGGTAGGTAACATATGGGTTAGATGAAAATTAAAAAGGAAAGAAAAATAAGAATGTTATAAAGAGGTTTCCATTTCACCTTTCTTCTCATGGATTACCATGAGATGGCAAACTCAGTAATGTCTGGCCTCTTTGTATCTTGGACTCTTGCTGGTTTTGGATGAGCTTGGTGAATTATAGTTGTTTCTGTTGGGGGTTTTATGTTGTTTCCTCAGATGAAAAAGGGGATTGGGAGGGAGAGGGGCCTGGAACAAACTGCGGATTGTTGATTGTAGGTGGCATGCGGAAGTCTGCATACCAGTCTGGGAGATCCACTGGTGCAATTTGGAGTGATTTGCAGAAGTTTAGGAGATCGTCAGGTATTCTGAGCATGTGTTGTTTTCCTAGGAATGAAGCTTGCAGAGCAAAGGGAAATTTCCAGCGATAGCTTATCTCCTTTTCCTTCAGCACTTCTAATAGGGGTTTCAGAGCTGTCCTGTTTTTTAATGGGGACATACTAAAAGGAATGACAGAATGGAATGCCCATAGACTTTAACAGGGAAATGGAATGCCCATAGAGAATAATGGAACAAAGTGGAATGCCCATAGAGAATAATTGAAAAAAAAAATTCTATTTCTGACAGACTCTTTAGACATATCAATTTTTTTTTTAAAACCTACTTTTAAATATCAGTGGCCATGTTTAATATCGAGATTAGGTGGGATTATTGTTTTTTTATGGCATAACAAAGGTGAATGACAGAAGGGAATGCCCATAGAGAATAATGGGAAGCAAGATGTGACCTGGAGTCAGAACCATTGGTCATATCAGATCAATCTTTAGCAGACATCCTCTCTATGTTCAGTGATGATGTTTAAATTTGACATTAAGTGGGATTATTATTGTTTCCTATGGAATGACCAACATATGGAAGAATGGAATGCCCATAGAGTATAATGGGAAGTAAAATATAAACTCATTTGCAGACAAATCTGAGAGACATAGAAATTTCACCTTTCCCACAGCTGTTCCTCAAGTAGAGTAGCAGATTGTAATATTGAGATTATTTGGGATTACAGCTGTTTTCTATGGAATGACAGATAAATAATAGAAAGAAATGCCCATAGAGTATAATGGGAAGCAAGATGTGACCTGGAGTCAGAACCATTGGTCATATCAGATCAATCTTTAGCAGACATACTCTCTATGTTTAGTGATGATATTCAAATTTGACATTAAGTGGGATTATTATTGTTTTCTATGGAATGACCAACATATGACAGAATGGAATGCCGGCAAATCTGAGAGACATAGCAATTTATCCTTTCGCACAGCTGTTCCTCAGGTAGAGTAGCAGATTGTAAAATTGAGATTATTTGGGATTACAGCTGTTTTCTAAGGAATGACAGACAAATGATAGAAAGGAATGCCCATAGAGCAGTGGTTCTCAACTCCTGTCCTCAGGGCCCACTAACAGGCCAGTTTTGCAGGATAGCTGAAATACATCACAGGTGATATAATTTGCTGCTCAGTGATTGCAATATTCTAGTCTGCATCTCCCCAAGGTGATACTTAAAATCTGGCCTGTTAGTGGGTCCTGGAGACAGGAGTTGAGAACCACTGCCATAGAGTATAATGGGAAGTGAGATGTGACCTGGAGTCAGAACCATTGGACATATCAGATCAAGCTTTAGTAGACATACTCTCTATGTTTAGTGGCGATGTTCAAAATTGAGATGAAGCGGGATTATTATTGTTTTCTATGGAATGACAAAGGTGAATGAGAGAAGGGAATGCCCATAGAGTATAATGGGAAGAAAAATATAAACTTGTTTGCAGGCAAATCTGAGAGACATAGCAACTTCACCTTTCCCACAGGTGTTCCTTAAAGTGGAAGTAAACCCATCCATAAAACGGTTTCATTTCCGGCATGTGCCAGAAATGTAACCCTCCCATTGGTTGTGCTCTCAACCAAACTGTCAAACCATCCAATGGCTGGTGTCATAACTGATCACATGTGCAGCATCATGGCAGGTGTAGATTAAACAGAGGCCAAGATGGCAGCTTCCTTGACTGAAAATAATAGGGGGGTTACTTACACTTTAAGTAGAGTAGCAGATTCTAAAATTGAGATTATTTGGGATTACAGTTGTTTTCTATGGAATGACAGATAAATGATAGAAAGGAATGCCCATAGACTATAATGGGATGTAAGATGTGACCCGGAGTCACAACCATTCAACATATCAAATAAATCTATAGCAGATATACTCTCAATTCAGTGGCAATATTTAAAATCAAGACAAATTGGATTATAATTGTTTTCTAAGGAATGAAAGAAGGAAATGCTCAAAAAGTATAATATATATCAACTCTTTTGCAGGCAAACCTGAAAGTTATAGTTATTTAAAAGGGACAAGTATTCCATCTGAGACAACAGCCTCATTTAAAGGCTTTGCCTTTATTTAAGACAGTTTTTTTATGTATAAAAATTGAAGATGCAATCCCGATCTTTGCAATATTCTCTTTACTTCAAATAATTATATACATTACAGGTAATCTGAGATAAGCAAATGCACAGTTTCGATCATAACAATGTTCTTCATCAAGCACACGTGCTGCTTGATGAAGAACATGTTATGGTCGAAACTGTGCAGTCACTGATCTCAGATTACCTGCAATGTATATGAATATTTCAATTAAAGAGAATATTGCAAAGATTGGGATTGCATCTTCAATTTTTTTGATGTGTGTGTTTTTTGCAAAATTGAGGAGGTCCCCATTGGATGCAATCTTAAAAGAAGTATTCTGGCTACACTGCATAAGTGTCACAACTTGATTTAACCCTTTAACAAACTCACTATTGCCAAATGATGGCTACAGCGTGGCTCGATAACTCAGATAAGGCCTACGATGATGTCCTCCCAGAATCGCAGGCGCACACACAGGAGTATCCCTGACCGGACCCAGCGCATCACGGATCACGGCTGACAGCAGCCGTTTACCACGTGATCGCTCCGACGAATGACAGTGCAATCACTTGTAAACAAACCGGCGTCATGTCCGGTTTCTCTCTCCCCTCTCTATACCGATCAGCACAGTGTGAATGGAGAGGGGTGAGATCGGGTGCAGCAGCGCTGTGGGCTGGATCTGTAGTTCCCACAGCGCTGCTCTGTGCCCATTGCAGCATTCATCCACCCATCCATACTCAGGCATCCCATCCACCCCCATCCATACCCAGCAATACCCAACCATACTCAGCCTTACTAAGCCATCCCATCCATACTCAGCCATACACAGCCCTAACCAGCCATACCCATTCGTGCCCAGTCATCCCATCCATGCTCAGGCATCCACATTCATGGCTCAACCATGCTCAGTCATCACCATCCACGGCTCATCCATCCCCATTCATGCTCATCCATTCCACATCAGTTCTTATCCATGCCACTACAGTGCCTCCCAAAAGTGTAATAGGTAGTCAAATTAGATTTGAAATGTATGCCCCTAGAACACCTGACATTGCTCCCTGCATGTTGGGCCTCTGTATGTGGTCAGGCTGTGGAAAAGTCTCCCACATGTGGTATCGCCATACTCAGGAGGAGTAGGAGAATCTGTGTTGTTATTTTTGCTATGTACATGCTATGTGTTAGAAATATTGTATAAATGGACAACTTTGGAAAGAACACGAAAACGCATTTTTTAACAAATTTTCAAAAAAAAAAAAAAAAAATGACATGTTCAAAAGACTTATTATGCCTCCTAGAATATACATTGGGGTGTTTTCTTTCAAAATTGGGGTTATTTTTGGGGCATTTCCATTGTCCTGGTGCTCCAGGGCCTTTAAAAGTGCAAGAGGTAGTCAGGAAATTTTAAGTAATTTATGCTCCTATAATGCCTGAAGGTGCTCCCTGCATGTTGGGCCTCTGTATGTGGTCATGCTGTGTAAAAGTCTCACACATGTGGTATCGTCATACTCAGAAAGAGTAGCAGAATGTATTTTGGTGTGTAATTTGTGGTATGCATATGCTGTGTTTGATAAATAACCTAGAACTGATTGGTTGCCAAGAACAGCTGTTTCAGATTCTGACTGCACTAGTTTTGATAAATTCCCCTCACTGTGTTTTACCTTTCTTTAATCCTGACTACTGCATTCAAAGTAAAGCACATTCTTTGTTAAAGTGTTTGTAACGGCACAGTATTATATTCATGAAGGTAAAAAACCTTCTGTGTGCAGCAGCCCACCAGCCCCACCTAATACTTACCTGAGACCCCTCTCGATCCAGCATTGTCCACAAGAGGACTGTCTGGGGACTCGCAGTCCTGATTTTTCTTTTGGCAGCAGGGGGAGCCATGGGTTCACACTGCTGTCAATCACAGCCAGTGAGCCAATCAGAAGAGGGAGCGGAGTGGAGCCAGGGCTATGTGTGTGAATGGACACACAGAGCCGCAGCTCTGGAGCGTGCCTGCTTGGGTGCCCCCATAGCAAGCTGCTTGCTGTGGGGGCACTCAGAAAGAGGGAGGGGCCAGGAGATCTGGCGAGGAACCCAAGAAGAGGAGAATCCAAGCTACTCTGTGCAAAACCACTGCAGATAGGTAAGTATAACATATTTATTATTTAGAAAAAAAACCCAAGACTTTAATATCACTTTAAGGTTAGCTGTGTGTAGTAAAGGATATGCAATAAAACAGTTTTATTTTTTAAAATGCGTGTACTGAAGTTTGTACTGTCTGCTACATACTTGCGTGTGGCACAATCATTAAAGCATATGGCTCTTTAAGCTCCTCCCACTGTAGAAGCAATCTGACTATACCCACAGTGTGTTGGCATGGTGCCGCTATATTGCCACATACCATTTTTCTTGGGGGGGGGGGGGGGCTGGTGCAAAAGAATGTCCAGATGTGCTAGCTACGCCACTGTTGTCATTCCATAGAGAACAATAATAATCGCGCATAATCGCAATATTAAACATCGCCAATAATATTTAAAAATAGGTTTGCTAAGGATTCATTTGATATGTCTAAAGATTCTGTCACTAATTGAAATATTTTGTTCCATTATTCTCTATGGGCATTCCAACTCCCTGTTAAAGTCTATGGACATTCCTTTCTATCATTTATCTGTCATTCCATAGAAAACAGCTGTAATCCCAAATAATCTCAATCTTACAATCTGCTACTCTACTTGAGGAACAGCTGTGGGAAAGGTGGAATTGCTATGTCTCTCGATTTGCCTGCAAATGAGTTTATATTTTACTTCCCATTATACTCTATGGGCATTCCATTCTGTTATATGTTTGTCATTGCAAAGAAAACAATAATAATCCCACTTAATGTGAAATTTGGACATCACCACTGGACATAGAGAGTTTGTCTGCTAAAAGATTGATCTGATATGACCAATGGTTCTGACTCCAGGTCACATCTTTCTTCCCATTATACTCTATGGGCATTCCTTTCTATTATTTATATGTCATTCCATAGAAAACAGTTGTAATCCCAAATAATCTCAATCTTATAATCTGCTACTCTCCTTGAAGAACAGTTGTGGTAAAAGGATACATTGCTATGTCTCTCAGATTTGCCTGCAAATGAGTTTAGATTTTACTTCCCATTATACTCATATGACAGAATGGAATGCCCATAGTTTGTCATTCCATAGAAAACAATAATAATCCCACTTAATGTCAAATTTGGACATCTGATATGAGCAATGGTTCTGACTCCAGGTCATATCTTGCTTCCCATTATACTCTATGGGCATTCCATTCTGTCATATATTGGTCATTCCATAGAAAACAATAATAATCCCGCTTAATGTCAAATTTGGACATCACCACTGAACATAGAGAGAATGTCTGCTAAAGATTGATCTGATATGACCAATGGTTCTGACTCCAGGTCACATCTTGCTTCCCATTATACTCTATGGTCATTCCTTTCTATTATTTATCTGTCATTCCATAGAAAACAGCTGTAATCCCAAATAATCTCAATCTTACAATCTGCTACGCTACTTGAGGAACAGCTGTGGGAAAGGTGAAATTGCTATGTCTCTCAGATTTGCCTGCAAATGAGTTTAGATTTGACTTCCCAGTTTACTTCCCATTATACTCTATGGACATTCCCTTCTGTCATTCACTTTTGTTATGCCATAAAAAACAACAATAATCCCACCTAATCTTAATATTAAACATGGCCTCTGATATTTAAAAGTAGGTTTTAAAAAAAGAAATTGATGATATGTCTAAAGAGTTTGTCAGAAATAGATTTTTTTTCCATTATTCTCTATGGGCATTACACTTTGTTATATTATTCTCTATGGGCATTCCATCTCCCTGTTAAAGTCTATGGGCATTCCATTCTGTTATTCCTTTTAGTATGTCCCTTTTAATGTGATGGGAGAGAGATCCTGAAAAAGTTAGATTGTTGTACCTTCGTATGCGATTCGTTCCTGGGATCTTGCTTTTTGCAGAATGTTCTCTTTCAGACCATAGTTTGGGAGACAGCAGATGATATCTCTGGGTGGGTTTCCATCTGGAGCTCTGCGTCTGAGTGCTCTGTGAGCTCTGTCGAAGTCAATTAGAGATTGCTCAGGTCTGTCAGTGAGGTTATTGAAGATGGAGGTTAAGGCAGGTCTGATATTATCTGTGGACACTGATTCAGGGATGCCTCTGATTCTTATATTGTGTCTTCTACCATGATTGTCCAAATCCTCGATCTGCCTGTTCATTTCTATCAGGTGCATGGAGTGTGTGGACGTTATATCATCAAGTCTGAGCAGTGCTCTGTCTCTCCTCTTCCCTGCACGTTCACTGACAGCCATTTGCTCTGATAATCTGAGCAGCTCTGTTTGAATGTCAGTGATGGCTACTGAGAATGACTTCTTTATGTCTGCTGCTATGTCAGTCATAGTGGCATAAGTTAGGGGCAAGTCTTTGTTGTTGTTACCTGCTGTGGAGTCCTCCGATGCCAGCAGGGAGATTTCATCATCTTCCATGTCTGTTTCCCTATTTGTTCTGTGTGGCAGCGCCATCTTGGAAGCTTCCCCTCCGCTGCTATATCTGTATTTGTGGAGTTTTGCTGTAGATATTCTCCTTTTGGGTGTTGTTAGCGATCACAGGGAATGATTATGTGTCCCACGTCTGATTTGTGTGGACATAATCACCTTTACAGCGGTCCGTTTTCGTTATCAGGCCTCTCAGTTCTCTGGAGCTCTAGTGCAGTGCTGCCATCTACACCATGTGCCAAGCCACGCCCCACTTACAAACATTTTACCAAGTTATGTACACTGATCTAATCCACATGTGTAAATCAGCTCCCAAAAAGAAGTCCAATCTCTCCAAAGCAAAACAAAAGGCACTCGACGATTTAACCAATAACCACAACATCATCATAAAGACAGCAGACAAGGGAGGTGGGATCGTAGTCCGGAATCAGACTACATGGCAGAATCTCTTAGACTATTATCCGATACCAACACCTACTGCAAACTCACTCATGATCCACTACTTGAATTCACCCTGGAAGCAACAAGATTAGCTAACAAAGCCCTAGAAGATAACATCATCTCAAAACCAGAACTGTCATTTCTCATGAAGGGTTTAAAAAAAAAACCCTATTTTTACCATTTGCCAAAAATCCACAAGGAAAAGTTTAAACCACCAGGCTGTCCCATAGTAGCCGCGATGGACAGCACCACCAGCGGTTTTTCCATGTGCATAGACCATTTTCTTCAACCCCTTGCTCAAAACCTACCATCATACATCAGAGACAGTACTCATCTATTAGAAATGCTCTCTTTTTACACCTGGGAATCAACCTATCAGTTGGTGTCCCTGGACGTCACATCCCTATACATCTCCATTCCTCATGACATAGGCCTCAGAGCAGTGGAACATTTTCTCTCCGAGGACCCTTTCATCAACCCCAGACAGGCACAGTACATCCTGGAGGCCACAAAATTCTGTTTAGAACACAATTACTTTGAGTTTGACCACACCTTTTATTTACAATCTCAGGGTACCGCTATGGGCGCTAATTTCGCCCCAAGTTACGCTAACTTGACCATGGGCTAAAAAATATAAATATACCTAGGAGCCAGTTCTATAGAATTCGGCAAAACTGTACCAAAGACGAAGATTACTATATACAAGGTAAACTCCTTTAAGAAAAATTCAAGGACAAGGGATACCCACCAAATTTGGTACAAGAAGCCTTCCTTCAACAAGCAGAAAAACCTACACCAAAGGCCAAAACTAAAGATGACATACAGCCAGCACGATTCATGACCCAATTACATGATGACTGTCATAAAAAAATGGAGAATATCATAGCCAAACATTAGTGCATCCTACTCGGAGACCCTTTTTTGGGTCCTTCCCTCACCCAACAACCTAAGGTATCTTACCGTAAAGCAAAAAATATAAAGAGCAAAATAGCACCTAGCAAAATCAAAAATGTATCCACTCCAGCTTCACATATTCCCCTAATTCCGTTAGTGGGAATGTATCAATGCAAGAAGAAACTATGTCTCACCTATAAGTTTGTCGAACACGGCCAAAAAAATTTTACCATCCAAAAGGAAAAACATACACCATTAAGGAATTCTACAATTGCTCTAGTGAGCATGTGGTATACTGCTTGACCTGCCCATGTGGCCTATTCTATGTAGGCAGGACCATACGCACCCTACGTCAGCGGTTTGGCGAACATAGACGCTTTATAGAGAAAGGCCATGACAAACACAGTGTCCCTCTTCATTTTCTAAAGGAACATCAAAAATCCACCACAGGCCTCAAAGTCTGGGTTATAGAAGCCATCCCCAGAGGTCTTCCTGCTGCAGAACGTTTTAAACGCTTATGTCAGCAGGAAACTTTTTTTATATTTTTTTATATATTTTTTATTGTCATACTTTATAATAAAGTGCTTTTTCATACAATTAATTGACTTTTAAATCTTATCCCCATTTGCATTTGCATGAATGTACAGTGGGGCAAAAAAGTATTTAGTCAGCCTCCAATTGTACAAGTTCTCCCACTTAAAAAGATGAAGAGGCCTGTAATTGTCATCATAGGTATACCTCAACTATGAGGGGCAAAATGTGGAAACAAATCCAGACAATCACATTGTCTGATTTTTGAAAGAATTTTTTTGCAAATTATGGTGGAAAATAAGTATTTGGTCATCTACAAACAAGCAAGATTTCTGGCTCTCACAGACCTGTATCGTCTTCTTTAAGAGGCTCCTCTGTCCTCCACTCATTACCTGTATTAATGGCACCTGTTTGAACTTGTTATCAGTATAAAAGACACCTGTCCACAACCTCAAACAGTCACACTCCAAACTCCACTATGGTGAAGACCAAAGAGCTGTCGAAGGACACCTGAAACAAAATTGTAGACCTGCACCAGGCTGGGAAGACTGAATCTGCAATAGCCAAGCAGCTTGGTGTGAAGAAATCAACTGTGGGAGCAATAATTAGAAAATGGAAGACATACAAGACCACAGATAATCTCCCTCGATCTGGGGCTCCACGCAAGATCTCACCCCGTGGGGTCAAAATGATCACAAGAACGGTGAGCAAAAATCCCAGAACCACACGGGGGGGGGGGGGGGGACCTAGTGAATGACCTGCAGAGAGCTGGGACCAATGTAACAAAGGCTACCATCAGTAACACACTACGCCGCCAGGGACTCAGATCCTGCAGTGCCAGACGTGTCCCCCTGCTTAAGCCAGTACATGTCCGGGCCCGTCTGAGGTTTGCTAGAGAGCATTTGGATGATCCAGAAGAGGATTGGGAGAATGTCATATGGTCAGATGAAACCAAAGTAGAATTGTTTGGTAGAAACACAACTTGTCGTGTTTGGAGGAGAGAGAATGCTGAGTTGCAACCAAAGAACACCATACCTACTGTGAAGCATGGGGGTGGCAACATCATGCTTTGGGGCTGTTTCTCTGCAAAGGGAACAGGACGACTGATCCGTTGTACATGAAAGAATGAATGGTGCCATGTATCATGAGATTTTGAGTGCAAACCTCCTCCCATCAGCAAGGGCATTGAAGATCAAACGTGGCTGGGTCTTTCAGCAAAACAATGATCCCAAACACACCTCCTGGGCAACGAAGGAGTGGCTTCGTAAGAAGCATTTCAAGGTCCTGGAGTGGCCTAGCCAGTCTCCAGATCTCAACCCCATAGAAAACCTTTAGAGGAGTTGAAAGTCCGTGTTGCCAAGCGACACCCCCAAAACATCACTGCTCTAGAGGAGATCTGCATGGAGGAATGGGCCAACATACCAGCAACAGTGTGTGACAACCTTGTGAAAACTTACAGAAAACGTTTGACCTCTGTCATTGCCAACAAAGGAATTATAAGAAAGTATTGAGATGAACTTTTGATATTGACAAAATACTTATTTTCCACCATAATTTGCAAATAAATTCTTTCCAAATCAGACAGACAATGTGATTGTGTGGATTTGTTTCCACATTTTGTCTCTCATAATTGAGGTATACCTATAATGACAATTACAGGCCTCTCTCATATTTTTAAGTGGGAGAACTTGCACAATTGGTGGCTGACTAAATACTTTTTTGCCCCACTGTAGGTCCGCTGGCTGTTATGGTTCCACAGCCACGGACCCCCCGCCCACTTCCTTTCAGTCTTATGTCCTGCAATTTTATTTAAACTGCTCTCCTCTTGAGAGCCGACAGGCCAGTAGAAGGAGCTGTGAGCCCCGAGCGCGTAGCCTGTACATTCCACTACCTATGGTTGGATGCTCTCCGTGCACCGCTGACATCACGTCTGCTTCCGCGTTCCAGGGTGGTTAGCGTGGAGCTTCCACACACTGGACACCGCTGATCTGCTTCACCATCCAGGAGAAAAACTTCCCCTGAGCCCAGAGACGGCCACCGAAGCCTGCACCCCAGCACATCTTTATGTTTCATGGACACTGCCACCCCATCCTGAAGCTACGAACCAGTAAGTGTGTAAACTGCACTATATTAACATTATCTGTCAGTATATATAGAGTTAGCACCTCCCAACCCCGCTCCTTTGTCAGCAAGCAAATGAAAAGGTCTTTGGACACCCTCTGAGGATGGCTGCCTCCTCTCCTTGGTTTGTTTTTTTCTATATTATCTACATTAGATGAGCCATTTTAGCTAATATTACACCATCCTTTGAAGGCATCACAATATTTGGAGCACCGGAACACTCTTCTTTTCTCTTAAACACTGTAATTAATTGTCGGGTCTCGGCAATATAGATACAAATATTTAAAAAAAAAAAAAAAAAAAAAAAGAGCATGGGATCCCCCCCTCCCCGTCCATTACCAGGCCCTTTGGGTCTGGTATGAATATTAAGGGGAAACCCGAATCAAAATTAAAAAAAAAAAATGCGTGGAGGTCCTCCTAAAATCCATACCAGGCCCTTCAGGTCTGATATGGAAATTAAGGGGAACCCTGCGCCAAATTTTAAAAAATGGTGTGGGCCCCCCCCCCAAAATCCATACCAGACCCTTATCCAAGCATGCAACCTGGCAGGCTGCAGGAAAAGAGGGGGACGAGAGCGCGCCCCCCTCCTGAACTGTACCAGGCCACATGCCCTCAACATGGGGAGGGTGCTTTGGGGTAGCCCCCCAAAGCACCTTGTCCCCATGTTGATGGGGACAAGGGCCTCATCCCCACAACCCTTGCCCGGTGGTTGTGAGGGTCTGCGGATGGGGGGGCTTACTGGAATCTGGAAGCCGCATTTAACAAGGGGACCCCCAGTTCCCGGCCTCCCCCCTGTGTGAATTGATAACGGGTACAAATGTACCCCTACCCTTTCACAAAAGTGTCAAAATGGTAAAAAAGACATTTGTACCCAGTTACCAATTCACACAGGGGGAGGTCGGGATCTGGGGGTCCCCTTGTTAAAGGGAGCTTCCAGATTCTGATAAGCCCCCCCACCCGCAGACCCCCACAACCACCGGGCAAGGGTTGTGGAAATGGGGCCTTTGTCCCCATCAACATGGGGCTATCCGAAAGCACCCTCCCAATGTTGAAAGCATGTGGCCTGATACGGTTCAGGAGGGGGGGCGCTCCCTCGTCCCACCCTCTTTTCCTGTGGCCTGCCAGGTTGCGTGCTTGGATAAGGGTCTGGTATGGATTTTTTAAAAATGTTGGCGCAGGGTTCCCCTTAAAGGATTTTGGGGGGGACCCCTACGCCAATTTTTTTTTTTAATTTGGCGCAGCGCTCCTCTTAATTTCCATATCAGACCGGAAGGGCCTGGTATAGATTTTTGGGGGACCCCCACGCAAATTTTTTTTACATTTTGATTCGGGGTTCCCCTTAATATTCATACCAGACCCAAAGGGCCTGGTAATGGATGGGGGGGGGGTCCAATGCTCTTTTTTCTATTATCTGTGTCTATATTGGCAAGACCCGACAATTCATTACAGCCACAATCAGTTTTAAAAGACATTTTTTCCTTGAAATGTCATTTTGCTGTGGTACTGTTCTAAACACGGGAAAAATGCACCAGTTTACAGGCATACTATAGACACCACCCAGGCACGATATTTAACCACTTGCAGAATGGCACGGGCAGGCAAAATCACGTACCTGGTACGTGATCTGCTTCCTGCGGTCGGCATTGTTAGGGGAGCAATCCATGCTGAGCGGGAGACCGCTCATTCGTAGCCACCCCCTCGCGATCGCTCCCAAAGAATGAAAATCTTCCTCTGCAGCGGCAGAGGAAGTGATGTCACCTCTCCTCGCGTCGTCATTTTCGAGAGAAGACATCTAAGTAAGTGCACCAACACTACACTAACAGTAAAACACACTAGGCACACATTTCACCCCCCCGATCACCCCCCCTGTACCCCCTGTCACAGTGACACCAATAGCAGTTTTTTTTTTTCTGATTACTGCATTGGTGTCTGTTTGTGACAGTTATAAGTGGTAGGACAGTTAGTGTTAGGCCCCCTTTAGGTCTAGGGTACCCCCCTAATCCCCCCTAATAAAGTTTTAACCCCTTGATCACCCCCCGTTGCCAGTGTCCCTAATCAATCGTTTTTCTGATCGCTGTATTAGTGTCACTGGTGACGCTAGTTAGGGAGATAAGTATTTAGGTTCGCCGTCAGCGTTTTATAGCGTTAGGGACCCCCCACATACTACCTAGTAAAGGTTTTAACCCCTTGATTGCGCCCTAGTTAACCCTTTCACCAGTGATCACCGTATAACTGTAACGAGTGACGCTGGTTAGTTAGTTTATTTTTTATAGTGTCAGGGCACCCGCCACTTATTACCTAATAAAGGTTTAATCCCCTGATCACCCGGCGGGTGATACAAGTTAGGTTTTAGGGTCAGATAAGGTCTGCGTCGCCCCAGGCAGCGTCAGGTTAGTGCCAGTACCGCTAACACCCACGCACGCAGCATACACCTCCCTTAGTGGTATAGTATCTGTACGGATCAATATCTGATCCGATCAGATCTATACTCCCCAGCAGTTTAGGGTTCCCAAAAACGAAGTATTAGCGGGATCAGCCCAGATACCTGCTAGAACCTGCGTTTTGCCCCTCCGCCCGGCCCAACCCAGCCCCCCCCCCCAAGTGCAGTATGGATCGATCACTGTCACTTACAAAACACTAAACACATAACTGCAGCGTTCGCAGAGTCAGGCCTGATCCCTGCGATCGCTAACAGTTTTTTTGGTAGCGTTTTGATACAGTCGCTAACAGTCAGGAGCTTTTTTACCTGTGAGAGTCTCACTACTGTACCTTTGATTTGCCATTTTGGGCTTTAAATTTAGTGGTACAGTAGTGAAGAGGCCTACATGTTTCTGAGCATGACAGATAGTGAAGAGGAAGTAACTCATCTGTCAGATTCAGGCTCAGAATATGATCCTGTAGACGACAGTGGCTCCATGACAGATAGCACTGACGACGGAGTTGTGGTCCCTGCCAAGGTCAGGCGTACCCGACCCCAATCTTCTTCTGCTGTTGAGGTGCAAAAACCGCAGGTCCCTCATATGGAGCAGAGCAGTACTAGCGCCACTTTTCCTTCTGGTGAACTGGCAAGCACCAGCGGCCTAGTACACCCCGGTCGTAGTCAAACCAGCACTGCAGTAACACTTGGTGACGTGGCGAGTCCCATAAGTGCAGTCCAAGCTGGTGAGGTGGCAAGCACAAGTAGTGTCCCGCTGCCACCAAGAAGAAGAAAAACACAGGCCCGTTGTGCCCATAATGCCCTTCCTGATGCATTCATTCTTTTCGGCCAGCGGTCGGCTTTCATGTAAAAGCAATCTTAGCTAATTAGCCTTTAGACTGCTTTTACAAGCAGTGGTAGGGAATGTACCCCCCCCTCCCACCATCTTCCATGTTTTTCTCTGGCTCTCCTTTCCCAACAGGGAACCTGAGAATGGAGCCGGTGATTCGGCCAGCTGGCTGCAATCATCTCTATGGCCTAAGAAACCGGAAGCTACGAGCATTTCATGACGGATGTAAACAGCACCCACTGGGAAATTGGGAAAGCATTTTATCACACTGCCCTCAAAGCATCTGACCACACCAAGATCAGAGGAGAGATCTAGGGTCTAATAGGCCCCATTTTTTTCGAAAAAGAGTACCTGTCGCTACCTATTGCTATCATAGGGGATATTTACATTCCCTGACATAACAATAAAAATGATTAAAAAAAAATAAAAAATGAAAGGAACAGTTTAAAAATAAGATAAAAAAGCAAAAAAAATAAGAATAAAAAAAAAAAAAAAGCACCCCTGGCGTCAAATGTAAACAGCAATTGCACCATGCATGTGAGGTATCACCGTGAAGGTCAGATCGAGGGCAGTCATTTTAGCAGTAGACCTCCTCTGTAAATCCAAAGTGGTAACCTGTACAGGCTTTTAAAAATGTATGTAGTTTGTTGCCACTGCACGTTTGTGCGCAATTTTAAAGCATGTCATGTTTGGTATCCATGTACACGGCCTAAGATCATCTTTTTTATTTCATCAAACATTTGGGCAATATAGTGTGTTTTAGTGCATTAAAATTAAAAAAAAGTGTGTTTTTTCCCCCAAAAATGTGTAAAAATCGCTGCGCAAATACTGTGTGAAAAAAAAAAAAATGAAACACCCACTATTTTAATCTGTAGGGCCTTTGCTTTAAAAAAATATATATTGTTTGGGGGTTCAAAGTAATTTTCTTGCAAAAAAAAAATAATTTTTTCATGTAAACAAATAGTGTCAGAAAGGGCTTTGTCTTCAAGTGGTTAGAAGAGTGGGTGATGTGTGACATAAGCTTCTAAATGTTGTGCATAAAATGCCAGGACAGTTCAAAACCCCCCCAAATGACCCCATTTTGGAAAGTAGACACCCCAAGCTATGTGCTGAGAGGCATGTCGAGTCCATGGAATATTTTATATTGTGACACAAGTTGTGGGAAAAAGACTTTTTTTTTTTTTTTTTTTTGCACAAAGTTGTCACTAAATGATATATTGCTCAAACATGCCATGGGCATATGTGAAATTACACCCCAAAATACATTCTGTTGCTTCTCCTTAGTACGGGGATACCACATGTGTGGGACTTTTTGGGAGCCTAGCCTCATACAGGACCCCAAAAAACCAAGCACCACCTTCAGGGTTTCTAAGGGTATAAATTTTTGATTTCACTCTTCACTGCCTATCACAGTTTCGGAGGCCATGGAATGCCCAGGTGGCACAACCGCCCCCCCCTCCCCCAAATGACCCAATTTTGGAAAGTAGACACCCCAACCTATTTGCTGAGAGGTATGGTAAGTATTTTGCAGACCTCGCTTTTTGTCACAAAGTTTTGAAAATTTAAAAAAGAAAAAAAAAAAATGCACTTTTTTCTTTCTTCATTTTCAAAAACAAATGAGAGCTGCAAAATAATGTCCATGGCCTGTGTGAGTAATATATCATTTAGTGACAACTTTTTGTAATTTTTATTTTTTTTGTCATTATTTAATCACTTGGGACAAAAAAAAAATTAATATTCAATGGGCTCAACATGCCTCTCAGCAATTTCCTTGGGGTGTCTACTTTCCAAAATGGGGTCATTTGGGGGGGGGAGTGGGGGTGGGGGGGGGTTTGTACTGCCCTGCCATTTTAGCACCTCAAGAAATGAGATAGGCAGTCATAAACTAAAAGCTGTGTAAATTCCAGAAAATGTACCCTAGTTTGTAGACGCTATAACTTTTGCGCAAACCAATAAATATACGCTTATTGACATTTTTTTTACCGAAGACATGTGGCTGAATACATTTTGGAGTAAATGTATGACTAAAATTGAGTTTATTGGATTTTTTTATAACAAAAAGTAGAAAATATCGTTTTTTTTCAAAAATTTCCGTCTTTTTCCGTTTATAGCACAAAAAATAAAAACCACAGAGGTGATCAAATACCATCAAAAGAAAGCTCTATTTGTGGGAACAAAAGGACGCAAATTTCGATTGGGTACAGCATTGCATGACCGCGCAATTAGCAGTTAAAGCGACACAGTGCAAATTGTAAAAAGTGCTCTGGTCAGGAAGGGGGTAAATCCTTCAGGGGCTGAAGCGGTTAAAGGATAATTTCATTTTTATTGTTTCACTTTAAGCATTAAAAAAAAAAAAAAAAAACACTGCTCCCGAAAAAACATCCGTTTTTTTTTTAAAAATTTGCATTGATACATGTCCCCTGGGGCAGGACCCAGGTCCCCAAACACTTTTTATGACAATAATTTGCATACAAGTCTTTAAAATTAGCACTTTTGATTATTTATGTTCGTGTCCCATAGACTAACGGTGTTCGTGTGTTCTGCCGAATTTTTTGCCTGTTCGCATGTTCTGCTGAGAACCGAACAGGAGGGTGTTCGGCTTAACCCTAATGACAACGGTATCATTAGCAGTAATCAGCATGGAATCATGAAGAATCATTCTTGCCAAACCAATCTATTAACCTTCTATGAGGAGGTGAGTTGCCATCTAGATAAAGGAAGGCCCGTAGACGTGGTGTATCTGGATTTTGCAAAAGCATTTGATACAGTTCCCCATAAACGTTTATTGTACAAAATAAGGTGCGTTGGCATTGGCCATAGGGTGAGTACATGGTTTGAAAACTGGCTACAAGGGCGAGTTCAGGGGGTGGTGATAAAAGAGTACTCAGAGGGTTCTGTCCTGGAACCAATCCTATTTAATTTATTAATGAACGACCTGGAGGATGGCGTAAACAGTTCAGTCTCTGTATTTCTGGATGATACTAAGCTAAGCAGGGCAATAACTTCTCCGCAGAAGATTTGAACAAATTAATGGGGTGGGCAACTACATGGCAAATGAGGTTTAATGTAAAAAAAATGTAAAATAATGCATTTGGCTGGCAAAAATATAAATGCAATCTACTCACTAGGCGGAGAACCTCTGGGGGAATCTAGGATGGAAAAGGACCTGGGGGTCCTAGTAGATGATAGGCTCTGCAATGGCATACAAGCTGCTACAAGCAAAGCAAACAGAATATTGGCATGCATTAAAATGGGGATTAATTCCAGAGATAAAACGATAATTCTCCCGCTATACATGACTCTGGTCCGGCAGCACCTAGAGTATGCCGTCCAGTTCTGGGCACCAATCCTCAGGAAGGATGTGCTGGAACTGGAGAGGGTCCAGAGAAGGGCAACAAAACTAATAAAAGGGACTGGAGGACCTTCGTTATGAGGAAAGGTTACGAGCACTGAACTTATTCTCTCTGCAGAAGAGATGCTTGAGAAGGGATATGATTTCAATGTACAAATACTGTACTGGTGACCCCACAATAGGGATAAAACTTTTCTACGAAAGGGAATTTAATAAGACACGTGGCCATGCACTTAAATTAGAAGAAAAGTGGTTGAACCTTAAACTGGGTAGAGGGTTCTTTACTGTAAGAGCAGCAAGGACGTGTAATTCCCTTCCAAAGGCGGTGGTCTTAGCGGGGAGCATCGATAATTAAAAAAAAAACTATTAGATAAGCACCTGAACGACCACAGCATACAGGGATATACAATGTAATACTGACATAAAAGCACACACAGAGTTTGGACTTGATGGACTTGTGTCTTTTTTCAACCTTGCCTACAATGTAACTATGTAACTATTGTGATTGTGATTGTGTGAGTGTGTGTTTTTATATCTGTTTGTATGTGTGTATATGTGTACAGAGCATTCCACCTATCACATGACACACTGCAGAGTATTCCACCCATCCCATGACACACTGCAGAGCATTTCACCTATCCCATTACACACTGCAGAGCATTTCACCTATCCCATGACACACTGCAAAGCATTCTACCAATCACATTGCACACTGCAGAGCATTCCACCCAGCCCATGATACACTGCAGAGCATTACAACTATCCCATGATACACTGCAGAGCATTACAACTCTCACATAATATACTGCAGAGCATTTCACCCCTCTTCTGACACTGCAGAGCATGCCACCCATTCCATGACACTGCAAAGTATTTCATCCCATGGCGGAACAGGGTCTCAAAGGTCACACTTGTGACTGGGCCCTGGCGTTTCGCCACCATGGAGGGCTCCAAGGTGGCAGTAAGGGGGCGGCTGAAGAAAATGTGAAAGGGTAAGACTGCGGGGTCATGATAAAAGGCCCGACAATGGGAGTAAAGGGGCCCGGGATCAGAGGGAGCTGTCTCAGGACCAGTGCGTTAGGGGGGCCCTTCATGTTTTTTGCACCGGGGCTCAGAAGATCTAGCTGCGGACCTTCCTGGAACCAATGCCAGAGATCTTTTTTTACCTAGAGGATTGATCTAAAAACCTAGTAATAAAACAAACAGACATGAACATAAACCACAATAAAGATTTACAAACACAATGAAGCTTCTAAGAGCTTTCCTTCTATGATTCGTATTTTTTAGAAATTTGTCCTCATACCCTCTAGCCTTAAACCTTGGTCATAATATTTTGTCTTCCTCCTAAAAAATATTATCCTTTGTCTTATTGTACTTTTATCTTTTGAAGGTGTTCGTGTTACAGAATGATGCCGTCCTTGCCATGAATCCTGGTGCCGTTCCCATTCCCTTTCCTGCAACCACCACCGCAGCCACCGGCATATACAGTCAATGTAGTTAAAGCTTGACCAGACCATTAATAAAAAGCACCTGTCATATACATATTTTATGGCTATGATCAGCTTTATAATGGATTGTTTCCTAATTTTTATGAATCAGTAGTTTAGCAATATTACAAAATTCTTGGGTTGTTTTTCTAAAAGTGATTACTTGTGCCAAAAAAGTTTCCTTAATATGTTGGACTGAGCAGGAGGTGGGACTTGACTTGAGAAAGGGGATTGCCTGTTTCACCTCTACTAGTACCATTTGTCTGCTTTCTACGGTTAGTCCTTCATTTCATTATATTATCTTTTTATATTGAATCTTTCCCCCCTTCCTTATATATGACTATTGTTTACTCATAGCTATAAGCTGCACTTTTTGTAAAGCATGGCTAGGCTAATTTGGAGGCACATCCAAAAATATACATATGCTGTATGTATTTGTATGTACTACATTGTTGCTATCTGTATACTATATTATATTCATCTAACTTTGAATTTTAGTGTGCTGACTTATTTACCGGTGCTATAGTTTTATTTATAGTTCTAGGACACCTTTTAGCATAGACCTTATTTGACTTATACTTTGGGCAGACCGGTAAACCTTTTTTGAAATTTCTTCAGTGGAATTTGAACAAAGTACAATAAAAAGTAAAGTGTTGCTTTTCTAAAAAGCAATTTACAAGTAAAACAGGCGCAGTGCAACAGTACCTCTATAGAGTATACCTTGATAGTCCGGGGGGGGGGGGGTTCGGAAACACATACATATAGATATAGATATAGAGAGAGAGAGAGAGACTGGTCTGTCAGGGCTGCCACCGATGGGACCAGAAGCAAGGTCAAAACAGGCTGAGAAAAAAACAAGGAAAAATAGGGCGCCTCTGAGTATGTATCAATAAACATTTATTATAAAATATTATATCCACTCACATGGAAGATAGCATATCTGCATTCAGGCATGTCTCTGGATGAGAGGAGAGGGACTGCAAGCTTCAGCATGTCCACAAACGGCTGGCGAATCCACATAGAATGATGTGGGGTGGTGGGGCACAGCGGTTCTTCTCCTTGGCACACAGAACCGATATGTGATGGTATGTAGAAGCATCCAGGCATGTGTGGGTTCCAGTGGAGGGGGAAGGACGACGCCGGGTCCTGTCACAAACAGTGCCGTGATGTTGTCAGTCTCCTCTGGTAGCACGGCCGTGGAGAGGGAATCAGAAAGAGGCTTGGCACGCACAGCAAAGCGTGGCGCGGAGTCGTAACGTCACCAATGTGCAACGCGTTTCCGAGTATACAGGCTATGGATGGTCGGCATAGCAGCACTCCTTTGTCAGCATGTGAGTGCTGCTATGCCGACCATCCATAGCCTGTATACTCGGAAACGCGTTGCACATTGGTGACGTTACGACTCCGCGCCACGCTTTGCTGTGCGTGCCAAGCCTCTTTCTGATTCCCTCTCCACGGCCGTGCTACCAGAGGAGACTGACAACATCACGGCACTGTTTGTGACAGGACCCGGCGTCCTCCTTCCCCCTCCACTGGAACCCACACATATGTAACCAAGTGTAGCGCTAAAGAATGAGAAAGAGAATATTGCTATACCACATATAATAGCAAAATGAATTGTGAAAAGATAGTGTTTTGTATACTTTGTGAACATTCATACATATAGAACACTTATGTTATAAAGCCTTAGGGTCACCAAAAGTGATAACAGGATGTAAAAATGGCAATAAAGTCCAAAACTGAATGTGCAGGTACGATGAACATAAATTTTGCAATGGTGATAAATTCCAAAACATATACTCGTGAGAGATTTCTGTATGTAATCCAACATGTGCTGACAAACACTTGTGCGAAACCACCACCTAGGTTGACTGGAGGCTTACCAGAAAGTTGGGACCCACCTAGCATATGCTATATGGGTCAAACAGGCTTGGATTGCTCACTGGCAATGAAGGTAGGGAACCAAGGGCTGGTGAATGGTGAAGTTGTAACGTTGCTATCCCAAAGAGGTCTTCTTCATATGGAAGCTCAGACACCAACGGACATTACCCACATGTAATGAAGAAGGGGCTCATAGCGTAATTCCGTAAACCATAAAAAATTTATTAAAAGGAAAAACACTTACATTTCAGAATAAAAAGCGCTTGCAAGTAAAATGGAGGCAGTGGAGTCCTCCCGACGCATTTCGTCATACAAGACTTCGTCTGGGGTACTTGCCCACTGCAGCCAGACTCCTTTTATATAGGGACAAGGACCCCTCTGATGAGAATCCAGCTCCCAGGCTTGTTTGCATTGGCACTTCCGGGGTCATCCAAAATGTCCGCCATTTTGGATGACCCCGGAAGTGCCAATGCAAACAAGCCTGGGAGCTGGATTCTCATCAGAGGGGTCCTTGTCCCTATATAAAAGGAGTCTGGCTGCAGTGGGCAAGTACCCCAGACGAAGTCTTGTATGACGAAACTCGTCGGGAGGACTCCACTGCCTCCATTTTACTTGCAAGCGCTTTTTATTCTGAAATGTAAGTGTTTTTCCTTTTAATAAATTTTTTATGGTTTACGGAATTACGCTATGAGCCCCTTCTTCATTACATGTGGGTAATGTCCGTTGGTGTCTGAGCTTCCATATGAAGAAGACCTCTTTGGGTAGCAACGTTACAACTTCACCATTCACCAGCCCTTGGTTCCCTACCTTCATTGCCAGTGAGCAATCCAAGCCTGTTTGACCCATATAGCGTATGTTAGGTGGGTTCCAACTTTCTGGTAAGCCTCCAGTCAACCTAGGTGGCGGTTTCGCACAAGTGTTTGTCAGCACATGTTGGATTACATACAGAAATCTCTCACGAGTATATGTTTTGGAATTTATCACCATTGCAAAATTTATGTTCATCGTACCTGCACATTCAGTTTTGGACTTTATTGCCATTTTTACATCCTGTTATCACTTTTGGTGACCCTAAGGCTTTATAACATAAGTGTTCTATATGTATGAATGTTCACAAAGTATACAAAACACTATCTTTTCACAATTCATTTTGCTATTATATGTGGTATAGCAATATTCTCTTTCTCATTCTTTAGCGCTACACTTGGTTACATATGATTTATTACAAATTTTCTATTTGTTGCGTTAGCTGCTTACATCTATGACTTTTTTGGAGTAAGCGCAGGGTTTATAGGTTTTTTATGGAACCCACACATGCCTGGATGCTTCTACATACCATCACATCTCAGTTCTGTGTGCCAAGGAGAAGAACCGCTGTGCCCCACCACCCCACATCATCCTATGTGGATTCGCCAGCCGTTTGTGGACATGCTGAAGCTTGCAGTCCCTCTCCTCTCATCCAGAGACATGCCTGAATGCAGATATGCTATCTTCCATGTGAGTGGATATTATTTTTTATAATAAAGGTTTATTGATACATACTCAGAGGCGCCCCATTTTCCTTGTCTTTTCTAAAAAGCAGACTATCAGTGGGTGGGTTTTAGGTTGGTTTTGCCAGGCCTAAACTTGTTAAGTGTCCAAAACCCTACCAGCAATATACTCTTAGGCCTGGTTTACACACCTTGTCCCGTGGAAGAAACAAGAACAACTTTTTATTTTTTTTATTTTTATTTTTTTACAAAAGCTGTTTTTAAAATTTTACTTTTTTTTAAAATAACACATGCCTATACTTACCTGCTCTGTGCAATCGTTTTGCACAGATCAGCCCTAATCCTCTTCTTCTGGGGTGTCCCGCTGGCACTCCAGGCCCCTCCTCTTCATCAGGTGCCTCCACGGAAAGCCGTTTTCCCTGTGAGCACCCGTGCAGGCTCACTCCTGAGTCCCGCTGCTGCATCCTTTGACACAGACAGCAGGACTCGGCCCCACCCCCTGCTTCCGTGTCACTAGATTTGATAGACAGCAGCGGGAGCCAATGGCTCCTGCTGCTATCAGTCTGTCCAATGAGGAGTGAGATAGCCGCTGCACTCGTGCACATCACTGGATCGGAACGGGCTCAGGTAAAAGAAAAAAGGGGGTCTGGGGGGAAGCTGCAGCACAGAAGGTTTTTCCCCTTAATGCATAGAATGCATTAAGGGGAAAAACCTTGAGGCTTTACAACCACTTGAAGTCATATTTTAAAGTGAAGCTGTCACCTTCCCCTAACCATCCCTGAAAACGTAATGTAGCGCTACCCTGAGGGCCGCTCAAAGAATCTGTACCCCACTGGTTGCCCTGACCTTGCAAATCCTCCGACACCTCTGGCACTCCGGGTTCTGACATTCTTGTGGTAACAAAAAGTGCTTAGGAACACACATAGCCAATCCAAGCAGTTGAATCTTATTTACTGAAAGATTAATGGCAATGACATTCAATAATATAAACTGGTTACCTGCAGGGAATTCACTTTGACTGTTTCTGCTTTCAGGGTTATTTGTCAAACAGTTATAGTGGGATATGAACACTTACACAGAATCAACAAACTGCCTAGATTGAGCTCTATGGATACAGGCAGAAGAAAGGCAGAGGAATGACCAGATTCATGTCAGACCATTCCCTTCTGTTCCTGGACACTACAGACCCAGAGAACTTCATAAACCCTGTATTTAGTTCAATTCAAATAATATGACCCTTAAATCATTAGACCCGCTCTTTTAGTGCATAAAGTTCTGTGTGGAAGTATGGGCCCTTATAGCACCAATGGCATTTATCCCTTGTGAGGGGGGGATATGTTGTAGTCTCTCAGAAGAAAAGAAGGTCTTGATCTTCATCAAGCTCTTTTTTTTTTAACAGAGAAGTTTTTATTCAGTAACACAAAAAAAAAAAAAACAAGACAGTACATCATGACACTTATCATACAAAGGATCAAGCATAAGGTGAATAATTATATGACATTAGTTATACATGTGTATGAGTTAGACTATTCCTGCTAGGTGGTGTACAGTTTGTTGGAGTTATCGGATGTAAATATATAGATTATTGTAAGATCATTACTAGATCGGGGGTGGTCCCTCAGGGGTCGTCCTGAGATGGGAGCAGTACAAAATATTTTACAGCGCACACACATACAAGAATGACATTTCCTGCAGGGCTAGTTAAAAACACCTGAACATATTCAAAAAATACGGGGGTTTGGTCACACTATATGGTCATGAATTGTGGTTTTCATGGGACTTGTCACTACATATTCAAAAAATACGGGGGTTTGGTCACACTATATGGTCATATAGTGTGACCAAACCCCCGTATTTTTTGAATATGTTCAGGTGTTTTTAACTAGCCCTGCAGGAAATGTCATTCTTGTATGTTTGCGCTGTAAAATATTTTGTACTGTTTGTAGGTCTTATAGCAGCACCATCTTGAATTTAAATGCATTGTATGGTGTGCCCCCCAAATATGTTCTTGTATGTTGTAATAGGCCCTGACCAGGCTTTTGGGCTGGAGCACCCCTCCCCCTCCTCATTACCTCCTATTTAGTGGCCACCAGTGTTTAGGATGTATCCCTTTCAGTTCTCCCACATAGAGGAGTTCAGCTCCCATGGTTGAGACAAAGGATCTTCCATTCTATTACTAGTGTAGGACCCAGTAATTCGGGATACTTTGTCGCAGTAAGTGGGCTTAGCACTATATGACCATATAGTGTGACCAAGCCCCCGCATTTTTTGAATATGTTCAGGTGTTTTTAACTAGCCCTGCAGGAAATGTCATTCTTGTATGTGTGTGCTGTAAAATATTTTGTACTGTTTGTAGGTCTTATAGCAGCACCATCTTGAATTTAAATGCATTGTATGATGTGCCCCCCAAATATGTTCCTGAGATGGAAGCAGACACCTCACTCCCGCCCACAGTAGTACTCCCCCCCCCTCCCAACCCTGGGGTGGGGGGGGGATAGGGGGTGAGGGGATAACCCCCAACCCCCGGTCAAGTCATGAAGTGTGTAACCCTGAGGACAAGACGGAGGGGGGTAACCCCAGGCTCTAACATCGAGAGGGGTGAGTCTCCCAGCAAATGATTACACTAAGTAATCTCATTCCCGAATTGGGGTCAGCCACATGCATCAATCCAACTTGACCATACTTTATCATATTTCTGTGGACAGTTTCTGCTCTCATAAGTGATAAGGTATAGTGGAAGCACATTGTTTATCGTCTTTTGCCATGCTTCTTTAGTTGGGGCCTCTTTCTGTTTCCATTTAAGGAGTATCTCCATTCTTGCATAGAATAACGAATACGTCAGGCATAGTTTAGTATAACGTTCTCCTTCTATGTCTTCTAAGTAGCTCAGTAAGAGGGTTAATGGGTCTAGTGGTATCTTAACTCCACACACCGTCTCTAGAGTGTCCGCGACCGACCTCCAGAAGGGGCGCAGTTTGGGACAGGACCAGACCATATGATAAAAGGTGCCCTTGTCTAATTCACATCTAGTGCAGTTAGGGCTGAGAGTGGGATAGATCTTTGCTAGCCTTTCCGGCATATAGTAGGCCCTATGTATAAATTTCAGTTGGATAAATCTATCCTTAGCTGCGATCATAGATGGTATGAACGTAGTTAGACACTCCTCCCATTCCTCCTCACCCAAGGAAGGAATATCTTCCTGCCATTTGGTCATTGATCTATTATTCTTAACCTCATGGGCCACTGTTAGGCATAGGTATAAGGAGGAAAGAGGTTTGTCCAGTATCCCCGAGGTCAGAAGGCGCTCAATTGAATCAGGCTCCGGTGTCATCTGGGAGGGGAATTGGGCTTGTAGTGCATGTTGTAGCTGCCAGTATCTAAATAGGAAAGTCCTCGGTAGATTGTAAGCTGTTTGTAGTTCACGAAATGAAAAGTATCACCCCCTGAGGCATGACGTGTTTTATTGTAGTGATACCCCTCTTGGCCCAAATTGCTGGGTCCGGAACAGTCAGGAGATGGGGGAGCATAGGGTTGGCCCATAGTGGGGTATGTAGGGAGACATGTGCCTGCTTCAGGAGGGATGCTCTAGATGCTTTCCATACATGAATTGTAGTTTTCATGGGACTTGTCACTACAGGGTCAGTTTTCGGTCCCCTATATGGCAGATTAGATAATGCTGCATAAGATCCTAGTAAGGCCGCCTCCAGAGTGACTGCAGAGTTCTGCTTAGGTTGCGAGAACCACCACCTCACTGTCACCAGGACCGCCGCCCAATAGTACATCAGGAAATTAGGTAGATAAAGTATATGCTTTGCTATCCTTGGGGGGGTTTCCCTGCCCAAATGAAGGCGATGACTACACTTTCCAACCGGCAGAAGAAGGATTTGGGGGATGGGGGTCGGGGTATTTCTTAAGTAATAAAGAAATTTTGGTAAATAGATCATTTTTAAGAGGTTACCTCTACCCACCGGGGTTAAGGGAAGAGATTTCCAGGTGGAACACCGCTGTTGAAGCTGGGTCAACAGAGGGAATATATATATTTTTTCCTAGGAAACCTGATAATTCATTCCCTATCTTCACCCCCAGATAGGTAAACTCATCTACCCATTTCAATGGGGTTCCAGTATCTATCTGTGGCACTGACTGGCAGAGGGGGAAAAGGATCGATTTGTTCCAGTTTATTCGGATACCCGAAAATCGGCCAAATTTATCAAACGCCTCCAGGACTGCTCTTAGAGATGCAGAGGCATCCGCTAAATAAAGGATAGAGTCATCGGCATATAAAGAGACTTTTTCTACTATTGGGCCCACCTGAATGCCTTTAATTTGTTCATCTGCTCTAAGGAGGATGGCTAATGGCTCAAGTGCTAAGGAAAACAGGGCCGGAGAGAGAGGGCACCCCTGTCTGGTGCCTCTCCCCAGCTGAAACACCTCCAAGAGAACCCCATTAGTGCGGATTCGAGCTCTGGGTTGGGCATAGAGCATTTGTAGCCAAGTCAAGAATTTCGGTCCGAATCCAAATTTAGAAAGAACCACCCATAAGTAGCCCCACTCGACCGAATCAAAAGCTTTCTCCGCGTCGAGTGAGGCCACTACTCCCGGCCTATCAGGGGAGGCAATAGCTATATGTGTGTGTAATCTGTGGATATTTTTGTCCGTTCCCCTACCTGGCATGAATCCCGTCTGGTCTGGGTGTATCAGGGCCGTAATGACAGTATTTAGCCTGTTATACAGGATTTTGGCGAGGATTTTTGTGCCTACATTTAGGAGGGAAATGGGACGGTAAGAAGAACATAGATTCGGATCCTTCCCTGCTTATGAATGACTACTATCAACGCCTCATGCATGGAGTCAGGGAGGTGGCCGTCAAGGAAGGATTTAGCGAATAGGGACTGGAGTCTAGGGGCCAGTTGTTCTACATATATTTTGTAAAATTCCACCGGGAAACCGTTCGGTCCCGGTGTCTTACCTGTCTGAATCATCTTAAGTGCTGTTTGGATTTCTTCTATTTTAAGCATAAGTTGGGGTAAGGGTTGGTAAATCAATATTTTCAAGGTAGGCTAGTAGGTTCGCTGAATCATAAGAAGTCTGGGAGCTATATAACGTTTGGTAATAGGAAGCAAATTCACGGTTAATCCCCTCAGGTGTGGAGGTGAGAGTGCCATCCCCAGCCTGGATGGTCATGCCCATTGATTGCTCCTTGGAGAGCCAGGCCAGCAGATGGCCCTTCTCTCCCCCTGCTCGAATATTCTCTGCGTTTGATGGAGAAGCCGCTTCTGCGTCAGCGCTGTCCTCAGGAGGAGAACCTCTCTCAGAAGAGACTGCAGCCTGGAATAGGTTTGTGGGTTTGGGGATCTAACATATAAAGCTTCCTGTCTCTGTGCCTCTGCTTCAAGGGCTGTGAGTTCCTTCCTACGTGTTCTGCGGACTTGGCCTATAATGGTCTGGTACTGTCCCCTGGAGAATGCCTTGAAAGCATCCCAAACCAAGGAGGCCGAGGCAGAGTCAGGGGTTATCTGCCAGTACGAATCTAGTTCGTTCTTATATTTTGGTTCTACATCCGCATCTGAGACCCAGTATCTAGAGAGTCGCCAGAGCTTGTCTGACGGGGCCATGGAGACATCTAATTCCAGAAGGATCGGTGCGTGGTCCGAGATACCCCGGGGGAGGATCGTGATACCACGAACCTTAGGGAGAACTGAACCCCCCGCATAGACCAAGTCGATGCAGGAGAAGGTTCTGTGGGAAGCGGAGTGGCAAGTGTATGCCCTGGTCTGGGGGTATTTCCATCTCCATATTTCATGTAAACCATTAGGTGTCAGCCCAGTCCGCAAGTCCCTGTCGGGTCGTACCAGAAGGTAAGAGTCTATCTAGTCCCGCATCAGGGACTAGGTTAAAGTCTCCGAGCAGAAGCACATTTTCAGTAGAGAATTCAGCTATTTTGGCTGTGATTTGATTCAATACTTGAAGGGAGGCCGGGGGTGGGAGATACAGGCCCACAACTACCCATGGCACGTTGTATAACAAGGCATGTAACACCACAAATCTGCCCTCAGGATCTAGAGCAAGACCGAGAAGCCTGAAGGGGAGGGATTTTAGAATTGGGATGCTTACCCCTCTAGAAAATGTAGAATGTGTAGAGTGATAGTGATAACCCACCCATGGTTTTTTTTAGGCTAAAGGTTTTTTTCCCTACCAGGTGGGTCTCCTGGAACACACACATGTGGGGATGATAAGACTTAATAAATTGGAATACTAGTGATCTCTTAATAGGAGAATTTAATCCCCTCGTGTTCCAGGATATTATCTTAAGGGAGGGCATTATCACTGTCTATATATATGCTAAAGAATAATAGGTAGGGGTCAGGCCTCTCCCATCGGAGCTTCCAGATCCGGACAGGCATACAAAAAGCAGTATCCACCATGCAATATTGGTCGAGATAATCACCAACAGTACTGTCAAAAACCATGAAAATAATAAAATAGTAACTCAGGGCCTGCAACATCAGACCAACTTAACCATCTATCCCCACCCCCCACCCCCCAGTCCAGCAGGAGGGCTTCCTTTCCCAATCAAAGGTTGGCTTTCCAACCTAACATGAGGGCAATGTGCAAGGGGCGCTCAGCCTCTTACTTCAGACTTAGCTAAAAAATAATAATTAAAGAAAAAAAAAAGGAAAAAAGAAGTAAAAGATTTTGTAGTCCGGCAAGGATATCAAGTGTAGATCTCCCGGGTCCCCGGGGGCACAAGCTTCGGATCTCGGGGGTACTAATACGACCATCTACCCCGGATCGTGATGATCATTGGCTCTTAAAGTGTGAAGTCCGGTCTCTTCCATGTGTGGTGGATCCCAGTAAGCGTGGTGAAAATGGTTTCAATACCCACCGTCCCTATCTCCTGCCCCGTAGTGTAGTAAGGGGAGGGGGAAGGGGAGAAGCAGGAGAGGGAGAACGAGTCCTCCAGGTGATCCCGGTGCGGCCAGGTATCTCCAAAGAGGCACATCAAACAAGCCACCATGGGGATTGTAGGAGTCACTCTCCCGGTGCCCACCTCCTTCAGCAGACCGCCATCTGTTCCACTGAGTCAACAACACAACAATGGTGTACCTATGTGTATCCTGAAAGAAGGATTCTTAGTCAGTTCCTGGCCATTGGAGTATGGAGAATATACAGTTCCTCTCCCCCCCCCAAAGGAGTCTGAAAGGAGAACAGATGCACCACGCAGGAGCAGTCCTTGCAGAAGGGGGCAAACCATACAGGTCATGAGTCCTCTGTACACTGCTTCATATAGTGCTGTTCTATCACTGACATGTTGAGTCAGAGTATTCAACAAGGAGTTTACCACCATGGAGAAGAGTATACAGGTGTATGGAAAAGAGGGGTCTTAGCCTTTGCATAAAGTTCAGCATACCTGAGGGGGCTAGTTGGGGAGTGTTTCAGCCCATTTTGCAGCCTCCCTGGGTGAGGTGAAGAACTGGATCCTCTCCCCGTCTTGAACTCTCAACCTGGCTGGGGAAAGCATGCTATACTTTACTCCCTTCTGGCATAGCATCCCTCTGACATGATCAAAAGCTTTTCGTTGGCGTTGTGTTTCCACCGTATAGTCCGGAAAAATGAGTAGCTTTGTGTTCTCGAATTTGAGTTCCCCCTGCAGCCTAGCTGCCCGCAGCACTGTATCCCGGTCTCGGTAGTGTAACAGTTTAAATATGAAAGTGCGCGGGGGGGGGCTCCCTGGGGGCCTCTTGACGCCGGAATACGATGAGCTCGTTCTATAGAAAAATGGGGAGAGAACTTAGCTCTGGGCAGCAAGTATGGTAGTAGCTCCTCCATGAATGCCACCGGATCGCTTCTCTCAGCTCCTTCCGGAAGGCCTAGAACTCTCAGGTTGTTACGCCTGTTTCGGTTCTCGGCATCTTCAGCCCTAATTTCAAGGTTTTTTTACTTGCAATTTCAGGGCTTGGAGGTCTGTGTGGTGTTCCCTCTGGCAATCTTCCGTCTCGGAGGACCGCCTCTCCACCTCTGCCACACGGTCTCTGAACTTATCCATGTCTCTATGGATGAGGGCTGTTTCAGTTTGCACATGGTCGATTTTAGTGGTAAGTGTAGCCTGGCACGTTGTGATCGCCAGCATGAGGGCGTCAAAGGCTGCCGAACCGGCCTGGATACCGGCGTCAGGTGGGGGATCTGTCTGGGCCATCACCAGGATTATATCAGGATTTGATGCCGGAGATGGGAGCTCAGTTAAGACACGTCTGCTCCCAGCGCCATCTTGGACATGCCCGTTCATCAAGCTCTTTAGTGAAGTTCTTGAAGTGTCCTGACAAGCACGGTGATGTAAAGTATACTTGTGGTGTCCTGGCAAGGATGAACACTGTTGCTCAGTAAAGAGTAGGGGTAGCACAAAGTTCTCCTACAAGTTAGGTCAGTGAAACAAGACAATGGTGTCTGCATGCAGTGTCCTTCGTTTTAGGAAGATGGGCAAGTGCCCGCTCACCAATTCCAGGGACCTTTGATATTGAAGAGTGGCATGAAGGCTCCACAGCAGGCTCCTGCAGGGTCTGGCTCAAGGGACGGGTGCTTGGCCTCGTGTCGCACCATGTTGCAGCCCAGCTGGATCTGGCATGGATGTGATGAGAGCAGCCTCCAGGCTGGCGCTAAATGACCAAAAGAGGCTGGCAGTGGATGCTCCCGCACCCTCTCATGATGACTCTCTTTCTCCTGGTTGCACAGGCCGCAATTCGGCCACAGCACAATCTAACGCAGAGTCACTGTTTGCAGATCCAGGCTGTGGTCCCAAGAGAGTAATCTCTCCCCCACACAGGCTTTATATCACCTTTCCCATTATCTCATTCTACTCTCCAGCCGGGTGGAATTTGTATTCAATAGCAGTTCGACTGAATGTACAACTTGGCTCCATAGACTACATGTCTCAAATGCTTCGCTCCTCTCCTGGATCTCAGTCACTCTACGTTCAGGATGTGATGACGGAGAGTCTGAGCTGAGCACTAGGAGGGAACAGCTTCACCATAGCAATACTACGAGTGTTTCTTGAAAATGCAGGCAATATTAGCCAACTCCTAGCTACATTAACATGAACCTTCCCTGTAACCTTAACCTGGGTTTTAAGAAAGAGCAGAAAAGAGTTAGAGGGGAGAGGGAAAGAAATGATTCAGGGAAAGTAAGGAAAGATATAGAATATGAAAGAAGGAGATAACTAAGACAATAACTGGAACTGGATGGACTGTTGTCTTTATTCGACATAGCCGTTATTACCTAGTAACATAGTTGGCAAACCTGTGTCCTGCAACTTTCTCCTGACTCCAAGTCACATCTCTGTCCAACTCAGGCCTCTAGACCCCTTCCTTCTGGACAGATCACTTGACATACTTACTGTACATGTTTAATATCGCATTGCCCTTGCTTTATCATTAACCACTTGATGACTGCCATGTTAAACCCCTTTTCTGTCCAGGCTTTTTTTGTGGTACTTTGACTCAGAGGCGTAACTAGAACCTTTATGGCCCCAGTGCAAGAAACTATAAAAGGCCCCTCTAAATTCCAGGGCCCTTTCCATTGGTCCTGGGGTCCTCTCATCTGGTCCCATGGCCCTTCCCTCTGAGTCCTGTAGCCTTCCCAAAGGGATTCCTTCCCCCTATTCCTCCCCAGCAAAAATCCTCCTTCCCCAAATACCCCCCCACCAGCACAAATCCTGTACATAGTTCTATCACAAATCCTCTCACCTAAAACTCCCTCCCAGTACAAACTCTTTCCCCAACACACAAATCCTCTTCCCCTTTTAATACAAATCTATATCTCCTAACTGTACTGGTTTTGGAGAGACCTACTGAAAATTTGAACTTGAAAATACTGGTGTCCTGTGAATCCGGGTTGAGTTCTGGAGGCCAGTGCCAGAACAAGATCTGGCACTTGGCTCCACTAGCTTGCCTGGCAGGGTGCATTAGTGTAGGCACCTAGGGCATCTCTTGCAGGGTGCCCAGCATCCCAGATGTTGTGAATGCTCCATCTGTGGCAAGCTGCATCTCTTTGACTTGGGGGGCATATGTGCTGGGAAGGGATAACCTGAACACCCCCCCCGGTTCGGTTCGCACCAGAACCTGTGAACGGACCGAAAATTTGCACGAACGTGAGAACCCCATTGAAGTCTTTGGGACTCAAATGTTCGAAATCAAAAGTGCTCATTTTAAAGGCTAATTTGCAAGGTATTGTCCTAAAAAGGGTTTGGGGACCCGGGTCCTGCCCCAGGGGACATGTATCAATGCAAAAAAAAAGTTTTAAAAACGGCTGTTTTTTTCGGGAGCAGTGATTTTAATGATGCTTAAAGTGAAAAAAAAAAAAAAAAAAGTGAAATATTCCTTTAACCGGTTCAATACAGGGCATTTTCACCCCCTTCCTTCCCAGACCAATTTTTAGTTTTCAGCACTGTCGCACTTTAAACGACAATTGCGCGGTCGTGCGACACAAACAAAATTGACGTCCTTTTTTCCCCACAAATAGAGCTTTCTTTTGGTAGTATTTGATCACCTCTGCGGTTTTTATTTTTTGCGCTTTAAACAAAAGAAGAGCGACAATTTTGAAAAAAAAACACTATTTTTTACTTTTTGCTATAATAAATATCCCAAAAAAAAATTTTTTTCCTCAGTTTCGGCCGATACGTATTCTTCTACATATTTTTAGAAAAAAAAACAAAACAAAAAAAACAAAAAAAAACGCAATAAGCGTACATTGATTGGTTTGCGCAAAAGTTATAGCGTCTACAAAATACGGGTTAGATTTATGGCATTTTTTAAAAAAAAAAAATTTATTTTTTTTTTACTAGTAATAGTGGCGATCGCAATTTTTTTCGTGACTGCGACATTATGGCGGACACATTGGACACTTTTGACACATTTTTGGGACCATTCACATTTATACAGCGATCCGTGCTATAAAATTGCATTGATTACTGTATAAATGTGATAGGCAGTGAAGGGGTTAACCACCAGGGGGACACAAGGGGTTAAATATGTTTCCTAGGGAATGATTCTAACTGTAGGGGGCGGGGACGTACAAGGGGAGGAGACCGATCTGTGTTCCTCTGTACTGGGAATACAGATCGGTCTCCTCTCAACTGACAGAACGTGGATCTGTGTGTTTACACACACAGATCCACGGTCCGGCCCGGTTAACGGGCAATCGCGGGTGCCCGGCGGACATCGCGGCCGCCGGGCACACGCACCGGGTCCCACGCGCCCCCTAGACGGCCGGGAAGCCCAGGCCGTCATATGACGTCCACCTAGGATGGGAGATCCCATCTGTGGATGTCATATTACAATACGCGGGAAGTGAAGTGGTTAAATATCGTACCTGGGGGGGTGTCTATAGTATGCCTGTAAAGTGGCGCGTGTTTCCCGTGCTTAGAACAGTCCCTGCGCAAAATGACATTTTTAAAGTAATAAAAGTCATTTAAAACTGTCCGGTCCCGACAATATGGATGAAAATCAGTGAGACAAACAGCATGTCCCAGTCCATTACCAGGCCCTTTGGGTCTTGTATGGATATTAAGGGGAACCCCACACCCAAATTAAAAAAAGGAAAGGCGTGGCCCCAGGCCCTCTGAACAGCAGTATACAGGCGGTGCAAACAAAACAGGGACTGTAGGTTTGTTGTTAAGTAGAATCTGTTTGTAATTTTGAACTGGTACATTTTTAAAGTGTAGCTCCAGCCAAAAAATGTATTTTTAAGCTTTTTGGAAAACATAGGGAAGGGTTATCACCCCTGTGACATTTGTTTTGCTGTCTGTGATCCTCTTCAGAAGATTTTACCTCACTTTCTGTCCCAACGACAAATGTTTTTTGACTATTTGGGGTTTTTAGTGAAACAAGGATTGGTGATATAGCATCAGTGGAGAGGAGACACGTTTTTCCCATATTAACTCTTACAGGAGAGAATTTCCCTTCCTAGGGGTAGATTTCATCTCACTTCCTGTTGTCTCCTTCCGTTTGCAAGTAGGAGTCACAGAGGCGGCTCTCTAATTAGGCAAATTAGGCGGTCACCTAGGGCCTCACCCTCTCAGGGGCCTTGCAGCCGCCTACTTTGCCTAAAGAGCCGCCTCTGGCTATCCTCATACATCAGTCCTAGTTCAGTCAACGGAGCTTCGTGCCCGCCTCATTTAGTGTACAGTAACTCCTCCTCCTCTCCGCTCTGTAACACCATGCCCACCAGGGCATTGCCCAGTCTCCACTCCTGTCATTAAAACTCCGATTATGAGCCGGCACTGCTCATACTCAGCTTCTCTGTGGCTATCTCCCACCAGGAGCTCTTCCACTATAGGGAGTCCGAGGGGACCAACTGCTGCCCAACAGGGATGATGAGACCTCAGAGGTGGTGAAATTTTGCACAGCACCTTCTCTTCTATGAGGCCGAGTTCAAGGAGCTCTATGTGAGTACAGCACTGAGAGAGACAGAGCAATTACACCAGCACTGAGAGAGATAGAGCACTGACACCAGCAGAGACAGAGCACTGACACCAGCACTGAGAGTACACTGACACCAGCGCTGAGAGCATGCCAGCACTGACACCAGCTTTGAAATAGAGGACACTGACACCACTCTAAATATATGCAATTCATTTTTTATTGCTTGAATTATTTTTTCCCTTATGGACGTGAGTGGGGCCTCATGTCTAAGATATGCCTAAGGCCTCACAAAGCCCAGAGCTGCATCTGAGGAGTCGTTTGTAAGTTGGATGTTTGAAAGTAGGGGCCTGCCCTCAGGCCCGGATTTACTCCCTTTGCCGCCCCAAGGCCGGGTCCTTCAATGCCGCCCCCTCGCAAGGGGTAAGGATTTTTTGCGGGCAATTTTTTAGGGCAATGGCTGGCGTTAGTGCTTCAATCGTCCCCGGCACCATGGTTGGTATTGTGTCAGGATGATTGAAACGCATTATTTCTATCATTACATTGTAATATAAAATGAAATAGTTCAACTCACCATAATGCAGAATCATTGGGAGCCCTGAGCGTGTCACTTGCCACTATGCCTGCCACCAGATGGAGATGTCACTTGCCACGCTGCCTGCCACCAGATGGGGATGTCACTTGCCACGCTGCCTGCCACCAGATGGGGATGTCACTTGTCACGCTGCCTGGCTCACCAGATGGGGATGTCACTTGCCAAGCTGCCACCAGATAGAGATGTCACTTGCCACGCTGCCACCAGATGGGGATGTCACTTACCACGCTGCCACCAGATGGGGATATCACTTACCATGCTGCCACCAGAAGGGGATGTCACTTGCCACGCTGCCTGGCTGCCACCAGATGGGGATGTCACTTGCCAAGCTGCCACCAGATAGAGATGTCACTTGCCACACTGCCACCAGATGGGGATGTCACTTGCCACGCTGCCACCAGAAGGGGATGTCACTTGCCATGCTGCCACCAGATAGAGATGTCACTTGCCACGCTGCCACCAGATGGGGATGTCACTTGCCAAGCTGCCACCAGATAGAGATGTCACTTGCCATGCTGCCACCAGATGGGGATGTCACTTGCCATGCTGCCACCAGATGGGGATGTCACTTGCCAAGCTGCCTGGCTGCCACCAGATGGAGGAGGGCAGAACAGCGGTGCGGGCAATGAGAGATGTCATCTCTCTCCCCCGCCACCGCCCTGCTGACATTACTTGTCTCCTCCGCGGACCGGCAGCAGAGGCGCCGCGGCACACAGGTTGGAGACATTTCTTTTCAAAAATGGCGCCGGGCGGCGCAATCACGCTACTGCACATGTGCCGCCTGGCTGGGCACGACGGGCTTTCCCGAGCCCGGCCGGCTTCGGAACGGCGCATGCGCAGAAGTGGGCGGCTCGCGGCCATCTTTTCTACGGGCACCAGTGCCCCTAATGAACAAATAACGGGCAGCCCGAAAGGGGGAGGGCGGCCGCCCCTGCACCACTGCCGCCCCGAGGCCTGGCCTCGGTGGCCTTGTGGCAAATCCGGCCCTGCCTGCCCTATATACTCTGCAGAAATTGAGGCCTTAGGTGTTGGTGTTGCCACAACACTGTAAGCCCTCACAATTACTCTTTGTGGGCGCAGGAACGGGCTCTACTGTGAAATATTAGATCAAGAATTGTAATTACATGCCCCTGTTGAACAGGGTCAGAAAAACTGGGCCTTTGGTGGTGGTGGTGCTGGTGCCACAACACTGTAAGTCCTCACAGATAATCTAGTTGGAGCACAGGAATGAGCCCTCCTGCAAAATATTGCATCAAAAATTGTAATTACACGCCCCTGTTAAACAGGGGCTGAAAAATTGGGCCTTAGGCACTGGTGCTGGTGCCACAACACTGCAACCCCTCACAAATACTCTAGTTGAGTGCAGCAACGAACCCTCCTTGCAAAATATTGCATCAAAAATTGTAATTACACGCCCCTGTTAAACAGGGGCTGAAAAATTGGGCCTTAGCCACTGGTGGTGGCGCCCAGAACCAAAAATATTCTTACATCAGCATGATCATTGAGGAGGAAGAGGATAGTCACTCAGCATCAGCATAGGCAGTCTTGAAGGGATCTGACGTTTCAAAAAAAATTATTCCGTTACATCAGCATCAGGTGCTTGGTAGCTGGTGGTGATCCAAGACTGATTCCTTTTTATGAAGGTCAATCGATCGACCGAGTTCATGGACAGGCGCACCCTGTGATCAATTACAAAACCTCCAGCAGCACTAAATGTGCTTTCCGAAAAAAAGCTTGATGCAGGACAGGCCAGTAGCTCAATTGCATACTGTGCAAGCTCTGGCCAGTGATCCATCCTCAAGACCCAATAACCCAGAGGATTTTCAGTGGGAAAGGTATCCAAGTCAGACCTTGCCCCTAGATATTCCTGCACCATGTAAAACAGATGCTGGCGTTGGTTACTGGAACCGATCATACCTTGGGGCTGCGGACTAAAAAATTGTCTGAACGCATCGGTCAGATGGCCACCTTCTCCACCGCTCCTTCTTTGACTGACTGAAGCCTCAGCAACACGTTGTCCAGGAACAGGAGTTTGTAACCTCCCAGTCTCTGGGAACGCATTGCACAGACCTTTCTGCAAGGCCTCCTAAAGATGTTTCATTCTCTGCTCCCTCTGCGACGGCAAGATAAGGTCCGCAAATTTACCATTGTAACATGGATCAAGGAGGGTTGCCAGCCAGTATTGATCCCTCTCCTTGATACCACGAATACGATAATCCTTCCGCAGGCTTTGCAGGATCAGGGAGACCATGCAGCGTAGGTTTGCTGAGGCATTCGGTCCCGAGCCCTCTGGGTCACTAAGGACAAAATGATCCGCAGCCACCTCCTCCCAGCCACGTACAAGTCCATGGGTTTCTTCGGACTGTAAATGATCCCTTAAAGACTGTTGCTGAGTGCCAGGCTCTACCTGCTGACACAATCCTCCTCTTCCTCCTCCTCCTCGTCCTCTTCCTCTGTGATCAGCGGGCACGCAGGAACACTGTCTGGATAAAGGGGTTCTTGATAGCTAAAGAAGTCTTCCTCTTCTTGCCTCTGTTCTGCTTCAAGTGCCCTGTCCATTATTCCACGCAGCGTGTGTTCCAACAGGTGGACAAGGGGGACAGTGTCACTGATGCATGCACTGTCACCATACTGTGGCCTCCACAAATGGTGACAGGAGAGTGCATGCATCCCTGATCATGGCCCACTGGCGTGGGAAAAAAAAAACAAGCTCCCCTGACCCTGTCCTGGTGCCATAGTCGCACAGGTACTCATTGATGGCCCTCTGCTGCATGTGCAGCCACTGCAGCATGGCAAACGTTGAGTTCCACCTGGTGGGCATGTCACAGATTAGGTGGTTCTTGGGCAGGTTAAATTCCTTTTGGAGGTCAGCCAGCCGAGCACTGGCATCATATGACCTGCGGAAATGCACACAGACTTTCCTGGCCTGCCTCAGGACATCCTGTAAGCCCGGGTACCTACCCAAGAACCGCTGCACCACCAAGTTAAGGATGTGAGCCAAACAGGGCACATGGGTCAGTTGTCCCTGTCGGAGGGCGGAGAGGAGATTGGTGCCATTGTCGCAAACCACCATACCTGCCTTAAGCTGGCGTGGCGTCAATCACCTCTGAACCTGGCCCTGCAGAGCTGACAGAATCTCTGCCCCAGTGTGGCTCCTGTCCCCCAAGCACACCAGCTCAAGCACCGCATGGCATCTTTTGGCCTGCGTGCTTGCGTAGCCCCTTGAACGCCTACGGAGCACCGCTAGTTCCAAAGTCAAATCAGCACAGGAAGAGGCCATGGAGGAAGCAGAAGAGGGGGTGGAGGAGAGAGGTGTGGCAGAATCACCACTAGTAGTATTTTGGAGGCGTGGTGGCAGAACAACCTCCAACACTACTCCACCCTGTCCTGCATCCTTCCCAGCTGCCAGAAAAATCATGCAGTGCGCGATGAAAGATAGGTAACATCCCTGTCCATACCTGCTGGACCATGAATCAGCGGTAATATACACCTGACCGCCCTGTCTAGTGAGGCCAGGACATTGCCTTCCACATGCCGGTAGAGAGCCGGAATCACCTTCTGTGAGAAAAAGTGTCGTTTGGGAACCTGCCACTGAGGAACTGCACATTCCACAAACTCACGGAAGGGGGCAGGGTCTACCAACTGAAAAGGCAGCAGTTGAAGTGCTAGCAATTTAGCCAAGCTAGCATTCAACCGCTGGGCATGTGGATGGCTGGGAGCGAACTTCTTTCGGCGGTGCAGCAGCTGGGGCAGGGAAATTTGACTGGTACAATCTGACGTCGGTGTACCGATAGCAGATTGCCCCCAAGTACTTGGCTGTGACACACCTAATTCTACACCTTCATTCCTCTCAGTGCAGGTCTCAGAGAGGACTGAAGGTATAGTGGGGTTGGAGATCCCAGCTGATGAGGAGCAAGGAGCGGTCCTCTTTGTTCTTTGGTGTGGGTCTTGCCAACGAACTGCATGGCAGGTCAACATATGTCTGGTCAAGCATGTGGTGCCCAAGCGGGAGATGTTTTGGCCACGAGAGATACGCTTGAGACATATGTTGCAAATAGCAGCGGTGGGATCTGATGCACTCGTCTCAAAAAAGGCCCACACCAAAGAACTTTTGGAATAACGTGCAGATACAGCAGTGCCCTGCACATGCGGAGCACTGCGGTGTGATGCAGTTGGTGTGCTGCCCTTAAGCTGGCCCCTGGAGGGCATCCTGACTCGTTGGTGATGTGCCTCCTCCTCCACCTCTCAGGCACCCACGTGGAGTCAGTGACCTCATCATCCCCTCCTCCTTCCTCATCACTGGAGCAAACCTGGCAGTATGCTGCAGCTTGGGGAACATGACTGCCAAATTGCTGTCCTTCTTGAGCACCCCCTCTCTCTGGGCTCACGTTACTGCCATCCTCTAGCTGGGTACCATCATCGGAGCCTTCAAAACGCTGGGCATCCTCCTGGAGCATGTACCCAACACTGTGGTCAAACAGTTCGGGGGGGACTCCTCAGGAGGACATGGTGGGGCTAGGGAAGGAGTGACTGATGCCATTGAGCCAAGGGAAGAGGCTGCGTTGGCAGCTGCTTTGCCAGACAAAGTACCCTGAGCCTGGGTGAGAGGATGAGGAGGATGAGGACGGCTTGGTCATCCACTCTACCAAGTCTTCCGCATGTTGCGGCTCAACATGGCCAGCTGCCGGAAAAAAGGACAAGCGTGTCCCACGGCCACGTGCTGATGAGGATGCACCGTCTCCATGACCAGCACTGTTGCCTCTAGACACAGAGCCTGCTTGCCCTCTTTTATTGGCTTGTGACTGTCTGCCTCTCCTTGTTGGCCTTCCAAACATACTAATGGCCTGCAGTGAGATGTAGCTGCACAAAGCTGGGATGTATATATATATATATATATATATATATATATATATATATATATATATATATATATATATACTGATACTGCAGCTAGCAGAATCAACTGCCTGCAGTATTATTAGTATGAGAACACCAGCAATTGTCTTCAGGTAGCTTTAGGTGCACACTGTGCAGAGGACGCAGTACACTAACTGTAAATACTGTAGCTGCCTGCCTGTGGTATTAATAGGATCAGAAGACCACCACTAATTTTCTTCAGGTAGCTTTAGGTGCACACTGTGCAGAGGACACAGTGCACTAACTGTAAAATACTGTAGCTTCCTGCCTGTGGTATGAATAGGAGCAGAACAACAGCAATTGTCTCCAGGTAGCTTTAGGTGCACACTGTGCAGAGGACGCACTACACTAACTGTAAATGCTGTAGATGGCTGCCTGTGGTATTAATAGGATCAGAAGAACACCACCAATTTTATTCAGGTAGCTTTAGGTGCACACTGTGCAGAGGACACAATACCACAGGCAGGCAGCTACAGTATTTACAGTCAGTGTACTGTGTCCTCTGCACAGTGTGCACCTAAAGCTACCTGAATAAAATTGGTGGTGTTCTTCTGATCCTATTAATACCACAGGCAGGCAGCTACAGTATTTACAGTTAGTGTACTAATAGGATCAGAAGAACACCAATTTTCTTCAGGTAGCTTTAGGTGCACACTGTGCAGAGAACGCACTACACTAACTTATAAATACTGCAGCTGCCTGCGGAACTGTACTAATAAGATCAGAAGAACACCACTAATTTTCTTCAGGTAGCTTTAGGTGCATGCTGTGCAGAGGACGCACTACACTAACTGTAAATACTGTAGCTAATAGGACTAATAGGATCAGAAGAACACCAGTAATATTCTTCAGGTAGCTGTAAATACTGTAAAAACACCTTCCTGCCTGTCAGTAGTAGAAAGAGAATAACAGGAACAGATCTAGCTAAACTGAATACTATATATATATATATATATATATATATATATATATATATATATATATATATATATATATATATACACACACATACATACACACACACACACACACACACACACACACACACACACACACACACAATACACTGTAAGTGCAGCTAACTGACTCGCCTGTCTACTCTAACTTAAATCAAATGACACTGTCTCTCTGTCTATCTATGTCTCTCTCAACGCCAGAACACACTACACAGGGCCGCCGTGCAGGCGGCCTTATATAGTGTGAGGCGTGCACTAAACCCCCTGAGCCATAATTGGCCAGAGCCACCCTGGCTTTGGCCAATTACGGCTCTCTGTACAGACGACGCTGTGATTGGCCAAGCGTGCGCGTCATTTTGCATGCTTGGCCAATTCACCAGCAGTGAATTATGGGCTGTGACGTGCCACTGGAATTTGCCGCGAACGGCCCATATCGTTCGTAATTCAGCGAATGACCAAATAGGCGATGTTCGAGTCGAACATGCGTTCGATTCGAACACGAAGCTCATCCCTAGTGCTGGGGGTGCTTTGGGAGAAGAGAGGACTTATGCTAGAAGGTGGGGTAGGATTGGACACACAAATTCTCTCCCCTCTCTTCTTCTCTCCTTCTAGCAAATCAAGATCTCTCAACTGTCCCGGTTTTGGAGGGACCTTCCTGAGATTTTTATAAAATCTCGATGTCCCATGAATTTGGGCTGAATCCTGGAGCCCAGCGTCGAAACAAGTTCTGGCACTTGGCTCCAGTAATTTGCCTGACAGGGGCGTGCCAGAGTGGCCACCTGGGTCCTTGCCTTGAATTCTTTATGGGGTGCCAGGGGTCCCAGACACAACAACTGCCCCCTTTGTGGTGGGTGGCATCCTATTGATTTGGGGGGTAGGTAAGAGGATATGTGCTGGGGCTGATTTGGGAGGGAAGCCAACATGTGCTAGAAGGCAAGCTGTGGGGATTTCAAATCCGACCCCCCCAGCACATGTCGTCTCCTCTCCCAAAGCACTCCCTAGCACATATCCTCTTACCACCCCCATCACTCCTACAGGTGTATATTCTTGTTACCTGCCCCCCCCAGCACTGGGATTCAACCAAGATGTTTATACTGGCTCCAGACCTTGGACTCCCCCACAGTGGCGGAACTCCAGGGCCTGGTCGGAAGTGCGACCTTTGTGACCCTGGTAGTTCGGCCACTGTTTTAGCTAAGAATTACTTGGGCATGCAATATGTACACAAATTCAATAGCATTTTTAGGACAGATAGAGTATTTCTTTTAGTGGTACTTAATCATCTCTGGAAACAGATTTTTTTTTTTCAGTAAAGAAATGTAAAAACCCAGATAAATTGTCTTCATTAATTTAAGCCAAAATGTATTTTGCTAATTTTCTACAAACTATGGTGTATATATTTGAAATGTAACAACCCTGATGTTCTCATTTTCTGAGGCCCTAAAATGGCAAAACAGTACAACTACCCCCCAAATGACCCCTTTTTGGATAGTAGACAGTCCAAGGTATTTAGCAAGAGGCATGGTGGGCTTTTGGAAGTTGTACATTTTTGCCATAAATTTTTGGAAAAAGAAAATTTAAAAAAAAGTGTTTTTTTTCACAGTTGTCATTTCAACAAGTTATTACACATATATATACAGTTACACACCAAAACACATTCTGCTATTACTCCCAAAAATGGGGATACTGCATGTGTGAATATTTTTTGCTGCTGAGATGCATAGATGGGCCCTAAATCTAAGAAGCACCTTTGGGCTTTTAAGGGGAAGAACATTTTATATCTGATTCCCTGCCTACCTATCACATTTCTTGAGGTTCCCGAAGAGCCATGACAGGAGAAACACCCAACAAACAATCCCAGTTTGCAAAGTAGACCCCCCAGGGTGTATCCAATTAGAGGCATGGTAATGTAGCGCATCCCCCGTAGGAGCTGCTGATAAATGGGATCCCTCACCATGCACAGCCAAGCACACCAAATTCCACAGGCACACTAGAGTCAGGGAACAGTCCAGCAGGTTTTTTTGTATTTTATTGGAGGGGTATTAAATTTAGATTGGGATGGGATGATTATGGGATGCCCAGTAGACATGTGCACTGTCGAAAAATGTGTTTTGGTTTCATTTGTTTTTTGTTTTTTTCGGAAATTCGAAAAATTAGAAAATAAAATCAGAAAATTCCAAAACCTGAAAATAAGAAAGGAAAATCAGAAAATTCGAAAGAACGAAAACCAAAAATTTTAAAATAACTAATAATTAACTATTAAATTATAGGTATTGCAATTTCCTTTCAAATTTGACTGTTAGTGAATGTAACAAACACAAATTTATCTGAAGTTTCCAATTATCCGAAATAAAGAATGACACATCTAAACAAATGGAACGGAACAAAATAATAATAATCTGTTTTTCTGTTTTTATTATTGTGTATATATATATATGATGCCGCAATATCTTAATAATGTGAATAATAGTAATAATGAGTATATAAAGTGACAATAGTGAAATAAAGTGCCTAAAGAAAATACACCAATCACCAATGGTGAAGTAAAGTGCTATAGTGCGTGAGTTTAATACATTGGCAGCGAATCTCATGAATCAGTTCAACATGATATACATATATATAAGATATATAAAAAGGCTGGATAGTGTGATACTGTTTAGTATATACAATTTTATTTAAACAGAAGCCCCTCTCCAGGGTACTCACATAATACAGGTGCTTCAGTGCACCACTCTACAGAAAGCAGAAAAACGCTGAGATCGTATGTCCCTCCGCCTTGAGACAGACCAGCTGTCTCCTGCACTGTCCTGTCCCCTCACTAACGCGTGTTGATACAGGGATATATGTGGAGACAGTGCTAAATTATGTTTGAAATGGAATTTGTGGTTTAATCATGTTGCACTGATTCATGGGATTCCCTGTCAGTGTAATAAACTCACGCACTATAGCACTTTACTTCACCATTTATAGTGGTGGCTCAAAGGACGTTATATACGTTAGTTTACTTTTCACTTTCTTTATTCATTTTATGTTTGGATTATCATGATATGATTATTTTATGTTTGAAATGGACTTTATGATCTAATCATGTTGTTTTGATTCACAAGATTTATTATTAGTGTATTTTACTTTTGTCACTTTATATACTTATTATTACATATATATTGTTCACATTATTAAGATAGCGTAGCATCATATATTATATATATATATACACACACACACACACACATATACATATACACACACACTGTTTAGGCACAAGCTTATGGGACGTGATCAATGCTAGCAGCTGTCCATATAGGAGTTTTTTCAGGAGTGGTGGCTCGCAAGGTTTTTTAATTTAGAAGTTTTTATTATCATTATTATTAATTTGTTACATTCCATTCATTTAGATACAGCATTCGTTTTTACGGATAATTCGTATTTGTTACGTTCACTAACACCCAAATTTGAAAGGAAATTCCAATACCTATACTTCAATAGTTAGTAATAGTTATGTTATTATTCGTTAGTTATTATTTCAGATTTTCACATTTTCAGGTTTTTGAATTTTCGGATTTCCGTTCTTATTTTTGGATTTTCGTTCTTTTGAATTTTCATTCTTATTTTTGGATTTCGGAATTTTCAGATTTGCGAATTTCTGAATATTCAGAAAAATTCGGAAATTTTAAAATTCGGATATTTCTGAATGAACTAATTTGTCTAAATTTGTTAAAAAAATGAATTTGGAACTAAACGAATTGCACATGTCTAATGCCCACTTGACTGGAACAAAGTCTCCTCAGGGACAATCAACTATATACACTTCTCCTCCAGCACATCACTTACTTGCAGAATTACTCAGGCCCAGCTGGAACACTGTTTAGGGGATCTGGCAATACACTTTTCACTAGCCCTCCCGGCTAATCTTCCCACAGTCCTCTGACTGTCTCACTCACCAGCCATCCAGCTGTCTTCTTCCTGGAGATCCCCTGGATGTGGTCTATGGCTCCTGCTGTCCTCACACCTGCTCCCATGCCTTTGGACAGGACTTTCGTGTGTTGTAGAGGATCCCTCCAGTACCCGAGCTCCAGGCCTGAAGTTACCCTCCTTAGACTAGGGAGCTACCCTCAAGGGCCTCCAACAGCCTCCTCAGCACTCTATCTACAACTTCCACCCGGACTCCACACTGCCCCTGCTGGGCTGACTCTGAGTATTTAAAGCGGAGTTCCACACAAAAATGGAACTTATGCTTTTCAGAATCCTCCCCCCCTCTGGTGTCACATTTGGCACCTTTCAGGGGGGAGGGGGGGGGACAGATAACGGTCTAATACAGGTATCTTGCTCCCACTTCCGGGCATAGATACCCCCGCCACCTTCGGGTATCTACGCCACTTACCGCCCCCCCCCCCCCCGCTGACAGGAGACAGCAGGGATCAGTGGGAATGAGCAGCGCGAGTCACACATGCGCAGTAGGGAACCAGGAAGCGAATTCCCTCACCGAAGATGGCGGCAGCGCCCGTGAGTCGAGGGACAGATCGGCTTCGGGTGCCGACATCACGGGCGCCCTGGACAGGTAAGTGTCCATATTTTAAAAGTCAGCAGCTGCAGCATTTGTAGCTGCTGACTTTAAAAAAAAAAAAAAAATGTCGGAACTCCACTTTAAAGGTGCCTGCCCCCTGTCAGCCCATTTGATCAAAGATTGGTTGGGGCTCTCGTCAATACTCCAGGCAGCTCCTGCTAACCCCCCTCCCATTATTCTGGAAACTTCTCCAAGGTTCTAGCAAATAGGGGGAGGTACCAGAAGTGCTGCCTGATGAGTCACCCAGCCTCCCTGAGTCACTCACCCTGACCCAGATTTAAAACTCAGGCTTGGCTGCCAGCCAAGCCAAGCAATTTACCTACACTACAAAAACATATGTACACAAGCACACTAAGCTAGAGGGTGCTACAGTAAGTAAAAAGGTCATATTGTTTGCCATAAGTGTTTGGAAAATGAACAAAGAAAAATGCATTTTTGCATTTATGTTGCTGTCAGTTAATAAGATATTTCTTACACACTAAATGGGCATACTGAGAATTACAACCCAAAACACATTTTGCTGCTCCTCCTAAGTATGCCACATATTTGAGCCTTTTTTTGCAGCTTAGCCACATAATGGAGAGGAGTACCTTCAAGCTTTCGAGGGGCATAAATTACACATCTATTTTCCGGACTGCCTATCATGTGTTTGAAGGCCCTGAACTGCAAGGACAGTAGAAACTCCCACAAATGACCACATTTTAGAACTTAAACACACCATGGTCTTTAAGAGGCATGGTGAAGCTTTTGAGGATTTATTTTTTTCTGCCATAAACTTTTGGAAAATGGGGAAGTAAAATGATTTTTTTTTTTTTTTTTTTTTTTTTTTACACAAAGTGGAAAATGAATAAGATATTTCTACCACACAGCATGAGTATTTTAAGAATGTAAAGGAAGCAAGGTCAAGGTGGGCAACTGGGACTTTAAGCGCACAGAAACCAGAAAAGGTGTACATAGGAATATTCCAAAATTATTGTTACAGTCATAAAACTATAGGTAGAAAAAAAGGTTTCTCGTTGATCTAATACAGAATCTCACTCCTCTCTCATTAGAATATCCAAAGTTGTAGACAACATATAGTAATATAATGATGTCCTTAGAGGATCGAGAAGCAAATCCCTCAGGGGCATATGGAAATTCATCTATAGCCAAGGAGAGTTAAATACATATCAACCACGTATAGATAAAAACACGCCAGCCTGTAAACCGAGGAAAAAGCAGAGGGGTACAAAAGTGCAGGGATACATGATGCGGGAACTGTGTAGTGTTAAAGAGTATACCGAGATTCCCACCTGCAATACCAATCCCTAAAAATCAACCAACATTGTATCAAAAACAGTGTATAGAGAGGCTGTTAGAAAAATTTTAAATGTTTATTGTGTGACTATTAGAAAAACAATAACCCTGAGACTGATTTTTAAAATGACTTCTGAACACATTGTTGTATTAACTTGCTGTATCGTTTGCTTTAACTAACTCCATAGTAAGTTGTAGGATGATTAGGCTTAACCACTTGCTTACAGGGCACTTAAACCCCCCTCCTATCCAGACCAATTTTCAGCTTTCAGCGCTGATGCACTTTGAATGTCAATTGCGCGGTCATACAACACTGTACCCAAATGAAATTTTTATCATTTTTTCATCACAAATAGAGCTTTCTTTTGGTGGTATTTGATCACCTCTGCAGTTTTTACTTTTTGTTAAAAAAATGTAAAAAACTGAATTTAAAAAAAAAATTTTTTTTTATTTTTTTATATTTTGTTATAAAAAATTTAAAACGGGTAATTTTTCTCCTTCATTGATGTACGCTGATGAGGCGGCAGTGATGGGCACTGATAGGCAGCAGTGATGGGCACTGATGGGTGGCAGAGATGGGCACTGATGGGTGGCAGTGATGGGCAGCACTGCCAGGTGGCACTGATTGGCACTACAGGTGGGCATTGATAGTAGGCACTTGTGGGCATTGATAGGTTGCACTTGTTGGCATTGATAGGTGGCACTGTGGGCACTGTTTGGTGGCACTGTGGGCACTGTTTGGTGGCACTGTGGGCACTGCTAGGAGGCACTGTGGGCTCTTTTAAATTGGCACTAGTAATCGGCACTGATGAGGCAGATGTGCCTCTTCCATCCCAGCCGGTGATCGGCTTTTTTTTCTACTCACGCTGTCAGCGTGAGTAAAAAAAAAAAAAAACGATTACCGATCTTTTTGTTTACATCATGTGATCAGCTGTCATTGGCTGACAGCTGATCACATGGTAAGGGGCCGGGACCAGCCCCTTACTCGAATCGTTGATCAGCTGAGTCTCAGTGACTCGGTGATCACATCGCGCCCGGGGCACGCCCTGCAGGGCGCGCGCAGGGAGCGTGCACAGGGGAGGCCGTCATATGACGGCCTCCCGGGAATGCAGGTCTGCGCTGTGGCCGTCATTCGGCTATAGCGCGGACGTCAGGAGGTTAACCATATATGGTAAAACAAGACTGTACAGGAAACACTAATTAGCCAAATACAGATAGCGTGCCTGGTACAAAATGGTACTTTGTTTCCTCAGCCAATAGAAGCGTTATCCCTATATTATTGTAGGTATTAGGAGGGGGATGTACATCTCTTTGTGTGATTCTTACTGCATCTTTTGGCTTGTAAGCATCATCCATTTGTGTGACACATCTGAAATAAATTGTCTGCTCTTCAATACATCTGGAGTTCGACTGATCACAAGAGAAGAGTAATCCTAACAGAGGCCCTGAGTAAAAAGAAGAAAACAATAGAGGCAGGTCCGGCATGACAGGGGTTAAAGGGGCTTGTTTAAGGTACTGAGTTTAGGGCTACAGGATAGGTCAGCAGGCTGCAGGGGGCAGGGTTTGAGCTGGGTGGAGAAAAAGGGGAATTAAGCAGTGGACAGGAAGGGGAGGGCTTCAGTCGGAGAAGAGAGTGGAACAACTTCCCACCCTCCCGCCCTGAATATGGTGGTTTGGGACCGGTTAGGGAATCAGGGGGTCGTTCTAAGCCAGATGTGGTGGGGATGGGGTGCAAGGTCCTTTTTTAGGTTCATATGGGCACCAAAGGTATGGTGTAGGGACACATCTGAGGTGCGGCTCCCAGGTGGTGGATGTGTACCTGCTAGTTGTCTCAGAGTTGGTGTTTTTTTGCGGCTGGAGGCCTGTGAAGTGACAAGCAGGTACTGTCCTGGGTTTTATGCCTATTAGGACCTTGTAGCCCTTTCTCTTTAATAAACAGTCTGGTCTGTTTTTATGTTATTAATTTTAATTATTGGTTATTTATATTTGTTTAATAAAAAGGCTGCCGTGGCCAATTTAACTCCAATTTTGTGTGGTGTGGTCACTAAGGGAAAAAGGTGTGGTTTCTTGGTATAGCAGTGAAAAGACATATTTAATACCATAGTCGTGTAATGATCGCCTCTGTATGAGTGGTCAGGGAATAAAGCTTAGTGTAGCATCACATCTAGCAGTCCCCAATTCCTATAAGCCAAGCAAGTCTAGTGTACAGGTACATGACTGCTGCCAGTAAATACCTTATACAGCCCACTTCCTGTTTCTTGTCTGGTCATTAGCCTAGGATTATGACATCATGTACAGCTCTCTCTCACTCTTGTGAGAGTTTGCCAGGAAGGGAGGGGGGATGAGTCATTAGAGGACCAATGAGAGCTGCAGAGCTGCAAAGCTGGAAGTGTGCCTCTGTGTGTCTGTGTAAATCCAGTGAATATCCAAATTCCTCTCAGGGATCAGGATTTTTTTTCCCCTGCTGTAGCAAATTGGATCATGCTTTCCGTAGATTTTTCGCCTTCCTCTGGATCAACTGTGGGTATAGGATTGTGTATATGGGATTGTATGTTTTTTTTTTTTTTTTTTTTTTTTTTTTTTTTATTGGTTGAGCTAGATGGACTTGTGTTTTTTTCAACCTGACTAACTATGTAACTATGTAACAAAAAGATAATGGAAATGGGATGTCATACATTACTAATGAACGCATTGACATCTTATTCCACATTCATGCCATGCAGAAAAGAGATCCTGAGCTCATGGATCCAACAGGTTTCAATTTGAGAAACCCCCTTTTTAACAGATCCGCTTCTCCAAGATGCAACATATTTGTCGATGGCCAGAAAAAGGGTCCCACTGGGGTCTCTTTGTGACAGTAGGTGTAATGTTTAGCGACACTATGTCCTTTCATACCCTTTTTGATATTGTCAATATGTTCATTAACACGTACTGAAAAAGATCTAGTAGTCCTGCCCACGTATTGTGTACCACATGGACATTGCATGAGGTAAACAACATTTTTGGATGCACAAGTAATAAATTGTTTAATATTGTTAAATTGTTTAATAGTATTGGATCTGGATGTAGCGGTAGATGTAAATGTACAGGGACTTTCTATAGCCATAAATGTTTACTTGGCGAACTGAACACTTCTTACATGGGTAATATCCAGTAAGGTTATGAAAAAAAAGATGGCTCAATCAGTGGATCAAAGGTATTTGGGGCCAACTTAGCTTGCAGGGAATGTACACCCCTAAAGACTACCCCAGGTTTGTCTGGGAGCAGCGGACCATGGGGTTGATTTACTAAATACACTGTGCACTTTGTACAGTACAGTTGTACTCTGCAAGAGCAGTTGCTCCAGAGCTTAGTAAATGAGCAAAAGCTCTGCTGACTTCCATCATCCAATCATGTGCAAGCAAAAATTCAGTTTTTTTTAAAATCATCCTTGCATGTGATTGGGTACCTTTTGCAAAGTGAAGCTTTACCTAATTAAACTTTGGAGCAATTGCACTTTGTAAAGTGCACAGTCTTATTGCATTTAGTAAATCATCCCCCATCTAATTTTTTAACACTGCCCAATGTCTGTTAATATATTTACCTGTCTGTGTTCTACTGAGATGGAGGTAATAAAAGGACCACTTGAATTTATGTTTTACACAGAACAGCCCCAGTCCGTCCCCTCCCTTCCTGTCAAACTCTCAAGAGTGAGAGAGAGAGCTGTACATGATGTTCATAAGCCTAGGCTTTTTTCCATACAAGAAACAGGAAGTGGGCTATATAAGGTATTTACTGGCAGAAAAAAAATCTTTCCATCTGTCTTGAAGGAGATTTTCCTTATTCAGGTCTCTCACATTGTTAATTTCAAGATCTAAAGCATTGTAATCCTAAAGCATTTTCATCATAACCTTTTGGTATAAAGCGGGACACTGTTGACTGCTGCACTGGCTCTGGTGACATTGGCACTGGTGTGGCTACCGATCAGGAACATTGTTGCTGGCTGCACTGGTCTGGTGACATTGTCATTGTTGTGGCAGCATTAAGGAACACTGTTGATGGCTTACATTGGTCTGGTGGTTATAAGGAACACTGTTTAGTTGCAAAATATCATATATTTATAAATATAATAACATTTCTAATCATATGACCTTTTACGTCCTTATACGTCTGAACCCGCAGAGTTTCCCTACACTGTAAGGGGGGACTCGGTAGACTCTGATGTAAGGGAGAACTTGGGGGACTCTGACATAAGGGATGCTCAGGGAACACTGGGAACTCTGATGTACGGAGAGGACTCTGATGTAAGGGGGAACACTGTGGCTTCTGGTGTAAAGGGGAGCTCTGATGTAAGGGGTGCTCTGAGCACCCTGATTTCCTATAGTGTACTCACTCAGAGGCAGGAGAGAGAATGCTGGAGGGGGGGAGACTTCAGTCAGACAGGGATGGATGGTAAGCTCACCCACCCCTTGGCACCTCTCATCCAGAAGTATCCGAGGCTGCTGGACTTCAAATTTTCGGCCCCCACTTTCCTTTTCTGAGGCACAGCGCCAGGAATTGGAGTGTGGGTGGGCAGACAAAGAGGGGTGAGGGCAGAAGGAAGAGGAGCAGATTGAGCCCTCTCTCCTTTCCTGTCTGTGTGTGTGGCAGGGGATTGTTAGTGCTGGCTTTGGGCAGTGTGAAAGAGAGTGTTACAGACACTCTCAGCTTAGACAACTGCAACCAGCAACCCTGCTGGAAAGCCATAGTCCAATCTGAATAATGTGTCCGGGTTTCATGCAGTTTGAAACCAGACACATGATTCCAAACCCGAACTGCCTGGGGTGAATCCTGGACAGGTGGCAACCCTAAACACTGTTGATGGCTGCACTGGGCACTGGTTTGGCAACACTGGCACTGGTGTTGCGGTGACACAAGAACTGGTGTGGCTAACAATCCAGAATATTGTTGTTGTTGCTGACTTACACTAGCCTGGTGATGCTGAGACTGGTGTAGGGAGGATCAGGAACACTGTTGATGGCTGCATTGGTCTAGCAACACTGACACTGGTGTGTCGGTGATTAGGAACACTGTTGATGTCTAAGGGCCCTTTCACACTGGAGCGGTTTGCAGGCGCTATTGCGCTAATAATAGCGGCTGCAAACCGACCCGAAACAGCTGCTGCGTCTCCAATGTGAAAGCCCCGAGGGCTTTCACACTGGAGCCGTGCGCTAGCAGGACGGGAAAAAAAGTCCTGCTAGCAGCATCTTTGGAGTGGTGAAGGAGCGGTGTGTATACCGATCCTGCCCATTGAAATCAATCTGACAGCGCGGCTATACCGCCGGCAAAGCGTTTCTGTAGAGTCGCTTTGCGGTGGTTTTTAACCCTTTCTCGGCCCCACCCACGGCCAAATACCGACGCTTACAATAGCGGTGCTTTACCGCCGGCGCCGCCCCAGTGTGAAAGGGACCTTACACTGGTCTGGTGATACTGGTACTGGTGTGGCTAGTAATCAAACACACTGTTGCTGACTTACATTGGACTGATGACACTGGGTCTGGTGTAGCAATATTCAGGAATGCTGTTGATGGCTACACCAGTATGGTGACATTGGAACTGTGGTGTCGGCAATCAGGAATACTATTGTTTGATGCATAGGTCTGACAACGATCGGGAACACTATTGCTGGCTACACCAGTCTGGTGACACTGACTGGTGTGGAGGTTATCATCAGGGACATTGTAACTGGCTGCACTGGTATTTTGCGGACATACTGGTGTTGTGACATTGTACTGCTGTCAGTCAGTCAATCATCAGAGCAGTGCAGTGTCATTATAGTGATATTGTATTGATGTGTTCAGTGATCAGATGATAACATAGTATGCCAGGGCAGCCAGACAATGTCTCTGATCACTAGCTACAGCAGTACAATGTCACCATAGTGACACTGAACTACTCTCGTGATTTTTTTTTTTTTTTTTTACACTCAGGTGTTTATTACAGTGATCAGCACTGTAGTAAAAAATATATTTTTTATTTACATACTGTCACCAGTCATTATCCCTGATCACCGCCCCACCAGTCATATGATGATGCTGTACTGCACTAATGACAGTATGTTAAAAAAAAAAAAAGTGTCATGGGAGGGTGCGTAGCCGTCAGCTGAGGTGATGGCAGCGTGAGGAGAAGGCTCCTGGTTAATCCAGTGCCATCCAGAGACACAGAGCGACGCCAGAGGGCCCAGTGAGGGGAATCTGATTGCCCAACTTCACAACTACCGCCCGCCGCCGAGATAAACAAAAGAAAGCCCGATCGAGGCCCAAAAAAGCTAACAGGCTTCTTGGTATGGCGGACGCGAACAGGCTTCAAAATGGCGCTGAGGCCTACGAGCAGCGGCACGGCCGAAGCGGTGGAGGGACCTACGGAAGCAGTCATCAGTACCAGGCTTTATCCCCAAGGCATAGCAGCGGATCCTCCCCTGGAACATCTCCTGTGCAGAACCCACAGAAAACAGCACAAAAGCGGTCGGAGGAGCACAAGTATCCAGGTGAGCGGGGAGGACATGACATATCACAAGACAGCACTAGAGAGTTTATAGAACAGATGCATGACTTCCCCACCCTGGATCAACCCTTGACTGACACTATGATGAGAGACATGCTGGTGACATTGAGGGGCTCATTGTACAGAGATTTAATGGAATGCACAAATCAGCTAAAGGCTGAGGTTATTGCTATAGGAAAGAGTCTCTCACACTGAAGATAAAATGGGAGAATTTGCTACGGCCCATAACGAACTTGTAGATGCTTATAATGGTGCAGAGGAAGAAATACAGGCGATAAAAAACAAAATGGCCGATTTAGAAGACCGCGCACGGAGAAACAATGTGAAGTAGAGAGGGGTGGCGGAATCTATTGCTCCAGCAGATCTGCGCAAATTTGTCCAGCAATTTTTTTTAGCACTGCTGTCCATGGATACCCCAGAGAGGGAGGTCATTGTAGACCGTGCACACCGTCTACCCAAGCCTAGGCATTTACCAGACAAAGTGCCACAAGACGTCACGTATTCACTTTTTTCATGTAAAGGAAGAACTGATGAGACATACTAGAAAGAACTGACCACTACCTGACCCTTATGCAGATATTTCTGTGTATTCAGATCTCTCGCAACACACCATGCAGGCCCGTAGAAACCTGGCTACGCTGACGAAGCTCTTTCAAAACCATAAATTACCATACACCTGGGGTTTTCCAACAAAGATTATCATTACAAGGGAAAAGAAAACCTATATTATTACAAACCTGGAAAATGATTTGAAGCTGGCAAAACAATGGAAACTGATCCCAGAGGATGAAACACCCCCCATTGCTTCTCCCTCCCTCCCTCCCTGGACTTCAGGAAGCACAGTCCCCTTTATTGTGCTGAAGCAAATGTTTTCGCATATGGCGATAAGTTTACAATTTTATATGTTCTGTTTTTCTACCCTTTCTTTTTTAGGTTTCATGTGTACCAGCAAACTGCAACTAACTTCACCAGTGGAAATCACCTATGACTTCAAGACAGTCAGACCTGTAAAGAATCTCCAGAAATTCATTCCTTTGCTGCCATCTTCAGGTGAAAGTAAGGTACTGCAATTTATTTTTCAATGTTCTAGGCACCACTTAGTCATGATGGATATGAAGAGTCATTGCTATTAAAATAATTTCTCTTAATGCACATGGACTAAATAGTCCATTTAAAAGAAACTCCATGTGGCAAGGGGCAAAAAAACTTAAAGGAGACATTCTTTGTATTCAAAAAACTCACTTTTCCCAGGACAAGCAGCCTAAGTGCACAGACAAGTCATTTCCTTACATTTTTCAAGCATGTGCCCCAACCAAAAAGGGAGGAATGTTGATCGCAATCAACAAATCCATGGCATTTAAACTTCACACATCTGTTATTGACCCCAAAGGAAGATACATTATCCTAGTCTGAGAATTGAATAACATAATGTACACTTTAGTCAACCTGTACGTGCCTAACTCAGGCCAGGCGCCCTTTTTAAAGGCCTTATACCAAAAAATAGATACATATAGGAAAGGATCTTTGCTTATATGTAGCGATTTTAACTGTGTAGTAGATAGAGCTTTGGACTGTTCCTCCTTGCAAAGAGTGCATTGATACGAATTAAGATAATTTCTAACAGAATCTAATTTGTACGATACTTGGAGATGTGTTAACTCCTCGGAAAGAGACTACACATACTTCTCAGCCCCCCATAATTCCTACTCGAGGATTGACTAAAATCTATCTGACCTCACCCTTTTGCAAAAAGTACAAGAAGTAAAAATACACGCAATAACTTCGTCAGACCACGCTCCAGTAACTATTACAATTCGGGAGCAACACTCATATAACCCTGCCTATCTTTGGAGGAACAATACCTCTATACTATCCAACACGCTACATCAAAAGAAATTGTCTAAGCTACTTGAAGAATTTTTTTTGTGTAATGATACTGAAGACATTAATGTAATATCATTATGGTGAGTACACAAGGCTTACAGTAGGGGCTTGCTGATCCAAGCTGCGGCACGGGAAAAGAGACAGAGGGCTAAAAATCTTACAGATATTTTAACTAATTTAAACACCTTAGAATGGCAAAATAAACAAAATCCATCCCCTTCTACCCAAAAGGCAGTATCAGAATGTAGACATAGGCTACGCCTAGCTCTATTGACAGACCATACAACATCTTTAAAATGCTTCAAGGCCACTTATTATGCACATGGAAACAAAGCAGGCAAACTATTAGCTAACTACTTACGCAAACGACAACACCATTCTAAATTAAATTCTATCACAGACCCACATACAGGTCAGACGGTTTATCACCCAATTAATAACCCATTTCAAAAATACTATCGCGATTTATATAATCTAGCGCAGGACCCTACAACCCCACAACCTACTGAGGCCACTATAAATAATTTCCTAAACTCAGTCACCCTGTCCAAACTAGACAAGGAAGCATTAGACACTCTCAATTCACCAATTTTAGAAAAAGAGATTTCAGACACAATCAAATTGCTCCCCGCTCATAAATCTCCTGGTAGTGACGGATTCTCAGCCGAATATTATCAGACCTTTACTAAGGTTCTTGTCCCATACTTAAAAAACTATTCAATCACGCTGCCTCAACTGCCTCTTTTCCCGAAGAGATGTTGCAAGCCACTATTGTAGCATTGCCCAAACCGGGGAAGAAGCCGGATTGCCCGCAAAACTTCAGACCAATCTCATTACTTAATACCCACTTAAAAATTTATGCTAAAATTATTGCAAACTGCCTAGCCATTATTACTCTGCTACTAGTCCAAGCTGACCAGGTGAGTTTCGTGACACGCCGACTCTACAACCTTGTACATATTACAGAAGCACGTAGGACCCCCACTGTATTCCTGATGTTGGATGCTGAAAAAGCATTTGACAGGGTGCACTGGGGGTTCCTGAGCGCAACTTTAAAGAAATTTGGCCTTAACGGTCCGATATACTCAGCTATCATGGTCTTATACACGAAACCTTCGTCTAGAGTGTTTACATCAAATGTCCTATCAGATTCATTTAGAATAACTAATGGAACCCGCCAGGGATGTCCTCTCTCCCCTCTGATCTTCTGTTTAATAATAGAGCCCTTGGCGGAGGCCATTAGGTCCTGCGACACAATTTCAGGTATTGACATAGGAGGATACTCCAACAAAGTTGGGTTATTTGCAGATGATGTTGTTTTGACACTAACCAATCCGGCTTCTTCGCTAGAAATGGTACAAATGTTACTAAATGAATTTGGACTAACCTCTTATTATAAACTTAACTCAAATAAATCCTCCATTTTGCCCATAGGGGTGACAAAGAAGCTGAAGACCCACTTAGAGGCAACTTTCCCTTTTCATTGGGTACCTAACAACCTAGCATTTTTTTAGGGGTCACGTTAACTTCACCATCCAATCGCACATATCAAGCTAACTTTCACAAATTAATAGGAATAATTAAACAAGATTTACAACATATCTCTGGATATGAGCTGTCTTGGATAGGGAGAGTTGCAGCCTTGAAAATTATGCTTTTACCTAAGATCATTTACTATTCCAAATCTATAAGGAAAAGCACCTATATTGAAATAAATAAATTACCAAATAAAAGTACCATCATCCCAGGTGTCTAGTACAAAGAAAGGCAGGGAGTAGGGAACAGCCGCAGCTAGCTGCTTCTGTCAGCGGATGTCCCAACCCTCCACACACAAAGGGAAACAAGGGGGGGACTATTGCGGTACTGAAGGTAGTCAGGAATTTGATAGAAGAAAATGAAAATGAAAAAATATAATAAAATTTACATTTTAATGGAAAACAATGTTAAAAATATTACAGTGTCGCATACAGTCGTAATTCATAGCAAGAGCAATCTATACAACCGTACGAATTACACCAAATAATAACAGGGGGGTACATATATGACTTATTTTCTCGACCGGTTTCGCGGTATTCACCGCTTCCTCAGGAGAGTACAGTCTAGAATGTAACATGAAAAACATATAATGAATACAAACAGATCTACAGATACATGAAAATTTCTTAATATGATTGCAGCAAAGTCATAATACATAAAACATGTACATACAAATTGGATACAAAAAGGGCAGGCTCACCCGTTCAGACATTCTCTGTGGGATTGTGTAGCCCCATGTAATTCCCCCCGCGGCGAACACAGGGGATAGCAAACAGCCTCTGGTAAATAAAATATCTGAATCATTGATTTGTATACAACACTAAACCACAAAATAAAGGAAGAGTGCAATATAGGGGTGCCAGTGAGGTAGCTCTAAGATTTAAATCCAGTGTGCAGGAATAAAGATGATGAGGGGGGGGGGGGGGGAGGGGGAATAAAGATGATGAGGGGGGGGGGGGGAGGGGGAGGGGAGAAGGAGACAAAAAGAGGGAAGGAGGGAGGGAAATGAGGGGAGAGGGGGGGGGGGAAAGGGAGAGGGGGAAAGGGGGGAAGGGGGGAGAGAGGGGGGGGGGGAGAAGGAGGGAAGGAGGGGGGGGAAAGGGGGGGGGAGGAAGGGGTGGAGGAGGGGGGGGGGGGAAAGGGGGGGGGGAAAAAAAAAAAAAAGAGAAAGGGGGGGGAAGGGGGGGGGGGAAGGGGACAAAGAGAGGGAGGAGCAGGGGAAGGGGAGGGGGAAGGGGGGTGGTCAGATAGTTCAGCGGGACTAGATGCTTTCAATAGTGTGGAAAGCAGGTCAACCTTGCAAGAAAAATGCACACAGGTGTTGGGAGCTAACACTTACCCCTACAGCATTAATCAGTTGGAAGGCAAATGGATTACAATGAAGGAGAACAAAATAGTGCGGATTATATAATATAAAGAGGTTGAAACAAGCCAGGCGCTTATTGGGTTAACAATGAGAGCCCGCCAGGGCTGGAGCCATTAATGTATACTGGAGAGGGTAATCAAATGCAGCAGCTGTAATTAAAATTAATGGAAATTAACATCCATGATAATACAAGGAGATTTGCCCACAATTGAAAAAAGTAACACACTAAAATCAATACTACCAGACCATAAAAGGTAAAATTGATAGTGTATCAAGCAGTATCAAGTTGGGGGATATTAATCCTAAATGAAAAGGTTTAAAATATCCAGTGAAAACAGATAGGTCTAAATTGACACTGTAGGCAGCCCTGCACAGGGGGGTAACAGTACAAAACACTGATATGGACCAAGGGAGAAGCATACAAGGGGAACGCCAACTAGGAATAGGGAAAGGGCACCAGGAGGGGGAGGGAGAGGAGAAGGGGAAAGGGGAAAGCGAGACTTACCCAGAATGGTGGGCTTCAGCTGGCGCGGCATCGGGAGGCTGTAGGCTCTCACAGCGGCCGCGTCCGGCCGCTATAAGAGCACCCCAACCCGG